>NC_080670.1:23121996-23451162 GCF_030247195.1 Topomyia yanbarensis | reverse complement strand
GCCGTCGAGGCTTGACCCGTCGGTGTAAAACATCTTGTTGCAGTCGACTTCTCGAAATTTACTATGAAAGATGCTTGGGATCACTTGCGGACGTATGTGATCCGGGATTCCACGAATCTCGTCTTTCATGGATGTGTCGAAGAATACAGTTGAATCAGAAGCATGAAAGAGATTGACACGGTTGGGATAGTATGAAGAAGGATTGATATTTTGTGCCATGTAATCGAAGTACAAGGACATAAATCGGGTTTGAGAATTGAGCTCGACAAGCCTTTCGAAATTTGCAATTACTAACGGGTTCAAGATATCTCATCGGATGAGCAATCGATATGAGAGTTCCCAAAATCGATTTTTCAGCGGAAGGACGCCCGCCAGCACTTCGAGACTCATCGTATGGGTCGAGTGCATGCAACCCAAAGCAATACGCAAACAACAATATTGGATTCGCTCTAGTTTGATGAAATGTATGTTCGCAGCGGAGCGGAAACAGAAACTCCCGTACTCCATCACCGACAATATTGTTGTTTGGTACAGCCTGATCAGGTCTCCTGGGTGGGCACCCCACCATGTTCCGGTTATTGTACGGAGAAAGTTGATCCTTTGCTGGCACTTCTGTTTCAGATACCTAATGTGACATCCCCAGGTTCCTTTAGAGTCGAACCAGACCCCGAGATATTTGAAAGTTGAAACCTGAGCAATAGTTTGACCCATTAATTGAAGCTGTAGTTGCGCTGGTTCACGCTTCCTTGAAAATACGACTAGCTCAGTTTTCTCCGTGGAGAACTCGATACCTAGCTGGAGGGCCCAAGCAGACAAATTGTCCAAGGTATCTTGCAATGGTCCTTGCAGATCGACGGCTTTGGGACCTGTAATAGAGACCACACCGTCATCTGCAAGCTGCCTTAGCGTGCAGGAATTGACAAGACATTCGTCAATGTCATTCACGTAAAAGTTATAGAGAAGGGGGCTTAGACATGAGCCCTGGGGAAGACCCATGTAGCTAATTCGTGATGTCGATAAATCACCATGCGAAAAATGCATATGTTTTTCAGACAGCAAGTTTAGCAAAAAGTTGTTTAGAGTCGGTGAAAGACCATGCTGGTGCAGCTTCTCAGAAAGAATTTTGATAGAAACTGAATCAAAAGCCCCCTTTATATCTAGGAAAACTGATGCCATCTGCTCTTTGCTAGCATAAGCCATTTGAATTTCTGTTGAGAGCAACGCAAGACAATCGTTCGTCCCTTTGCCTTTGCGGAAACCAAATTGTGTATCTGACAGTAAGCCATTTGCTTCAACCCAATTATCGAGGCGAAACAAGATCATTTTCTCGAATACGAGTTGTGGTCGGAGGCTGGTTTTCCTGGTTTTTGAATGGCGATGACCTTCACTTGCCTCCAGTCATGAGGGACAATATTACCCTCAAGAAACTTATTAAATAAATTCAACAAGCGTCTCTTGGCAGAGTCTGGCAGATTCTTTAACAAGTTAAATTTGATTCTGTCTGGCCCTGGGGCTTTATTGTTACATGATAAGAGAGCAAGTGAGAACTCCACCATCGAAAACGGTGTTTCGTTCGCGTTATTGTGAGGGGACGCGGCGCGGTAGATCTTCTGTGCCGGGGCGGAATCCGGACAAACCTTCTTGGCAAAATCGAATATCCAACGGTTTGAATATTCCACGCTCTCATTAGTACTGTTTCGGTTTCGTAAGCGTCGGGCCGTACTCCAAAGAGTGCTCATCGATGTTTCTCTCGTTAGTCCGTCGACGAACCGGCGCCAGTAGCTACGTTTTTTGGCTTTTATCAAACTCTTCATGCGCGTTTCCGCCATCGCGTACTGTCGGTAGCTAGCTGGCAGCCCGTCGTCCCGGAAGGTCTTATACGCAGCGGCCTTCTCCGCGTACACGTCTGAGCACTCTTTGTCCCACCATGGATTGGGAGGACGCCCGCGTGAATTCGCGTCTGGTACGCGTTTAGTCTGAGCTTGAATCGCGGTATCGAGAATCAAGCCAGCCAGGAACCCGTACTCTTCCTCCGGAGGAAGCTCTTGTGTCGATTCTACTTTTTCGGATATCGCGGACGCGTAGCTCTTCCAATCAATATTTCGTGTGAGGTCATACGAAACATTGATTGTATTCGGTGGCCCTGAACCGTTAGCAATATTAATTACGATTGGCAGATGGTCGCTGCCGTGGGGATCAGAGACTACCTTCCACATGCAATCTAACCGCAGCGATGTCGAACAGAGGGACAGATCTAAGGCGCTCGGTCGCGCTGGAGGGGCAGGAATCCGTGTCATTTCACCCGTATTCAAAATGGTCATATTGAAGTTGTCGCAAAGCTCATGGAGTAGGGTAGATCGATTATCGTCATGAAGGCAACCCCATGCCGTGCCGTGGGAGTTGAAGTCACCTAAAACTAGCCTCGGTGCGGGGAGGAGTTCCGCAATATCGCAAAGCCGTCGGTGGCTAACTGAGGCTCTAGGGGGGATGCAGGTGGAAGCAATGCAAAGGTCTTTGCCTTTAATTCTGGTTTGGCAAGCGACAACTTCAATGCCTGGTGTCGAGGGGAGGTCGATCCGATTGAAAGAATAGCACTTTTTGATCCCCAAAAGTACTCCTCCGTAAGAGTCTTCTCGATCCAAGCGAATAATATTAAAATCGTGGAAGTGTAGGGTTATTTCTGAAGTGAGCCATGTCTCGCATAGGGCAAATGCATCGCATTTCAAATTATTTAGTAAGATTTTAAACGAATCGATTTTCGGGATAATGCTTCTGCAATTCCACTGTAGAACAGTGATTAAATCCTTGACCTCGTTCGATGAATTAGCCATCGAAGGATACAATCGCTGAAAGGAGGGGCCATTTCGCAGTGAACTGCATCAAGAATGTTTTTACTGCGGGGAGAAAGCTTATCAAGATACTTTTAAGGGGGTCAGAAATGTTTAACGCTGTAAGAATACGGTCCACAATGTCAGAGAAATTTATTAAGCCAGCACTGTTTTCTTTCTCTGGTTGAAATATGGGAACACTTGGGGTTTTTGATGTTCCTGGAAGTGCTGGGAACTCCTTTTCTGAGCTCAGGTTACTGAGACCGGGAGCGACATGCTTCGGTTTTACAACAGTACTTCCTTGAGTAGTTATTTTAGGGGGACCATGAAGAGACACCTTCTGGCCTTTACGACGAAGCTTGGAAGAGGAAATGTTCTTTCTTTTTCTACTACTTCTAGGCACAGCAGAAGATGTTCCCTCCTGGGGTTCATCACAGTCGCCTTCGTCAGTAGACAAGTTGGTAAAGATGTTCGTAGAGACAGGTGGCGTAGCTATCTTAAGCATTTCTGCAAAAGATCGCTTAGAGCGTCCCTGAAGGGAACGCTTAAGATTTTCCTCGCGCTGTTTGTACGCGGGACATGAAAGGAGATCATGTGGGTTTCCCCCACAGTAGAGACACTTTTCGACATCTCTACCACAGGAATCATCCGCATGATTCCCACCGCATTTCCCACAGCGGGCTTTATTGCTACAATGGGAGGCTGTGTGTCCCAATTGTTTGCAATTAGTACAGTTCATGACCCGCGGCACAAAGAGGCGAACAGGTAGACGAACCTTGTCAAAAAGGAGGTAATTAGGCAGGGCAGAGCCGGCGAAGGTCACCCGATAAGAGTCTGAGTTGACGTATGTTTTCTTCCCGTCAGCTGCGACTGACGCTGAATGCAAACGTTTGCATTCCAGTATCTTCACTGGCTTAAGCATGGGGTCTTTGAAACAGCCAGTCCCATATTTTAGCAGGTCCTCGCAATTCAGACTCGAATCGGAAACGACCCCACTGACTTCAACCCTGCTAGCTGGAATATAAACCCGGTACTCCTTCGTAAAGGGCTCGTAGCCAGCAATATCGTTTGCCTGAGTAGAACTGTTAACCACCACCCGAAGCTTATCAGGGCGAATTTTCGATATTTCTGTCACGGCCGAATACCGATCCGTCAGAACTCGAGAAATCTGCAACAGATTCAAACACTTTTTTTCTTTGGTCCGGAAGAAGATCACAAATGGCCCGGTGGCCGAGCTCGGATATACCTTGAGTCGGGGAGCCGATTTTATTTCGACGTCCATCTCACCTTGAGATGAACCGCCGTCAGGGGAAGTCATTTTTGCACGGGCCTATTGCCCAGTGCACGTTATTAAGACAACCAAGAAGGGGAAACGAAAACTAATACTTAGCTTGTGTATGTAACGGTATCCAGACGGCTTACTAAAAGAACACTGCTTCACTTCACTGACCGGCTAACGGTACTCAGAAACAGAAACACAAAAGAAGGGAAAAATAATGAAACCTCAACTAGGCGTAGAGTGTGCCAATAACCTTGAACGCGGATTAACACTATTTGTCGCTATAGAGTGTACGGACCGATGACAAAAGACTTCTATCTCGACTGAGTGCTCGATAACGAATGATGCTAGTCATTGCCCCGGTTTAAGTTAGGTGACTGGCACCAGACACATTATTATTTTCGCTTAAAATGTTTACTAGTACTTTAAACACATATATTCATCGAAGCTGATAATTTAAATATCGAAGACGAATGTCCCATTTCATACATGAATGAACGAATACCAAAGCTAATTGGAGCGATTGAAACCGGCGACAATATAGATCTAATTTTGCATTGGCACTTAAGTGGATTGCAGGATTACCATAAAGGCAAGCAATTTCGTTGTGAATACAGTTGATAGCTTTACAATGAGCTATTCGACCGAAGACTCCTTACTTCTCACCCTTTCTGCATGGTGCGTCTTGCGAAACTTTACTCCCATCAAACTGTGGGAGTAAATAGGGCAAAACCTGAAAACCCTTTCGTTATTATTACTCTGAGTAATTTCCGATGCTCTTTCGTAGGTTGCAGAAGTGTTACGCTAAGATCCAATATTTTTTTCGTGATTTTTCAATGTGATGTTTTTGTTTGTCAATAATATCGAGCTAATTTGTTCTGATTTCTGTCGTAGGTCTAAAATATGCAGCACCTCACGAACCGCCATATTTCAACCAACGATGGATCCCACTGTGCCCAAACCAAATCTATCACCGTCAGACTAACCACTGTTGGATCGCTTTATTTACGACTCGCCCCGGCAAGGTCGATGAAAGTTACTAATTATTTAGAGCAAATTTATTACCGAATTAGCTCGTATAAATCAAACAGAAATATAATTATACCCAAATAGCTTCAAGCTAATTCGGCACCTTCCTCCCATATTACATCGGACATCGAACATGGAATGAGGTGTGGTGGGAGAGCCCACTCACGAGCCTGATTAGAACAAGATTTAGGAATTCTCCTTACTGGGCCCACCCGTAGAAGTTACGTAACAGCAACCAACAGCGCCCTGCCTGGGTGGGAAACCAACTTACGGCGGTATTGGCGTGGGTGACGACTCCATGGTTTCCACCGCATGGATCGGCAACAATTGCACGCATGGTGGAAGGTATTTGTATTTAGAGTTGTATAATTGATGTCACATCCAGTCGGATCGGTGTTACGCTTGGCAGCGAACATCAATGGCGTGAGCCGTCGAAATACATACCTACCCGGAAACCACCGTATATTGAGTTTGGTATCCAATTAAAATAATAGGTAATTAAATGCTCCAACTAGTCGGTATCTATCGCGACTGCCAGTTCAGTCAGTGCTAGGCGAAGCCGTAATCAGATTATTACATTGGGGAATTCGATAGATATGTCTCGGGGTAAGTTCCATATCTAACTAGAAACCATCCTTGCGTGGGTCGCTTCTTAGCAAATTAGTGCTGCTGATGCCGCGCTCAATCAAGCGGAACGTGCTTTCCTTTCCGCGGAATTCAATCAGTATGCGAGCAATCGGCATTACTCGTAGTTCCGCGTGAAACATGAAACCGTAATATGCGTCCGCCGTCGAGTGTATCTATCGCAGGTTGGATGCGCGTTTGTCTGTGGATTCTGAGCGGCTTTCACCATCCAGTTAAGGAAAGGGATGTTTTTGTTACGATCTCATTAACAGACGGGATTGAATTGAAACCAATTGCACTTAGTGCTCCGGGAGCAGATATAGGTATAGTCTATAATTTCGATGCAAGCGATGTATAATGAAGTCGAAATGCTGATGTGAACCAGAAAGCCGTCTTTCACGATTTAGATTGCTGACTCAACAGCACACAAAAATATGAATTGATTTTGGCCTCATGTATGTCGAGTGACTGTTTGGAAACAGTGTCTAACTGGTGTCTATTTGGTTGGTCTTTCTTGGCTCCAAGTTGATGCTAGTTACTAGTTACTGCTAGTTACAAAAATCCAACTTAATATCAATAGACAAAAGGACGAAAATGACTATTGTAGAAGTCTATCGCTACGGTATAAAACTTTTTGATACATACAAGGCATCTAACATAGAAGTGAATCAGACGAAATTTTACATCGCAAGAATCCAAAAAAACATCACAGGGTAGTAAAGTAGGGTCAAGTAGTTCAGTTTTTTTTGCGAGCTCGTGTGATTTTGCAATGTTTTTGACAAAGAAGCATTCGCTAGAAAGGTTATACATCTGGCATCGTTTTGCCAGTAATGATTTAATGCCTGGCTAAACATTTTACAAGCTCAAGTCAATAAGGCGAAGGTACTTTTTTCGATGTTTTTAAAATATGGGGGCACGATAAGTCACTGTATTTGAGGTTAAATAAAACAATTTACACGTGAAAATAAAAACGAAGCCGTAGCTAAAACAGCTTATCAACCATAGTCTCTACCACTAATTCAGCTAACTAACGAACTCTGCAATAACATGGCAAAGATATACCTATTGTACCCCCATACCTATTTGACCCCATTCTACTCTAGATACGTTGGTTTCGAGAGCGCAATTATTCTCAATTGGACTGGAAATAGTTTGTCTGGCAAGCAATGTGCAGTTGTGGTAAACAAAGTCAGATGTAAGTCACAACGGGGACTGTGAACCAAAGCACTTACCTCAAAGAGCTAAGAGCCTACAGAGAAGTTGCAGATGAAGGGTGTTCCACATCGAATTGAACCATGGAAAAAACGCTGATAAAAATTATCCAGTGGACCGATCCTTTTCAAACTTTCAGACAGTAAAATATAACTAATTAGTAAACTTTTGACATATCTATTCAATTCAACTTCAAAACCATACGCTCACACCTTACGCTTAACTCCACTGATCAGGTTCTGTACAACATCTGGCTGCAGCTTCTTCTGTACGTAAACCCATTTTTTATTCATGTCTTCCTCAGATTTGACCTTGGGATTCTTCCGTGGGGCCTGCTTCATAACTACCCAGTATTTTAGGATGGATCTTAGTTCCGGTGTGCTGGAGTGAGGGGGGGGGGGGGAGGAAATTCATGTTCTTGAGTACGAAAGTCACCCGGAAGGCTTCGTACCACTCCAGGATAACATATGAATTGTGGTACGAAGCTGTATCCGGCCAAAAGATCGTAGAGCCCTCGTCTTGCTTCAACAGAGAAAACAGACGCTACTGTACACTTCTAGAGGTAGATCTCCCCGTTTACAGTCCCGGTACTCACGAACAGCGCACTCCTTTTTCCACATGAGCAGATCGTCGCTTTCCAAATCATATATTTATTGGCAAACTTTGAAAGTTTCTGCTTCCTTAAAAAAACTTTTGTAAGCTGTCCCTCCTAGTCTTTGGCTCTCTGAACGAAAGACTTAGACAGATTCAACTTTTTGGCCACAACCCTGGCCGAAGCATTGGGATTCCGCTTAAACGCTCTCACTACACGTTTGCGATCTTAATCATAATAGAACATCCATTCGGACTGCATTTCTCCTTCCGTTCGTTGCTCAGAGTTTGGTAGTAACGTTAAATCACCGTTGATTGCACGATTCTGAGTTGTTTTCCGATGTTCCGATGAGAAAGTTGAGGATTTTCCAGGTGCTTGGGCAAAATCGCGACGTTACTTTTCGGGTGACACTATTTTGTTCCAATTTCAGAAAAACTGACAGCTATAAAAATCCAGTGTAATCAATACACTCTAAACTATTTCTACCCAAATTTTCAAGAGAAAACAGCCCGCGGGTTATTTTCTACAGAGTTTTCTTTCCGTGCAGTTTGATGTGGCACTTTTTACTACTATGCAAAAGATGATGAGTGCTATTAAAATAAAAAGTTGGTTTTTGATTGTGCAGGATAAACTTAACTAGCAGTCGTGGAATTGTTGGAAAATCAATTTTCGGTATGTAATATCAATTCATCATTACTATGTTTATTCTGTACACCTGTACACTCGGGATACCACAAGAGAGCAATATTGCGAGAGAGAAAGCTTTAGCCATTAGTTCGGACGATGCCGACGCTCTGAGTAGGGAAGGTAGTAAAGTGATGAGTATCCATCGCTGTCGAACTAGGGAGTAGAATAAAGACATAGGCGACTCATACAATGTAATGTAACTCTAAACTCGAAGGTACTTTGAGTCGATCATACCGATACTAAAGAATGGTCAAATAAAGAATGCGAAAGGCATATTATTTGAACTGTTTCTGGGTTGCGGTATTATTTATGATTTATGAAAGAAAACCCTTTTACAGGTTCGTTGAAGTGTGGTGAAGACCCTACCCGGTTTTCTCACACAACTACACTCTGCTAACAGGTTATGGGCCCAGAGTAAATTGTCCTAACAGATAATTGCTTTGGAAGAATTGAGAATTGTTCAGGCGGAGACCACCCTTTCTGCGGAACAATTATTCTCGATTATTTTTGTTGGGTTCAGAGGCTTTTTGTGGAGTGACTTTTCGTTGCATTTGCTCAGACAGAGATCTGTTTTGTCTGTGGGGCAAAGCTCCGAATATTGTCTACACAGCTAGTGCTCTATGTTGAAAGAAGGGGAAATTATTTAATTTCTAACATTTGTAAGGTTTCCAGGTATTGACATATCTTCAATTATGGACAACCGATTGAAAAGAGTAATCGTTCCGGTATTCAAAGGAGACGAAAAATCTTTCCCTCTTTGGCGAAAGAGGATGGAGCAACACTTCAAGCATGAAGGTTTGTTGCATGCCCTCGAGAAAACTCCCGAGGAAGAAGAATATTTTGAAGCGGCAGTAGGGGCTTCAGCCGAACAGGAAGCTGAAAGGAAAGAGAAACTGGCAAAACGTCTGAAAGATGACGACGCTGCTGTTAATGAGCTTTGGCTGGCACTAGATGATGAACCGATGGGGCATGTGCTGCATTGTAAATATGCAAGAGAAATCATGACTCGGTTGGATCAAGTTTACCAGAAGCAAGGTGCGGTAGCCATGCTTGGGCTGCGAACAAGATTGTACACGCTCAAGACGCAGAGATTTAAATCTCTCAAAGAGCTTTTTGCTTCTCACGAAGAGATTGTTCGACAACTTGAGTGTATGGGAGAAACTGTTACCAGTATTGAGCAGTTAAATACACTACTGGTTGCCATACCGGAGAGATATCAACATATTCTCGGAGCGTTGTCGGTTGTGAGAAAGGACGACATAGAGAAGATGTCGCTTGATCAGATAAGACGCATTTTTCTGGACGCGGAGAATTCTGGTGCGAGCGGACAAAATTTCGATCGACAAGTGGCGATGGTTGGGAACGGCAAGCAGCCAACGCA
Source organism: Topomyia yanbarensis (assembly GCF_030247195.1). Classification (NCBI taxonomy): domain Eukaryota; kingdom Metazoa; phylum Arthropoda; class Insecta; order Diptera; family Culicidae; genus Topomyia; species Topomyia yanbarensis. The sequence continues at coordinate 23,441,530 of NC_080670.1, read as the reverse complement.
AAAACCACAGAAGAAACAACTTGTTTGCTTCCATTGTGGTAAGCCAGGCCACAAACAACGTTTTTGTCGACAGTGGAGGAATAAAAAGCAGCAGGATAAGCCTCAGGTAGAGATGCACGCGGATGGAAAGCATCGGGATGTAGCGTTAGTCACACGTCAGAATGGTAGCTTCATGGTACGAGTGCCATTAAAAAGGCTGAACGACGATTTTGTGCAGGACTCTCGAGTTTTCTGTATGGACTCACGAAAATTTCCCGTTCAATCGACAACGTTTATTCCAGTGGTGATGGATTCCGGCGCTACTCAACATATGTTTAAAGACATAAGAGCGTTCAACGAGATGTGGGACTGCCAGGAACTAAAAATTGATACCGCTAAAACTGGTACCGGTATCATTGGTAAGAGACAGGGAAACTGTTGTTTGAGGACCAATAAAATGCGTAAGGTTGATATTTACGACGTGCTTTTCATTCCGGAATTAAGCTCAAATCTCCTATCAGTTTCTCGTATTGAATCTACTGGAAAATCAGTTGTTTTCAGGAATGATATGGTGGAAATACTTGATGAGACAGGTCATGTTATTATCACAGGTAAAAAGGTAAATGGTCTCTATATTTTGGAACTGTTTTTAGTTCAAAATATTGGTAAAGCATTAACAGGTAAAGGATTGAATGAAACTGAATTATGGCATGCTCGTTTTGGACACTTGGGAATGCAAAGTTTATCCAGACTGGTAAGAGACAATATGGTTGAGAGGTTGAATCTAGTACCATCTTCCATGATTGCGAGCCCGTTTGGATGCAATTCATGCATTTTTGGGAAACAAACGCGAGAAAAATTTAACATTGATCCAAGAATACGATCATCAAGGCCATTAGAACTAGTTCATTCCGATGTTTGTGGTAAATTGCCTGAAGTGACACATGATGGTTACAGGTATTTTGTTACTTTCACAGATGATTTCACACATTTTGTCATGGTCTACTTGTTGAGTCAAAAAAGTGAAGTTCTTGAAAAATTTAAAGAATTTGAGGCTATTGCTAATTCTCATTTCTCTCTTCGTATTTCTAAACTGAGGTCTGATAACGGAGGCGAGTATTATGGTAAAGAATTTTTGGCCTTCTGTCGAGGAAGAGGAATACAAATGATACCTACCGCTCCGTATACACCTCAACAAAATGGGGTAAGCGAGAGAATGAACCGAAGCCTAATGGAAAAAGTAAGAACCATTTTACATGAAAGTAATGCACCAATGAGTTTGTGGGGGGAAGCATTATATGCTTCATGCTATACACTAAATCGTAGTCCAACAAGTGCGTTGAAGGTGTTGAAAACACCGTATGAAATGTGGTTTGGAAGTAAGCCCGATGTAAGTAAGCTCAAAGTATTTGGTTGTTTAGCTTATGCACACGTTAATAAAGAACATCGGACGAAATTAGACAAACGAAGTAAAGTTCTTACTATGGTTGGGTACGCACCAAATGGATATAGACTATGGGACGAAGACGAAGGGAAAATAATAATTTCACGAGACGTAAAATTCGATGAAAATAATTTCTATTTCCGAAGTTTTATTGACGAGGAACGCAAGCAAGTTGAATTTCACGAGAAAGAAATTTTAACAGAATGCGAAATAGAAAATGAACAAGAATTAATAGACCCTCAGATTGAATCAGCTAATGCTTCTGATAGTGAAGATGAATTTGTGGACACCGAGAATGTTTCTAATGACCTCGAAGATATAGCTATTGATGAGAGACGCCGAAGTCAAAGAAACACGAGAACCCCAGCATGGCTGAATAATTTTGAAACTAGTTTTGTTATGTCTCATAATTCTGAAGAGGTACCACAACGAATTGATGAATTAATGCAACGCGACGATTGGCACAAGTGGGAACAAGCAATGAATGAAGAGCTTATGGCTTTGGATGATAACAACACGTGGACATTGGTTAGTGGGCTTCCTAAGGGAAGAAAAACTATCAATTCCATGTGGGTGTTCGGCATCAAAAATGAAGGTGGTTTACCACGGTACAAAGCTCGACTTGTTGCCAAAGGTTGCTCACAGAGGCCAGGGTTAGATTATTCGGAAACCTTTGCGCCAGTTGCGAAAATGACCACGGTTAGGACTATGCTGGCAATTGCTGTGAAGAAAAAGTGGTTAATTCATCAAATGGACGTAAAAACTGCCTTCCTATATGGGAATTTGGAAGAAGAAATATTTATGAATTTACCTCGAACCAAGAATGAAAATACAAGAATTTGCAAACTAAACAAGAGTTTGTATGGTTTAAAACAAGCGGGTAGAAGTTGGAATCATCATTTCACTGAAACTATTTCTAAGTTGGGTTTCAAACAGCTGAACAGTGATACTTGCCTGTATGCTTGTTTTGAAAAAGGGTTATTCATTGTATTATACGTTGACGATATTCTTATTTTTGGATGTAATACCGAGAATGTCCATTGGATTAAAAACAATCTTTCTAAAATATTTAAAATGAAGGATTTGGGACAGTTGAAAACTTTCTTAGGGCTGGAATGTACACGAAATATTGAAAAGGGATCATTAGAATTATTTCAATCGACTTACATTGCCAAAATATTAAACAGATTTGGAATGACAGATTGTAAACCAGTTGCCACCCCTATGGATGCAAATTGTAAATGGGTGAAATCAGGAAACTTAACTAATGAACCGTATAAGGAACTTCTGGGTTGTTTGCAGTATTTATCCCTGATGTCTAGACCTGATATAACAATTGCTGTAAATATTTTGAGTCAATTTCAGAGCTGTCCAAGTGAGGAACACTGGATTGGGTTGAAGAGGATTCTTCGATACCTTAAAGGGACGATATCTTTTCGTTTGCTATATCATCAAGATAAAGACGACGTGCCACTTAAGGGTTATGCGGATGCTGACTTCGCGAATGACGTTGAGGAACGTCGGTCTAATTCGGGATATGCTTTTACGGTGTACGGAAACATCGTGTCCTGGAGCAGCAAGAGGCAACAGCTCGTGACACTTTCGTCTACAGAGGCTGAGTTGGTTTCGCTTTGCTATGCTTCTAAAGAAGGTGTATGGATGTCGGGTATATTGCGTGAAGTTGGGATACAATTTGTCCCGTTCACTATATACGAGGACAACATACCCTGTATTAGAATAGCAGGAGAGCCAAGAGAACATCAAAGAAGCAAACACATCGATATTAAATATATGTATATGAGAAATCTGATTAAAGAGAAGAAAATGATACTGGAATACATTAAAAGTGAAGATCAGATTGCAGATTTGTTTACTAAACCATTATATAAAACTCGATTTTGCAAATTAGTTAGCAGTTTAGGAATGATAAATTGAGAGGAAGTGTTGGAAAATCAATTTTCGGTATGTAATATCAATTCATCATTACTATGTTTATTCTGTACACCTGTACACTCGGGATACCACAAGAGAGCAATATTGCGAGAGAGAAAGCTTTAGCCATTAGTTCGGACGATGCCGACGCTCTGAGTAGGGAAGGTAGTAAAGTGATGAGTATCCATCGCTGTCGAACTAGGGAGTAGAATAAAGACATAGGCGACTCATACAATGTAATGTAACTCTAAACTCGAAGGTACTTTGAGTCGATCATACCGATACTAAAGAATGGTCAAATAAAGAATGCGAAAGGCATATTATTTGAACTGTTTCTGGGTTGCGGTATTATTTATGATTTATGAAAGAAAACCCTTTTACAGGTTCGTTGAAGTGTGGTGAAGACCCTACCCGGTTTTCTCACACAACTACACTCTGCTAACAGGAATTTGGTGCTCTCTAGAATTGTTGAATTTTCAATTATTCTGCTCGTATATAGTGAATTTACTTTTTTCTTACCAAATTTGATTTTTCTCTCCGCGTGTCTTTATTTTTAAAACATTGTCTTTCACACGGTTGGCCCCCTATTATTGCTTGTGGTACTAAAAACTGGATTCTAACTGCATTGCGCACTTGCTATTATTCTATTAAATTCTTCTCATAGACTGGTTAGTTCGACTGGTCTGTCTATGAACGTACCTTATCAACCCCTTAAAATACATGTGTTTTGACAGCTCGCAGTTTTCAGTAACAGTTTGATCACTAGCGGCTGGATATTGCCCAGTCAAAAAATGCAAGTTGCTGGCTAACGGGGGATAATTTGCCAACTCGGATGCGCTAGTTTCTCTTCAAATTGCCAGCAAATTGCTGGTAATTAGGGGGCTATTTCAAATGCAATATTTCGGCGATTCGCTGCCATTTTTTTTTGCAGCCCTACCCGCCTTTAAATCGCCCCCAATTCGCCCAAGGAACGCGCCATTTAATCACCCTTAGTTGCCTAATATGAAAATTACAAATAATACTTATTTTCGGATTCATTATCTACTCACATAAACACCACCAAACTATACGAAGAATTAATGGTGAAATTGATATTGCACACCAAAACACAATCTGACGTTCATTAAGATTTTAGGTCAGAGATCTTGTTCTACTATACTTACATACGTTTCCACAATTTCCCACATTCGTTGGCTTAATGAAGTGCACGAAACAAACAAAATTCAAGCGAGAACGTGCCAATTGTTTAAAATAAAACAATTTTAAGCTTAGAGCACATTCAGGAGTGTTTCAGTTTTAAATTCATAATTTTGACAGTTCTATTATATAACACTGAAAATTTTAAAACTAGAACTTGCTGTCCCCAGCAGCAGTTTTAGCGGATGTTCTATTCAGTTTAAAATTCATGTCACGCCGTGCTTTCAGCGTCACTGCATTCAAATTTGTCTGTGCTGAAAACTTTGCACGTATTTAAAACACAGTTATAAACGTGTTTTAAAATCAGCAACAAATAGAACGGCGCCGTATAACAGTTTTAAATTTTAAAACAAAACTGTTCGAAATTATAAAACAAAACGCTCTGCTGGGGATGTGAGTGTTTCAGTTCCAGTTCTACTTTGAAACTCCTATACAAAATAAAACGCTCCTGAACATGCCCTTAAGCTAAACGTGAACCGTAATGTTGGAAAACGCGAAAAATAACATTTCTAGAGAAAATTTTCAATAGGACGTAAGTAACATTGAGAGCCTCTCTTTGTTTACTTTCTCTTTCGTTTATTACGACGTCATTACAACACTTTGCACTAATTTTCCAGTACATATCGAAAGCCGACGGTTTTTACTAGAATATTATGCAAAGAGTAGAGTAGTAAATGTTGAAATGGCCGAGTAATGAACAGAAGAGAAAGACCCCAAAGAGAATTTCTCATTGTTGCTTACGTCCTATTGAAAATTTTCTCTAGATTTGTTCCTAGGGGCAATTAGCACAGGCGAGTTGAATCAAACGTCAAACTGTTTAAATCGCCTGACCCAAAGAGAATAGTGAAAGAGACGAAGAGTGAAAATCAGTCAAAACGGCAACACTCCCTTTATGATGATTTCAACACTAGAATTTTGGCAACCGCTTCTACAGGCAGCACTTTAAATGACTCCTATTATATTTTGAAAACAAACCGTATGTCGATCGATGGATTTGTTTATCAAACGATGTGCATTTCGAAACAAAGAGATGAAATAATTCTAAAGCTTATTTTTACTCATACATATACTCTAGAATGCACCTTACAATCACGATTGAACTAAATTCTGACGAAAATTCAAATTTCTTTTTTGATAGAAGTACAATACTTATCTCCTCCAACTCAGGCATGAGTAATGTTTATTTACATTGCACGATTGGTCTGCTCAATAAGGTATTTTTGGCTTCACACTATTCGTCTCTTTCCCTATTCTCTTTGGCCTGACCATGTTCGTCCGCATTTTTTTGACCGGGTGTTGGCTCGAATCAAAACTTGTCGAAAGTAAACAAAAGGTTTGTTCCAGTACACGGAAGTCACTCCCTGTTGCTCCGGAGCAAAAAATTCTTGCTCCTTTTCACTCCGATTTGCTACCAGAAGAAGAAAAAGAAAAGAAGATAATACAGGAACGATTTTCTCCCTGTTTGCTCCGGAGTACTTCCAGTTTCTCCTGGTACTGGAACAAACCTAAAGTTCATTCCATTGAGTTCTTTGCAACTGGTCTCACGAACACTAATGAAGTTTCCTGGTTGAAAACAATCCCATTTACTTTTGCCGTCTTTGTTTATTATTTTCCACCAGCTTGTGATGTAGTATTTGTGTCATGTGGCGTGTACGTACATGAGCCGTAGAAAAGTCTATTGACAAATCTATGTGGAGTTGTGTTAGTGCGAGATTGAGGTTGAATCGGGTAGTTTTTTTTTTTGCAAAATGAGGGTAAATCAGATGGCGAATTCTGGGACGGGACATGCGGATAGGAAAAAAACTAGTGTCAAATTGATCCAGCTATGAAACGTCACTTTGAACCAGTGTGAGTCAGAATGAGAGATTGTGAGCAACATGTGAACCAGAATGAGAACGTATGTGAGCAAAGTTAGAAACGAAGAATGAAAAGGGAAAAGAAAACATCTATCCGCATGTCCCGTCCCAGGGCGAATTGTAAACATAGCGTTATATGTATGTTGTCTATACACATTGCAACTGTGTTGGTGTCCTAGTCGTCAAATAAGTCAATTAGGCTGTGCACGCTGACAAAGTCGACTTAAAATGACACACTGTGACCCGTGTTTACAAACGTTGCTTCACAGTTTAATGGCAGTGTTGGTAAACACGGCTCACAGTAAAAGTCATTATTCATGTCGACTTTGTCTGCGTGCACAGCCTAATAGCGTCAAACTTGCTCCCAGGTGGCGAAATCGTTAGAGTTCAACGGGGTGCTGGAGCGTTGCCAGAAAATTTATATTTCTCAGATTAAAGTTTAGGAAACTTCCCAGTTAAGCTCAGTCGGAATGTTGGCTGGCGTATTCCGGCCCCAGTGACAAAACCGATTCTAGTTAAAATCGGTTGTGTCACTGGAGCTGGAATACTAATTAGAACCAACCAGAATTTCGGCCCATTTCCGGTTGAACTTTACTGGGTTCCGGTAGCCATCCTATACCCCTCAGGAACCTCTGTTTAAGGGATTCCATTTCGATGCGGCTTAGCCGCATAACCGAGGCCTAGGAACCGAAGCCGCACGAATCCGCTGCGGATCCGCTGAGCGAGGTGGTCGCCGACCTACCGTCGGAAGCAAGCGAACCTGTGATCCACTCGTTTGCCCGGCTTACTCAAACATAGTGCTAGTTGAAGTCCGACTGAGCGGTAGCGAAGTCGGACAGCACGCGTAAAAGCGATGTGGTATAGCCATATTCGGTAGGGGAAACAAAACAAAATTGGCAACGCTAGCAAAATGTAAACACAAATGAACACTCCGGATGAACCTATCGTCAATTGACTTATCCAGCTGCGTTAGTATTTTGCCATTTTGACGTTTGAATTGGGAGGAAAACAAATCGTATACACGGAGAATTGGAAGGAAAACAAACCGCTTCTGGGCTTAAGGGTAGGGTGGAAGTATAAAAATGCGAGATCTCAGTGTGCGTATTTTAAACGCCAGATATCTCAATTGACATTTCGACGAGTTTTGATTCGACCCAATAATATGGGCCCCGCACCTGGGCGCTAGTTTGACGCTACGGAATGAATTTTGTTTTGCTTTCGTTAAGTTTTGATTCGAGCCAACAACATCCAGCCGATTAGCCGGCCCCATGCAAAACTGACTCATCACACCGTTAAATATTCAATAAGTTCTCCTAAAAATCTACACGCAACCATAAAATAATCTTTTAACTTTAATTTAGGTACTTTTGAGCTGTGCGTTGCTTTCGCACTTATTAGTGTTGTCAGAAACAAAGCGAGAGATTCGTCTCAGTCGAGGTCTTCCGTGCAATAAGGTACTTTTGAGTTGTTTGGGGCATACTCAAAATTATTTAAATTCAACTTAAATTTAAGTAAATTAAACTCAAGGTTGAGTTATAATTTTTGCCGTAGTTAATTGGAAACTACCTTCAACACGGTTTACCTGATTTTACCTTCCTGCACGATACCACGAGATTGAGTCAAAAGTACTCAATTTTAGGTAGTTTTTCGGTGGCGTGTAGAGTCTAATATTATGTGTAGAGTTGTATATAGAGTGTGGAGACTATTTTCGCCCTATTTCTATTATCGCCCTACCCATTTGAAGCCGTTAAGGCTAGTTTACAGTTTGGGAAATGGATCACGGGATTTCGCACGGGATTTGCGTCGGGATTTGATCAGGGAAAATTTCCCGCCGAGATCTCTCCAAACTGTCAAACCAAATACTCTGCTGCTTCTTAAAAATACAAACAGTATCCAACTTGCAGTAAATCGCAAACCTTCTAAAAATACTATTTTCCCCGTCGGAAACAATTTGTGTTGAATTGTTCCCGGCCGAATTTCTGTGTGGAGAGTTTTAAAATCCCGTGATGTTTCCCGCGGTTGGGTTTACACTTCAGGAAAACTGTCATTTTTGTGTAGACTCATTTCCCGTCACGGGATTTGAAATCCCGAGCTCAATTTAAAATACACAGGGACCCAAATCCCGTGACACGTTTTCCGAACTGTAAACTAGCCTTTAGTTAGAGCAGCGTCTGCCATCTTTGTTCAACGTATTGATCCATATGGTAGTGCGAAATTAGGAGTATTCGATTCGAGTTTTCGTGGCGCTCAAACAAAAGTATTTCCTCATTCTCAGGACATTTTTGGTATTAAATTGGTTCTTGGGAACGAAGCAAGGATACTGATGCCAATTTATGTGCATTTCATCGACTGTAGACAGCGTAATTAATAGAATAGTGTGGTACCCTCCCTAATGGGGCGAAAATTAAGTCTTTACCCTAGTTCTTAGAATGTGTGCTTCTGGATTTTTTTCCGTATCCTTGTCGCCAAATCCTCAACAAACTTCAAGCACGTTGGTCCGGTAGCCAAAAAATACCGCTCACCTTCCCGCAATTCAGCATCGTCCCTATTTCAGTCTGAGACTGCAGAGAAAAGAACTAAAGGAGCTAGGTGTCATTTTTCATAAAGTAATATTCTTCGCCCAATTTTCAGACAACCCACCGAGAAAGACTTATATTTTCCCTCCGGTTTCTCGCCCTCTTCCAAGCACAATGATCCATTTAACGAAGCAAGCTCACGCTTAGTGGATTGAACTAAGGCCTGCCGAATTCCACGTATTGAATCACCCAACAACACTTTTACCACCGCATCCTACACAATCGGAATCCGGGGGGAGGGTGTTGAATGGAGGAAAATGATCGGAAATTTTCGTCCAGTCCCCGCAATGCCTCTACCAGATGGGATACTTTGAAAGGATTCGCTTTTATTTTCGGGCACCAACGAGCAGGAAACCGGATGGGGAAGTGTTTGTGCAGGACGATTATAAAGATTGAAAGGGTTTTTTTTTTTGGTTACCTTCTTCTTACCCCCCGTGGACGTTGGTTGGGTGGCCTAACGACACTTATGTTTGGCATGCTTTAGCTTTTATGATCCTCTCCTCTGCGACGGACTTGAGTCTCTTTTTTCTCCATCATTTCGTGCCACCCTGCGTGCTTTTCATGTTGGGCAAGCTTCTGAATCGATTGATGCTATAAAGCTAACGGTTCCTGGCTAAAATGGGATTGGAGATGGATTTTACCTGGTGTGTGACGTGGATGGGGGGAGCTGTGCAAGTGGAAAAGGATGAAGGAAAATAATAAAATTTTTGAACGCAAACCAAAACGATCGAACAATGCGAGGAAATTGAATTTTTGAGCTGGCGAACCTTGCTGTTGGCCAGTGGAGCGGTACGCGGTATGACATGGTAAAGAATTGTTTGAGTTTTTTTTGAGTACAGTCGGATAAAAAATGGATGGCCATTGGCTGGAACAGGCCGTTGGGAGCTATAAAGTAATAATCGGAAAGGTGTACGAGAAGGGCAATTTATCATTGATTGCATTTTCATTCTTCGCCGCTGGTCACGGAGAATTCGCCATTGTTGTGTTAAGGGGTAGGAGGAAAGCGGGAATGAGAAAAAAAAATCAAAATTGAGGTAAAGCTATTTCCGATAGTCATTGTTATTGAAGCCGAAGGACCGAATGGTTACAGGTTAGAATGGAATTTTATGGAGCGCGTAGCATGCGGAGTGAGCTCCATTGATTGGATAAACATTTAAGTTTTGGGGGACTCTCAACAAAAATGATTCGCTGGTTGGAAAGGTTTACGTGAAAATTAGGCACTTCAAACTAATGGTCTTTATACCCTGCATGCATCGAAGAAATTAATGGTTTCAATATACAATATCTGTGGCCAATAAAACATCTCAGCAATTTTTTTTCTGGAAGATGACTAAACCAATTTGCACAAACTTACTTTCAAGTGAGCGGTATAACGCTTCTATAGTCTGCTTTAGATTTCTTTGTGGATCGGAGCTCCGATTGCGGAGTTATGGGTTGAAGAATGTGGTCGAACAGTAAATTTCCATGTAAACCTGTACTACCGTGGTTTAAAGATAATGCAAAACTTATTAAGATGGGTGCAACAATCTGAATAGTGACTTATTAAAGTCGCTTTGATAACATTGGTTACGTACGACGATTATTGATCCCATATAAATTTGCTGCTAAGTAATAGAATTTATGATTTTAATCATTTACGTTCAGAGAACATGCTCGAACAAATAAATTCACAATATTTCCTTAAAAATATTTGTACAAATAACCCTTAAAACACTAGCGCTACCATACAATTCTATCCCAACTACAGATATAACTATGACAGCCATCTTGAAAGCTCTTTGTAATCAGCTGTCAATTCAGTCGAACTCACCTACTGAATGAAATGGCGACAGTAGCGCACCTGGTGGTGATATCCCAATAACCTTTCAACAGGCGCTTATTTCAACATAGGTTAATGTCGAGCGTCTGTTCTCTGTGATCAAAACTTGAAGTTTGTTTTTAAATTATATGTTGCTGCTGCATAGCTGGGATATTTTTTAAGTGATTCGTACTTACTACCGAAAATGTCCAGTTGAATGAAGGCTGTATTATTGCTTGAGGGTTCATAAAACTTCACTAAATTACCTGAAATAAAAGAGAAGACGAAAGAAGATTAGGGTCTACGAATATATTTCGCAAAAATTTCATTGCTGGAATCAATCTTTGTTTAGTCATAATTACTTAGTTAATTCGTTATTGTACAATCCTTTTTGCAGAATTTTAGTAGAACACGCACGCTATGAAAATCGTGTAAGATTTTTATGATTTCCAATAAGATCCTAAAACAAGCTGCGTGGGTAATGTTAGAGACATTAGACATAGTATATCGTGAAGTAGACGGGATATCATGAAACACAAGGATTGCCTCTAGCAGGTCAGCGTCTTTTTTAAGGTCATTTAAAGATTTTCTCTAAGTATACTTTTAAAAGTGCTATTTTATATAGGGTAAAGTGAGTTTATTACTTCAAGGCATTGTATCTTGTAATAACGGTTGTCATAGGATAATGCCAGACCCCTGCATTCTCTTCTACGTCTGGAATACCTCAAGGAAGCCACTTGGGACCGTTGATGTTTCTGATATACTTCAATGGTGTACATCTAATTTTGAAGACTCCACGATTATCGTTCGCAGATGACCTCAAGATTTTTCGCCTAATTCGTTCAATTGAAGATTGCAGAGTTCTCCAACAGCAGCTTCAAGTCCTTGCTGATTGGTGCAATACGAACCGCATGTATGTAAACCCGAAGAAGTGCTCGGTAATATCTTTTTCACGGAAGAAGGATTCGATTTATTTTAACTACCGTCTACTAGAGACAGAAATCGAACGTGTCAGTCACGTGAAGGATCTGGGAGTGATTCTGGATTCTCAACTTACGTTTAAACAACATGTATCCTATGCAGTAGGTAAAGCGTCTCGAGCACTGGGATGCATATTCAGGATAGCCAAAAACTTTACGGATGTTTATTGTCTCAAATCGCTGTACTGCTCTTTATCCCGATCAATTCTAGAATATTGCCCTGAAGTGTGGAGCCCGAACTATAATAATGGCGTTGAAAGAATTGAAAGTGTGCAGCGACGCTTTTTACGTTTCGCGCTCCGTAGATTGCCGTGGAGAGATCCTGTCCGACTACCTAGCTATGAAAACCGATGTCAGCTGATTCAACTAGAGCCCCTACATGTTCGAAGGAATACCGCAAGAGCTGAGTTCATCGCTGACACTCTGCAAGGCCGTATAGATGCCCCAGCTATTTTGGAACAAATCAACATAAACGTCGCACCTCGAGCACTACGTAACAACAATATGTTCCGGTTGCCATTCCGACGCACAAATTATAGTATGTATGGAGCCATCACTGGTCTGCAACGAATTTTCAATCAGGTAGCTTCAGCATTTGATTTCAACGTTTCTCGACATACTCTGCGTGTACGTTTCTCCAGATTGTTTAATCATTTCGTTAACAACACTTGACCTTTTTATTCTTTGTTTGTAATTATTGTATGATTATTGTTTTTATGTGCGACTTGAGTATTAGAAATAAGATTAGTATTTAGGCTAACATCATTGGGGCTTTGATATGCCTGTTGATGTATTAAACAAAATAAACAAAATAAATAATAATGGGTAATCGGATCAAATTATATTGAAGTAGGAGGTGTTATTTACTTAAAAATGTCTGAGGAACACGATGACATTAGAATTTTCAAAATTTATATATGAATATTGCCAGAAAAATTTATTTATTTTTAGCTGTGAAAACCACATAATTGACAGCACTTCCGATGAAAATTGCTCAAGGTAACCAACAAGTATTAGTGCAGTGGTTTTCAACCTTTTTCGTTCCATGTACCCCTTTCCGAATATTGATCCCATTATGCACCCCTTTCTGGAAAGTGTTAACCATCATTACCCTGTAGGGTTGCTACCCCTCCGGGTTTGACCGGGAGAGTCCAGTTTTTGGAGAGGATCTCATGGCCTCTGGGTTTTGCATCTATTTCTCCGAGTATAGTGGTACGATGAATAATTTTAACTCAATATGTTCAAATGAGTTCCTCCGGTGTTAATGTTGACTGCTCCAGAAGCGGACCTTAACCGTTGGCCAGGTAGAAAAGATTTGCTACTTTGTTGGAATCTTCCTAGCGACTGTGATGACGAATAACCGAACATTTTGTGCCCATCAAAAATTTCGGAAGACACCGCAGTGTGCTTCACAGATGCTACCGCTTTCCTGCCTGCTTCACGGTACTTAGCTGTGGGAGAGAGCAATGGTTGTTCGGCTGCTCCTCCACAGCGTGAGTGGCCGGTGCTTTTGGATTTTTGTCGTTAGCCAGGGAGGTGAAATTTCACACATATCTAAGTGGACAATACGGTTTACAAACGCGATAAATTTACAGCTAACAAGAAAAGCTCAAAGTAGTGGTGTGCATCATGATTTGCCAAAACAAAACAACAAATGGTCAATGTGAGTCAATTTTGGTGATTGATACTTCGACGAGTTACAAAAAGAATGAAAGAGCGTATACTTGTCCAATTTAAACTCAGCAGGTCAGATAGGTTCAAAATGATTCTATAAAAACTTATCCCAGGTCAGTAAAAATTTCCGGGTGAAAACCTTACCAAATGTGGTAACCTGTAAAAAAAGATTTTCAATTGGATGAATCCCACAATTTTACAATAAGAAACCTGTTCCAGGGCACTCTCAGTAAGCATCTAAACTCTAGACATACTGAAACAATATATAAAGACAAATACGCGACGGGAATGTTTGGATAACAAGTTAAAATTGGTCCCGCATAATTCACTTCCAACAATTGACCAATTTACCCCTGGGGGTGAATTCACCCCCGGTTGAAAACCACTGCATTAGTGTGTGCAGTAAGTTTATATAATAATATAATTTGCATTTCAGATGCTTCTTACAGTATTTTAGCGTTCGTTATGCAAAGCTGTTGTTAATCAGTATTCAAGAAACTGTTTAAAGACTTCTTGCCAGTAAGCAGCGTTCTGAATGCACAACAGCAGTATAGAAGCAGTTTTATGGCACAGCAGTAATGCAATCGTATATTTTTCCAAACCAACTTTTAAATAGCATTTAAAACGATTTAAACTCTTATCAGGAAGCCATTAAGCCGCATATTGCATGCCTATTCATTACCTGTGTAGTGGTTTTTCTAAATTCATTGAACAATTGCCTTCAAAAATAGTCGCGGATTGATTCTAGAGTAAATAGTACTGGAGATATAATCAAAAATTATCGGTGCTATGGATAATTTGTCAAAACGAGGGGCTCTCACTTGGCCCGAGGGGTGGTACATTCAGCACACAAATTTGCATTTCTATATTTTGGCCCTGGTTAAACAATTTCGCACAGTATGACTCAAATACATTGATTTTCCCAACAAACCTGCCATCTTTCTCGAAAAAGAAGCAAAGCTTTATAGTCTGCTTCCTCATCTCGTACAGATCAGAAGTTACAAAGAGTACCGTCTTCGAACAGCATACAAAAAAAATACTACCCGTGCCGCTCTAACTTGTACATTAAACATATAGACACAGCAAAGTTCCGTTGCCCCCAACTGCGAGTGAAATGAGTGAATCAGAATATAAATTTCGCTCATTACGGAAGAATAAAATCGCGATGGACTTTTCGTAGATCTGTCTAAAAATTAAAGTGCGTGCGGTTGAACGGTTGATCAAGGATGGAATTCGTTCTTACAGAAGTTTCACATATACAGCTACATCATGCGAGACAAGTAATACTAATAATATCCAACTCCTCAACCGAGCCAGAAAGCTTCGTAGCTAAGAACAACATGCAACAAACGTCAAAACAAAGATCCCAGCGTATATGGCCCTTGATCTGACGGAAATTCGCTTACACGATTTGGCCCCGCGCACTAGCATGGATTATATTAAAAGTATCATGTCGAAGTATGGAGAAATGGAACCCCTCACAAACGATAATTGGAGAAACTTTTCCCCTGGCATTCTCAACGGTGCTCGGGTAGCGCGAATGCGGCTGAACCACCCGGATAGAATTTTACAATAGCATTTACCCTACAAACAATCATAAAACAATAAATATTATAGTTATTACTGTTTCAACATTGTTCGATGCCAAGTTCTCACAGTAGATTTACAATAAAATTTCATGTAACAATAAATTTCACTGTTCAGCAAAATACTGATACAGTGCATTCACATTAAATTTTACTGTTTTCGAGAAAAAAATGCATGGAGAAAAATTGATTTTTTTAATGTTAAGATACATAACCACCCCCCTTTTTCACTGTAAAAGTCTATTTTACATTGAAATTTACTGTAAAAACGTTAAAGTTTATCGTTTTTGTATTGTAGCATAACACTAAAACTTACTGTAAATTATTGTAAAATTACTGTACTGTCACAGTGAAAATCGTGGTTTTGTTACTGTACATTTCTATTCGGGCAACCTTCAAAGAATCCTATGCACTTCCCCTGGAGTAGTAGTGTTGTGCCAGCTCTGTAACCAGAAGACACACTACGGTAAGCCATGCGCAAAAAAACTAAATAAAACTCATTAGCAACAAACACCTCCAAACAGCTTTCAACATCTGCTGATACACCACAGCAGACAGCCGACCAAAAAATAAATGCCGAACAAACAATATTCCACGTATCGCCAAACAAATAGTTAACATACCTAGGGAAGAAATAAACATGAAAAAACGGGCTATACCAAAGTCACTCGAAAACATAAATAGCAACAAACATCTAACAGCGAAAATCGAAGCTCCAGCGAAGACGACATGGACAAAACATGAGCGAGTGAGGAGGCAGACAGAATGATTAGCAAGCGGCAGAGGGTAAATCTGACCATTTCTCACCACCAAGAAAGAAAATTAATACAAGAAGCGTTTCCAGGCTTTAGTTCATGAATGTTACCGTTTTTCAGTTGATATTTTTCGGTGATAATTAATCAAAGCCACAGTTCACCGTTCACGTGTCAGCCTACTTTTTCATTTAGGTTCAGCCATCCTCAGAACTTTACAATGCATAAAAAAAAACAAAATAAAAATAATTATAATATTAGAAAGCTTACAATTGAATTTGAATTTGTGCCTTTCTCATATAGAAAGGTTATGCAATCACTCTAAAAGTCGTCAACCTAATCCCGACCAATAAAACAATAAAAATCTTCAAAAATGAGGACGATGTTTTCTACTTTAAAATTAAATTAAATTAATTGAAAAAAAAATGATTAAAAACGATTATATAATACTAATAGTTACTAACGTAGTAAAACAACCTGCATTTAAACTGGTATTGTCACGAGCCACATTTCCACTGACAGCACGAAACCAGACGAAACTCTAACGGCAACCGTACACTGGGGTACAAATGTACCCCACGCCAACTTTGACACAGTGCTTTCACGAAGGCTATAAGCAAACTGGCTATACCACCTTTTCGTACTCTTACTAGGAACTCTAAATTGAATTATGGTTAGGGTCCCAGGTCGGTAAATGCCGAATTCTCATTTTCACACGACTCCAAAGAAGGCGTGGGGTACATTTGTACCCCAGTGCAACGTTCTAGGGTTATCTTTATGAACAAAATTCCACCTCGCTTCCAAATGTCTTTGTTTGCGATGAACACCAATCAAAGTACTAGTGAGCAAGGATGCAAAATGCCTACCTTTTATGCGGCTGTAATTTTTCTGCCTACATTCTCATTTCTCTTTCGTCGCTGCTGTCGTTCGCTATTGCAGGACGCCCAGCGGTGTACGGCAGTCTGTAAGCAAAGCAGTAACATGACAAAGAAATACTGCCCCCAGTACAGCCACCAGACGCGAGCGGTACAGCTTCTCTTTCCTTATTTTACACTTTTTAATATTTTTAATCTATTCAATATTTTCAATCATAAACGACAAAAATAAATGCGGTTCGTTTGCGCCACGACCGGCATCAACGCTTTCGTGGGCGGGCCTCTCCGTTTGACTACGCAGAGAAAAGTGTACAAAGCGAGAGAACAAACTTTACTACGCCACACTCTCACCGAGCAGTCGGAGTACAGCAGCAAAACAAAAATGTATTCTACTGCTCTACGGGAAAATGTACTCGGTTTGGCTACCGTTCTGGCAAGATCTGTAGTGATGCGTCGCTGTAGCGGGCTGTACGGCTTGTGCAACTGTAAATATACCGAAAAAATGTAGTTTACCAGTACCTTTGGCATCCCTGCTAGTGAGTTATCCTCATCAGTTCCTCTCAACATCAGGAGCGTCCAAAGCGATTGAAAAGTCGTCAACTCACACCCTTTTGTCGATAATTGAAACCAGCACGCGTGCACCCAAATGCGGTGGGGATATTTTTTCAACGAATCCAAACCATGATGAGTACCACCTGTAGGTACGCTAACGCTGTGAACTGCTGCCTCCATGAGCGGGTGTTTGTTTTCGACGGGAACTGAGTGTAGCAAGGGAGACGACTGACTACCACAGTATCACGCTTCCGGGCCGCAAAGGACAATGGAAGAGCAAAATGTTTTAATTGCAGTGAAAATAAAACTCTGAACGGTGAGCCCTAGCGTACGGTGTTACGAGGAAGCGTCCGTATGTGGGTAAGGGCATGCGGATGCTGCTGATTGCGACCCTTTGGTGCGTAACCGGACTAGCAGTGACAGTTGGATGAAACCGATACTGTGTTTGATTCTTTTTTTTGTACATCAAGCCTCCCAGGATATGGAATGCTGCAGTTGTCGGACAGCCGCAGCGCTTCCGATGGTGCTGGTAGCATATATTTGCAATGTTATGGGAGATATTCGAAACCACTGTATTAAATTTTGCTATATTGTAATACTGAGTATTGTGATGCCATAGTGCAAGTTATCAGGTCACATTTTTAATATTCCAGGTCGTCAATTCAGTACCGTGGAGCAGCATGATCACAGTTAGCTTCAGCGAGGGGTCGGTCTATGGAACTGAAAGCCATGATGAACTATTTGCAAACCACACTACACAATGCCAAGTATTAATGAAAGGATAATTAGTTTTAAATGTGACAGCGCAAAGCTGTAATACATCCTGGGTCTGTCTGTTATTGTAAAAAATATATAATATATATTATCTCGATACGATATATAGAGATATTATCTCGATACGTATAATTGGACTACATCACTAATAAATATCCCTCTGGTACTTTGCGTTAATGTCTACATTCAGGCGACCGCCTGATGCTCTAAAACCATTTCGCTTGAATTTCAGACTACATATCTGGAGGGATATGTGCTGAATCTCTCTACACCTTCCATATCAAACCGATAACAACGATCTTCCTTTATCTTCAGTTGAAAATCCACCTTCGACGCGATCCATCCTAATTGTTTATTTCGATAGTGCTACTTGCGTAGAACTGCCAGAGGGAAGCATTAGTTCATGCAGAGTCCGTATTACCTCAACCCCGCGCACTACCTTCTCCCCGGAAACGTCGTTCGGTTTTAATTTCCCTGTCGTTGACTGGTTTTCTCTTGCCACCCATCCAGCCAGGCAGCAGAAGAAGCTGCTTGAGGGCAAAAATAAAAGGATTTTCCCGCGTGTACAATAGCGAATGCATTTACCCACTCGCAGTCACTTCACGTGTGACAAGGGTGGGTGGCTTCTTGTGACTGTGCCATACAGTGTGAACGGAATGGCAACAAAGTGCATCTCACCGGTTGCCCTCCTTCAGCTGAAGAAGCCGGTGCTGCACTTTTGCACAATTCCGTACAATGACTTCGACAGGTGCATAAAATGGCAATTCTTCTACCGTAAGAGTGCAGTATGCCGTTTCGTCGATTGTGTTTGTAGTACTTGGATGGGGCGGTGTATGCCAGCAAAAAAGGATACATTTGAATCGAACGGTGAAAGCGACCCGGGCGGAGGTGAAGTTTGCGACTGTCGTCGCCCATATGTGTGCTGCGGTGCGGCGAGAGTGACTTTGACGGTCGTAAGTAATGCTCAGGAATTTGCCCAATTGAGCACTGAATCGTGCAAGAAGTTGTTACGTGTTCCATTTAGCGAATAAAAAAAAAGTTGTTCGTCTTGCTTCGAAGCTATCCCGAGTGGCCCTGGGAGAAATGGCATCACTTCAGCTGCTCTCCAAGCTTCAGGACGAAGTGTGCAATTTTGTTGATATCAAGTGACTTCTTGGTCACTCCAACGGTGTGCACTGGGTACATCTGACTCTCATACATGCATGCATACAGATTCACACTCGCAATGATGGTCTATGCAGTTAGAGCTTCCAAATCAAGGATCTTGCACCGGTGCACAACCGTTTGAACTTCGCCAGTTGTGACAGAAAGTAGGTAAGGGTAGATGTATGGTGAACAGTCCCTTGCTAGGCAGCCATTTTGATCTAGCCAACATCTGCCTTTGTTAAAATCAAAACAACCCAATGCTATTGCACGGGCGACATGGGCCTAGATGCGGCTAGGCCCATCATATGTTGACTACTGTCAAAATCTGCATGTCTCCATAGCGGATGACAGGAGTGACACCCCCTGATGGTGAACGAAGGAACTGGCCATGTTTGTTCGTCTCGGCATTTGTGTGCCTGGGAACGGGAAGCGGGTAGGGAATAATTGTGTTTGAGCGAATCTTTTATATTTAGGATGTTTGTCTGGTACCCACCGGTAGAAAGGGTAGTTACGCAAATGATAATATACGAGAAAAAGTTTCAAACTATTAAAATAGTGCCAGACGCCATTACGTGTGAGGAAATGGAGTCCCACATGGAACATTTGAACATTAGGAATCTTTTACGTGAGGTACTTTACGGTTTTACAGCCCATATGTGCTGTTGAAGTCAGCAACAGAAAATTTCATTACAAGGTCAACCGTAGAGGTGAGAATAAGATATTAAAACTCGCGTAGCGCGCTGAGTGCACAACGTTCAACGTTTGGAATTTAGGCGCAATCGTCTGCCTAAATATAGATAACGCGACTATTCGTGATCTAACGCTAGCTGTCGACCGCCAGAGGGCACGGAAGTGCAATGATGATGTTTTTATTTGCATCTGTCAAAACACATTGGACAGTAAATTCGGAATTTTTAAAATTCAATCAATATTATAATTAAATGTTATTTCTTCTAATGAAAAGTAATATTGATGAAGAAAATATGTTTCCTGCCTCTGAAAAATATCCAGATGGTAAATTTCTTGTTACTTCACTCACATTTGTTCTTCCGGTTTCAATTTATACTAAAATGAAATTCAGAGATGGAAATTTCGATAGAAAACACGATAGTGAGCAAAAATCACTGGATTAAAGAGTGCACTTGTTGGCAGTCGAGGTTTTCCACTGATAAATCCAATTTCTAGATACACATTTTCCATATCGAAAACAACCAACCTAACCTCAACAATACAAAAATAATTCCGGATCTCAATAATTCGCAATAAAATATTGAGTTCAACTGAATGTTTTGGTGTCAAACGAAAGAACGAGTGTTTTCATATCACCTGTAATCAAGCGTTTTGTGAAACTATAGGTTTGTTCCAGTACACGGAAGTCACTCCGGAGAAAACAGAAGCAAAAAATCTTTGCTCCTTATTACTCCGGTTTGCTACCAGAAGAAAAAAGAGAAGAAGAGAGTACAGGAACGATTTTCTCCGGAGTACTTCCAGTTTCTCCTGGTACTGGAACAGACCTTATGTGTTATTTATTTTAAAACATCCTATATCATCAATGCAAGAAAATGTTTTAATCGTCATTTGACTAGTACCAAAAGTGAAATCTAGTTGGCGCATCGAGCGAAAAAGTTTCACGTTTGAGAGCCAATCGGAGTGTTAATCCATTGCTGTGGTGCTATCTTATGACAAGCACCACTTTGGGGTGAACTAAGTTAGGTATGCCGTGTTAGTTGATTTGAAAATCTCTACAAAGCGGCGTTTTCGGAATTCGGGTTAGTAACTGAGCTATAGCAAAAAAGAAATACGAGAAATTGTTTTTTCTTTAGATCACTATATCTCGGGATTGGTATAAGTTATAAAGTTTTGACGTAGGACTACGTCTTTGTTTTCGATAGGGGGGGTGCACTTTGAAAATTCAACAAAAATTGTATGTAACGAAAAGTGGTCAGGTTTTTTTGCACATATCGCCCCGAAATACTTCTAAAAACAGATTACAATAGACAAATTCAAATATTTTTGATATCATGTCGTTAAAAATTTAAACAATGTATAACATAGTCAAAATACCACGCATTTGCACACAATGGGTAGCGCTTCCCAAGTCAGGTACGACAGATTTATTGCGCACTTTGCATCTACCCAGTCAAAAAACGCAAGTTGCTGGCTAACGGTGGGCTATTTGCCAACTCGGATGCGCTAATTGCCCTTCAATTTGCCAGCAAATTAGATCAGAGATCTTGTTCCACTATACTTACACACGATTCCACAATTTCCCACATTTGTTGGCTAAATGAAGTGCACTAGACAAACAAAATACAAGCGAGAACACGCCAATTGTTAAAAAAAAACAATTTTAAGCTTAAGCCAAACATGAACCGCCATGTTTGAAAAATACAACAAACAACCAAGTCCATTTCAGCCGCCAGAAAATTGGCTAAGTGTTGAAATTGCCTTTAAATCGCATTCGCAAATTGCATTTATTCCTAGGGGCAATTAGCACAGGCGATTTGATTCAAACGTCAAACTGTTTAAATCGCTTGACCATGTTCGTCCGCATTGTTTTGACCGGGTAACAAGCCTCCTTCGTTTGAAATATTTGTACAGTGCATTTCCCTCACTATACATATACATATGCGTTCTGTATTCTCGTACCCTATCTGACAGTTCTTTTTGCTTTGTGTTTGCAATTTGCTGCTGCTACATCGGATAGATATTTTTCAAAATTTTATAACAAAAGACTAAAATATGTGATATTATGTTATTGCAGCTTTGTGCGTATCTTCAATTCGTGTACGGAGATATCTGTTTGATTCGAGCATTGTACAACTGAACACCGTTCGCTTGGGTTCAATGTTTGAGGCGACTGTGTAGGTAGGTATATCTAATTTGTTAGCGGTTGCATGCGTACCCTGCACGATAGCAATATGTGCTTTCGTTGTGCAAAGACGAAAATTTTCTTAGCAACAAATTTACGCGAATCGATGTAAAGCACAACGAAAGTTTATTATTTACGTTCGATCAATTCATTGATTTCACGTGATTCATGATTCATTTCCACTCAGCTTACTATGATTCTGCTAATAGGTACATATTACAAAGCCCATTTATGAATGAATACTCTGCTACTCAAAAAAACCGTTTTAAAAACGCATCTAAGTCCATATATAAAATTGTTTTCGATCCTTGTATATTTATAGCTTCGATATCTGATCAAGACCACTGCATTAGGTACATTTGTATTCGTACTTTAGGATAGTTACAATCATGACAAACATAACTAGAAAGCTTGGTTTATACATAAAATTGACTTGATTTTTCTTCACCAGTCCGGGTTTTTTATCGTATACAATTGAAAAGTTTTTACAATTTTACAATGCTAATATTGTGCTATAAATATTTAAAATAGTTCGGTCGCGGTTTTTTGTCTTCTTTCTTCAGATCTTATCAAAAAAATTTAATCGTATTCGATCACCTATTACAAATGAAATGACCTGATAATTAAGAAGGTTTGGTTCAATATGTAACATTTGATGTTGATTGGTTGTGCTTAAACTATACGTAAGAAATATAATTGACTTATTATTACTCTAAATGTACTAAGAAAATAAATATTTTACATTAACTAGTATAGTCCTACGTCTACAGTTCGTGCAACCCCATAGGGCTGCCCCTTGTAGTTTTAGCTTTAGAGATAAAGGCCCCATCCATACCATGTAGCAACATAATGTGGTCTACAAGAACCTCTGTTGTAGCTATCCAGATGTGTATATTGATATGACAAAAAACCTTGTTAAAAAGTAGATTATACGGCCACAAGTCAAATGTAAACAAACTCGAAAATTTGATAAAAGACCACAACCCCACAACAGATACCCAGTAAAGTTCAGCCGGAAATGAACTGGAATTCTGGCTGGTTCCAGTTCGTATTCCGGCTCCAATGACACAACCGATTCTAACTAGAATCGGTTGTGTCATTGGAGCCGGAATACGAACTGGAACCAGCCAGAATTCCGGTTCATTTCCGGCTGAGCTTAACTGGGTAGCCGAGTGGCCTCCCTCGGAGCACAAACAGCTTTAATAGAACATTGCATACAATACCAGCACAGGTTCGCACTTGAGAAAACCACGATAGTGGATCACACATTCCGTTCAGCGTCTCTCCCATATTTAGAAATGTGTCACATTACTAATACACCCCATCAACAGACGCTCAGATGTAGACAATCTTACCCAGTAAAGTTCAGCCGGAAATGAACTGGAATTCTGGCTGGTTCCAGTTCGTATTCCGGCTCCAATGACACAACCGATTCTAACTAGAATCGGTTGTGTCATTGGAGCCGGAATACGAACTGGAACCAGCCAGAATTCCGGTTCATTTCCGGCTGAGCTTAACTGGGTAGCGTCGCATACACGGTAAAAAAAACTACCCATTTTATGTATTCAAAATGCCCATTTTCGGAAGTTATTCGAGCTGTCAAAAAATGGGTATTTTTTTGTTTCTAACAATGAGTACCTTTTATCCATTTTACAACTACTCGATGAGGTAATGTCAATGGGTATATTGATCTTGACAATGGGTGGAAAATACTTAAGAATTATTTCAAGAACCTGCAAAACTAAAGATCGTAGCGGAACCTGAAAATTATCGGCCTGCATCGGACTCCGTGCCGGAAACGGAACATTTTGGCAATGCTCCGAAAACAACGGCTGCTTAGACTACTGAGGATGTTGCAAATATGCACCAGTTCGGCATTTTTAGAGCAGCCAAAAGATCTAGCCATCAAAAATATATCCAGTTGGCGGTTTTATTTTATTAAGGAATTTTGGAATAGGATCTCAATCTAGATTATTATACTTTTATAATGAGACAATAACGTGATATGAATGTTATTTTATGTTTTTTTTTTTTAAATTAAGAAATAATTCTATTGACAGTTTTTTTCATTCTGGTGCGATTTTCATGAATGGGTATTTTTACGCATTTTGTTGTAATAGTTCTGCGAAAAATAATGGGTAAAACATACCCAGGTTGACGTACAAGGTATGTACTCATTTATGGGTACAAACGCTTTACCCATTTAATGGGTTATTCCACTTTAATTGAAAATGAGTAGTTTTCTACGCATGGGTACTTTATTTTATCAGTGTAGGCAGCTATATTGCACACCGCAAAGAATTATTTCGCCCGCAAAAAGTCCGCTCCACCATAAACTCTATTTGAAACATTTCCACACCAGCACTGCAACATTTCACCTTCTACACAGAACTATATTTCACCCATTTTGAACGTCTGCTCTGAACAAGATCGATCATAGCAAAAGAATATTTAACCAAATGTGTAATTTCACTGTTATTGGCAGTAAGTCCAGATTCAGTTTAAATAGTTCGTCAAAGTTTATTTGTAGCTCGTCAAATTTATTGTGTATTATTTGTAGCGTTTGTGCCAGAAGCGAAATCCCTATATATTGACCATCCACTTACATGTCAGTGATATCAACAAGGAATGATAGTCAGTTTTTTGTTGGTTCTTTTAAAATTCCTCTGCTCTATTACTCCGCTAAAAAATCTCCCCTGTAAAAGGCGCAAGCAACGCGTCGAAACGCTGGAATTTAAAACCAAACAAGTCGTTTTAAACCACTGAGGACTGCAAAAAGCCGTTTAAAATTCTAGATAACAAAAATCCAGTCTAAAGTCTATAAAATTACATAGCTATTTTGATGTAAAAAATGCCTGAGGAACACAATGGCAATAAAATGTTTAAAATAAAAATATGAATATAACGAAAAAACACAGTTTTTGTTTTTATTTTTAAATATTCCATATTTGGCAACACTGCCATCAAAATTACCATTTTTCCTTTAAAATACAGTTCGCCGATTATTTCTAGACCAAACAATATCGCATATATGAACTTTTTTTCCTTGATGCTTTATTTATATGAAAAAATATGCACAATTCTAGACCTGTTTTTCATTACATCATATCCCAGTCAAAAAGGGCAAGTTGCTGGCTAACGGGGGGCTATTTGCCAACTCGGATGCGCTATTGCCCTTCAATTTGCCAGCAAGTTGCTGGCAATTAGGGGGCTATTTCAAATGCAACATTTGGGCGATTTTCCGTCATTTTTTTGCCGCCTACCCTTTTAATCGCCCTTAATAGGGATCTTTAATTTGGAAAAATTGTGCCAGTTTTTCATATTTATTGATAGCAGGTCTCCTTACGAGTGCACTCATATCATTCTTAAACCTTAATTATTCTTTACTGATTTTTAAATTAAAAAAACCAAATTAAATTCAGCCAACAAACTGACAGTTGTCCGACTAAATGACGTATCTGCAAATATCTCGTTCGCCTCATTGTTAACACAGCGTGATCTGGTACTTTGTCAATCCGCTAACAGCCTGCCATGCCAAGTTTCATCTGCAAACTATGGTAGATCTGATAAGGCAACCTATAAAGTCGTGCAAGTCGCATGGGTTTGGATGTGTTATTGTCCTAAAAGGAAACAAACTAAAAAATGTTTTTTTCAATAGTTTCGGGCCAAAAAATTGGAAAAGGACTGAGATATAAACTCACGGTACTAATCTGCATCAGAATATGCCTTAACCCACACATCCCTGAAGATCCCTATTGCCTAATATGAAAATTACAAAAATATTTATTTTCGGATTCATTATCTACTCACATAAACTTATCAGTATACTAGGTAATCACCACCAAACTATAGAAAAAATCAATGGTGAAATTGATATTGCACACCAAAACTTACTACAATCTGACTTTTATTAAGACTTTAGGTCAGAGATCGTGCTCCACTATACTTACACACGATTCCACAATTTCCCACATACGTTGTCTAAATGAAGTGCACTAGACAAACAAAATACAAGCAAGAACAGGCCATTTATTAAAAAAAACAATTTTAAGCTTAAGCCAAACATGAACCGCCATGTTTGAAAAACGCAAAAAACAATCAAGTCCATTTCAGCCGCCAGAAAATTTGTCTAAGTATTGAAATTGCCTTTAAATCGCATTTGTTCCTAGGGGCAATTATAATAGGCGAGTTGAGTCAAACGTCAAACTATTCAAATCGCCTGACCATGGTCGTCCGCATTTTTTGACCGGGATCTAACAGAAACGACAAAAGGCGGGGATGCCAGGTACACAGATTAATCTGTGTTTCACAGATTTTCAATGTTCTGCACAGATTGTTAAAACTGCACAGATTTCCACAGTTTTCTGTTTTAATGCACAGATTTCCACAGTTTTCTGCCATAAAGCACAGATAAGCACAGATTTCTTAACTTTTGTCCTAGCGCTCAATTTTTGCCTCGATAAAAAACTAAAAAATAGGTCGCCACTGCTTTGAGACAAATTTGTATGTTTTCCTTAACACAGATTTGCACAGATTTTTAAATGGGCTGCGCACAGATTTCAAGAAATATGACCTAGCATCGTGATTTTGAGAGTTCTCTGTCTCTTCGAGGTGTTGGAATTTTGTCTTCGTTATTCGATCAGCAGAGCAGTGGCAGTGTTTCTCATCTGGTGAGCAGCTTGGATAGCGTTATCAAGGAAATTTAAGTACTGCTATTATATTCGGCTCTCCTTCCGTGGTTCTCGTACTAACGTGCTATAGGCCCGGTCAATATTTACTTCCCCTGACAAGGGTTCGCCTCAGGGTGAGATGGAAGTCGAAACAAAATCGGCTCTTCGCCAGAGGTGTAAAATATTTTGGATAAATTTCAATGAAACGAAACCAATTGGGCAGATAGCGCTTCAACATGGCTTTCCAAGAAAACTGATATATTTTTGTATTTCATGTTTAGAAAAAGAAGTACGTTTTACTAACTTAGTGACAGCACTAAACTAGAGCCGGATTGACGGCTGTCACCAAGCTAGCGTCGAATTCTGATGAAACGAATTCGAAACGCAAATTCCATAACTAGTTTAGTTATAGGTTTTGTGACCCTTACACGCTAGTGTGGTTTAAGGTTGGACAGAGAATGGACAAAAATCGAAAATGAAAAAAGCAGTTTTTTTTCAACACCGTCTGTTAGATCTTCGTAAAAATGAATTAGCTTATGTAGAATGTTGTTACAGTACTGCTGATTGATTTTTTTGAAAATATAACACGCAGTATGGAAAAAAAACTGCTTTTTTCGTTTTCGAATTTTGCCCTTTCTCTGTTCAACCTTTAAACAATATAGAAAATTCAATGTTTAGAGGTTTCTTCACTGAGTACTAATATAGCATAGTTTTATTTTTGTTTGATACTGTTCGAGAATACTACGAAATAGATAGTACAGGATCATCCGGCATCGATGGAAAGTTGCAAAGGAGATGGTTGGTTATTGTTAATATATGTTTGATGCGCATGTTTACTACCGATATTCAATATCCTTGGTTGGCACTCTTGCAGTGTACACTGCTATTCAGCACAGTTTTCATCATGACTCTTACGATACAACCATTTACCCTTTATCATGTTGATTGAAATAAAGCATATTTGGAGCTAACAAACATTTCCAACGAAAATCTAAATTATTTTAACGAAACAAAACATCTTCTAGGGGAAACTTTCCCTATCCGAGTTGTATCCATTGGTTTACAATTTCAGCCAATTGTGCATAATGGAAATTAAGCTGATTGTATGTATGCTGCGGCTTGGCAAACTTGTGGCTGGCACCGAACAAACGTGTCTCGATCCTTATTCAAAGCGTTTGTTCGATAGTCGACGAGCCCAGACAAATATTTGTAGTTGCATAAATTAATTTTGCTTTGAGAATCCATCAGCCAGCTGTAGGCATATTGAAGTTTCTCCTTTGGAAGAAGAGACGAACTTTTCCTTGTCTAGAACCGTCCGGTGAGGATGATGCCTTCGGCAATTACGAACAGGAAAGACAAATTCAATCCTCAAATCGAATTGGAAATTGTGCTAGAATAAATCGATTCCCCCTCCTTATTGTTTGGCTTGACAGCAAGATTCAGCATTACGCATTCAACCGTCGAAGGTGAATCAAAGACGCAAAACCATGTTCCAAATTTCTATTTGTCCTTGAGCCGCATCGATTGGATCGGGTAAATCGTACAAGACAAAGCACTCACAACTCACAGGTTCCAGTCAAGACAGTTCTAAGCCTTGCGGGTGGCCTTAATAAACTATAGTCACAAAGCCAAAACCACTGCAAACTGCATGTAATGATGCATTGTGGACAAGGGAACGGATAGAAGTTTCCCAAGTGCCATCTTTGGGAGTGGGCACATTGAGCGAGAGCCAGGTCTGAAGATGGCCAAGACTGCTTCCAAGCAGAGCATATCCGTTTGTCTGATTCTCTGTATACCGTCGAGGTGATTTTATCTGTTCCTTCAACATGCTTTCCTATAGGCATCCGTAAACTTGAGAACAATACCCGGTCCCAGATTCTGTAATTGTTTGCAAGGCCTATTTTTATCATTATTATTATGGCGTCTTTGAATATGATTTCTTGTTGACGTGGGCAATTCAATGGTTATAAAATCAAGACCTTCATTCCCGCAAAAAGAAAACTCAAATGATTTTTTTCATTTTCCGATAATTAAAAATTCCGTTTCGAGTAACTCTAAACTGCCTTTTTTCTGTTGTGATGCTGTTGGAAATTCACCCGCGCTACTGACAAAACCATCATCAATGGCCTCTGGAAATCTCCACCCTACAATCGTCGTCGTTGTCCCCGTCGTGTGACAACTACTATGAAGGATAGAGATCTGCTCGCTTCCATCATCGCATCGACCGACAAAGGAGCTCCGTAAGCGAACGAACGGCAACGACTGCCGAAATCTCAACTAACTCAATTTGCATAATGTTGATTCGCTGCCAGAATTCAATAAATGTTTGTTTGAATAACTTGAAACCGCGGAGCGCGAACGAAAGGAGTTTGATTGGCTTTTAAATGGGTTCAACTATCCCCACCTAGGCAGTCCTTAGCAGATTTCTTGAGTCCCTGATGCCAATGTAAAGTAATTCCACTTACCGAAAGAGTACTAAATTAAAGACTTTTATCCCTTCCCGAAAGTGAGACGATATTGCCCAACCTCTCATTAGGCTTGATGAAACAACTTAATTTTCGGCATTTAAGCCCTTTCACCAAGTAGGTACGGAGAACGAAGAAAAATTGTCATCTCGCCCAGAAACAAGGCGGGCATATTTAGCGTCAGTGCTTCTTGGGATAAACGGAGGCCATTATTTGTTGTTGCGCCATTTTCTTCGTGTGTCAGCACCGGAACCAAGAGCGTACTGCAACCCGAAGCCTGGCCAAACGAAGGATAATTAGAATGGAGATGGGAGTCATTTGTTGGAAAATTAATTGGTGGTCATCAGCAGCAGATGAGGTCAGACTAGTTTCAGATGCGGTTGTTGTTGTTGTTGGTGTTGGCTTTCCTTTCGGTCGGACTTTAAATGTTTAAAACTGACCGAACCACAGACTATTACTTACACGTGGTTGTTACTGGAAAAGCATACACACAAACACCACATGGAATGTTCTTGCTGTTGATCTAACCTCAATCAGGATCACACGAATCATGCATGGCTCGGGTGGACGTCCCACACAAAACTCATTATCGTCGAGAACATGACAAATTTCAACAACAATCAACCATGGCCCTAAGTGTTAGTTCGCGGTATGTTCAGATATTCTGAACCAGCACATACTTCCCGATTCGCCACGCAGAACTGAAATGTAATCAATAATTTATGTAACCACGATTCACGCAGTTGACCGCGGTGTCCGAATTCACCGCGGAACCGGCTACCAAACCAACAAAATGTTTCGAGTACCGGCTATTCGTATGTCAGCGATTCTTGAACACAGCAACCTCGAAACTGGAGAAATTTTAATGTCGCTGCATCCCTAATTATAGATAGACTGGTAATTAGATTGTAACAAACTGTTTGGTGAGAGTTCAGCATACGGCACAGGACGGTACACTGCATTCAAATTATAGGTACGCGTAATTACAGTGCATGCCAATCCTGTTATGACTCCGTTTGCTCGACGGGTGCAAGAGTTGCAGCAAACTGCAGCAAAGCTCAATTAGGATTTTATTCGTGTTTCGGTGGCACTTTCACCAACTGGAACGGACAGCGATGATAACGCGAGGCCACGGTGATACTGCTGCTGGGTTGATGTCCGCAGTTCAATTAAACGTACTACAGGTCTGTGATGGGCCTCTGCTTGAAATTTGATGTATGACCTGATGAACGTTAGTGGAAAACCCTAAGCAATCCATTGTGATGTTTTATTATTTATTCACCTTTTAAGAGGTTATGTACATTTTTATTGTTCCAACTGTAGAGATTTTAAAGTTAGGGCAATTCGTCCCGTTTTCCGGTTTCGAAAAGAACTATTTCTCCTACGTGACGCTTATCTTCCGCTGTCCCATCCTCTTACACCATCCTTTAAGTAAGCGTAGGGGAGAGAGGGTAACGGTGGAACAGCAGGAACTATGAAACATTCGCAATGAAAAGATAATGCATGCACAGAATCGTCTCATTCCCTCATATTTCATAATGTTTAATTCTTAAAAAGTGTTTTTATATTTTGGAAGACTTGTGATAACTCTATCTCTTTTTCGATGCGTTTTTTGCAACTGTTTTTGAGTGACAGTATATAAGCTTTTTATTCATAAATAGGCTCTGTAGTATGTATTAGCAGAACCAAAGTTTGAAAGACTGAGTGGAAAGAAATCACGTGGAATCAATTCATGGACCTTCGTTGCGCTTTCCATCGATTCGCGTAAATTTGTTGCTAAGGAAAGCTTTAAGCTCGATTCACACGATACATCAGGCTTCCGTCACCGGTACGGAACGTCAAGATTAGTTACATGTAGTTAAATAGAGGCATTCACACACAACATCAACGGCACGGAACGTTTTGACGTACGGCACGTGTTAACGGGTACACGAGAAACCTATTTAACTTTTCGCAACGGTGACGTTTAGGGTTCGCAGTACCGACCCTTTTTGGCGAGAACCGGTATTACGGTACTGAAGCCCTCAGTACCGAATTTTTTTCTTTCAAAAAATTCGAAAAGCGAAATTGAATGCTCAAACTGATGACATTATCCTCAGATGATTGATTTGTGCTGATTAAAAAAACATGTTTACTGTTTTTAATTGCTTCGGAATGGCATGACTCATTTCACAGAAGATATTTTGCGTGTACGATACCTTCTTTTATTTAGATTTCTAGGCCACTTTGATATCAACAACTGCTAAGCAGTGCGATTTTTGTCGACTTCAACAGATGGTAAATGTAAGAAACCCTATTAACAACAGTAAATCAAAGCGAGAATAGCAGTAAATCCGAGCAGGTTGCTCTCAATTCCTCACTTGCTTTTCTGTAAATTGGTTTCGACCTTTACGTCGTTTGTCTACTATTCTCTAATGCATATCAAGGCTCCTTGCTTTCCTGTAAGCTATGGAGTTTTGCTGAATTTTCCAATCACCAATAATTGCAAATCGCCTCATTTGAAGCAGCTCACCATGTCTAAAATTGTTAGCTTCTAAATCGCTGTTCGTTCTTTTATAGATAAAGATTTAAGAGCAAACCAAATACAGACATGACTTAGACCACAGTCTTATTACGCGCCGCCCAATGAATAATGGAAACCAATCAGAATGTCGCTAATAAAAATAAATCATAGCAAATTTTTACGTCTCTTACGCTAGATGTGAATATTTTGAAATTTAGTACTTTAGTAACTTCGACAAAATAGTTCAGGAATTTAAATATACCATTCAGTACAACGGGAGCTATTAATGTTAAATTTCTAGAATTATTATGATGATGGCCCCTCCTCATTCCCCCACAAAGGTGTTAGCTCAACGATTTATCTAGAAGGTGTTACTTGTGGCACTAAAAACTGGATTCTAACCGCACTGCGCACTTACTATTCTTCCATTAAATTCTCCTCATAGACTGGTTAGTTGGACTGGTCTGTCTATGAAAATACCGTCTCTATCACTTGAAATATATGTGTTTTGACAGCTCGCAGTTTGATCACTCGCACTTTGAAAGTGCGGAGTCCAGGTTGGTGGGAAGTGCACAATAATTAATATAATTAAAAGTCATCTTGCGGACCGATATTTTGAAACAGGTCCCCCTGGAGAGGCCACATATTTTTCACAAAAAATGTATGGTACCGAAAATACCGGTACTGGCTTTTGTTCAGTACCGGTATTACGGTACCAAAAATGGGTCGGTATACCCGGGATTTTCGGTACCGGTATTACCGGTATTACCGGTACCACAACCCTAGTGACGTTCCGTTGACGTTGACGGAAGCTTATGTATCGTCTGGTTGCAGTTGAAGACTGGAAAATCCAACCAGCGACAATCGTATTTTCTCTGATTCTAAACAATGGAATCACGTCGGAAGTAGTGCGCTGTATTCGTCCAATGATGCGCTATACAGCACACTATTTACGACATCATGGATTAGCACTAAACAAGAGAAATAAAAAAAGATGGGTAGGTAATGTGAGCGACATAACCGAAGTGAAGTAGAATACACTTAGACTGTTAATTCGAATGCTGCAATTTTTACTATCATCTGCATTAAAATCAGCTATTTCGATATTTGTTACGACGCATTGTGCCCCGTTGTTGTGCTGCATTTTATCCCCGCACAGGTGCGTTTTGCACTGCCCATTTTTTAGTGAGCAATCTATAATAATTTTGAAAAATTGAATATTTTGCAAAGCGATTGTGATTTCCGAATAAAATATTGGCCAAATGATATCATTAATTAAATTCTTCCAATTGACGGTCTATAGCTAAATTATGATTATATTTTCTTACGGGTGTATTTTACCCCATCTACCCCTACATACGCATGCATTACATTCACATAAACCACTTTCGATGCGTTTGTGCAAACAGACTCTTGGTCATACCTCGGAAATTTCAAACGTGCACCAAAAACACATGCGTGGAAAAATTCAAATGTTAGGTTTGTTCCAAAGTTTCAAGTGGGTAATTACCAACTCGATTATTTTCATAGTACTACCTTTACTATCCACATTACCACCGGCCCTGATTATTGAATATTTCATGACATATATATATATATATATATATATATATATATATATATATATATATATATATATATATATATATATATATATATATATATATATATATATATATATATATATATATATATATATATATATATATATATATATATATATATATATATATATATATATATATATATATATATATATATATATATATATATATATATATATATATATATATATATATATATATATATATATATATATATATATATATATATATATATATATATATATATATATATATACTTTACTAGTAAAACAATTTTACATAAATCGGAACATTGAAATAGTTATTACTAAAATTTGCACGACACTGAACGCAATAACTAATGTTGGGGAAAGTTGACCAAGATTTTATGGAGAGACTTGACCAAGTGGCAATAAGCTGATAAAAGATAAAAATTTTGTGATATTTACTGTGCTGTGGTACCTGCTGTTGATGTTAACCACGCCACAAAAAAAAATCCCACATCAAACATCAGTCTATATTTTAGTACTAGTAAACAAAGTTAGCAATAATACGGCTGAGTTCGTGATGTGTGAACATGCAATATAAGCAGTACAGTTAATCCTTAAAAGGAAATGCAATAAAAACAGTTGAAATTTATGAAATGCAACTCTTTTACATATTTTTAATGCTACCTAGGATCTCGACAATATGAAGAAAAAGGATTACGGTATGTTTTACGTCATCATTTTTTGCTCTAATTTTTCAAAATTCTCTTGGTCAAGTCCCCCCGCAGTTGGGAGACTTGACCCAAAAACGATCACAGAAAAACTTTTATCACTTTTGAAAAAGTAAACTAAAAGTTCTGCAAAAAATCATGAACATGCACAATACCTTTGCACACAATATCTCAATGACTTTGGAAGGATTGAAAACTTTTTTAGAGATTTATGCAGGTTTAGTTGAAAACCTGGTCAAGTCTAGAGGTGTGCGCCGCGCCGCCGATTTCAGATAAAAATCGGTGGCGCGCCGGCGTCACGCCGATGTGCTTACTATTTTTACATGCAATCGGAGGAGCGGCGCGGCGTGGCGCACACCTCTAGTCAAGTCTCCCCATCCATAAATGACGTAACTCATCCATAAATCATCCATAAATGACGTTTTTTGAGTGATTTTTAACACCCCCTCCCCCATTGTAGAATTTTGTCAGAAACCTCTAAATACCCCCAGGTAATTACGTAGCTTGACGGTAACCCCCTTGTCACCGTAAAAAGTAAAAAAACGATGTTTGTTAGATGAAACGGGTAAGGTTGTCGTGACATCAGGTCAACCCCTATCTATCTATCTATCTATCTATCTATCTATCTATCTATCTATCTATCTATCTGTCTATCTATCTTCTATCTAAGTCAATGTTTGTATGTATATGATTTATAGACTCCCAAACGGCTTAACAGATTGCCGTCAAAATTTATTCATAGTAGGAATTTGTTCTGGAGTGTGTTTGTGTGCTATTGGTTGGAGATTATCTGCCCGCTAGATGGCGCTTCGGAACAAATCGTGTTTTACTCCTATTTCGTTGAAAGTTGCAGCAACGCGCGTCGGGTATTAGCTAGTTCCCTTTAAAAAAGCTACGTAGCATGACATGACCCCTACCCCCCTGTCGTCACACATCATCACAAAATACAAAACTCCCCCTCCCCCATAAAATGCTACGTCATTCATGGATGGTCCCTAAGTTGAACTCACTCTACAGTTAAGAGCCAGCAGAAGGGCATTTGCGCGTGGAGTGTCACCATCAGAGAGTTAAGGCGAATGCCCTATACATAATATGTTCAAACCTTCACCAAGTAGGTTTGTTAGCGTGAAGTTTTCGTAATAACCCTGCAATTGTATGATAATAACCGACAACGAATGTAGTGCCAGGACATTACTTTTAATATAGCATTTCACTAGTTGAACTACGAAATAAGTAAAATCATTTAGCCGAACATAAAATAAACCGGTCTTAATGTGAATGTACAAATCTCGTCATACATGAAGAAGTTACACAATTAATCTGGTTCTACGGATCGTTAGAAAACTGTGTTTATAGCAGCATATACGGTGATATGTAAAAAGTTGTCCCAGTTTGCCCCCAGTAGCAAATCAACGGCAGAAACATATTATATCAGTATCCAATAAGTCAACATCATCTCCTTCACACAACACAGCAACCAATGCTAATCAAATCGTCAATCGCACTACCGCTTGCCAACCAAAATTAACCAAATGATGAATTTATCTGAGCTCGCCACGCATAATTTAAAGAGCAAGAGAGCGGGGTCTCTCGCACTCAACCACCCCTTCGCACGCGCACACTTGCAATTCGTTTATTGAACTCAGAAAAAAGAGCGTTCTGCTTTTTCTGCGATGTGTGCTGATCATTGCATGCATGAAACTGGCACGCCTGTGCATCATTGGATGGAATCATGCGTGGCGGCAGTCATTGAATATATTCCAACCGAAGAGTTTGAGCTGATACAAAACGAAGCAGCTACTATGAGGTCAGTAAGCAAACTGACGATTTTTTTTATTTTTATTTACGTGACTTTAAAATGTTTTCATTCGTCACGTTTCAAACTGACGATTTTTGCTTATGTGCCGTTTTTATACGTGGCGAAGTTCATCGGATAACAATTGGTCCTAGCAACGCTCGCTGCTTGGTTGAATTGTACGGACCAATCAGCGCAGATAGTTTCCAGTTTCACAAAATACATTATTTTCGTTATCTCTAGTAGACGTACATTTTACGGAATTAAATACAATATACGTGCACATATTTTTGATCAGATAGTGCAAAAACATAGCGATTTCGATCAGTACAAAGGAATTTATTCGCATTTGAAGACCGGGAAAATATTTCAGTAGAAATTTTTGAAAAGAGATCCCCATATTGAAACGTTAGAAGTATTCTACTTAAAAAAACATGTTTGGTTGTTTCCTAATAACGAATAATAATAACATATCGTCGCTGTTGTGCTATCTTATGACAAACGCCATTTTGGGGTAAACTGAGTTAGATATGCCACATTACTTGTCTAAAAAATCTTTACAAAGTGGCGTTTACAGAATTTTGACATTCTGCTTGGTTACTGAGATATAGCGAGAAACGTTCTGAGAAATTTTTAATTTTTTGCTTCAAATGACTGTGTCTGAGGATTGGCTCTAATTATCTTTATGTATGAGATGTTTTTATATGTAAAACTATCTGATAAACACAATAGAATAATCATTTTCGAAACAAAAATGCACGAACTGTGAGAAAAATGCAATTTAAGTTTTAAACTGGAAATATGGTATATTTGGCAACACTGTAACCAAAAATAGCTATTTTTTCTT
Source organism: Topomyia yanbarensis (assembly GCF_030247195.1). Taxonomy (NCBI): domain Eukaryota; kingdom Metazoa; phylum Arthropoda; class Insecta; order Diptera; family Culicidae; genus Topomyia; species Topomyia yanbarensis. The sequence goes on along the minus strand of NC_080670.1, from coordinate 23,404,956 downwards.
GATTCCCTGACTCATTTCCTGCAAAATGCATCTCACCGATTGTTTATAGACCAAATGAAGCCAAAGATATGAATAAAAGTTCATAATTGATGATTTTTTTCTATGGAAAATTTTTCATGCACGATTATGACATATCATACGAATTTTGTCATCACTACACACCTATGACACGTGTGAGACCGACTTTTGTTTACATTTTTAAAGAAAACTCGCAATGTAGTTTACCGATTTTCGTAATATTTGAGAGATTAATGCAGAATAGATAGAAGCATCATTTGTCTTCTTTGAATTGTTTATACCATTTATAAGTTTCAAGATATTCAATCTCAAACTTTAAAAATCGTTTTTCTCGAAATGTGCAAAATGGCGCTTGTCATAAGATAGCACAACAGCGACGATATAGGGATTATTGAATTTGCTACACGATTCATTTAGAACTCTGCTCAAAACTTTAAAAAACACTGACTGTAAATTTGTTTTCGTTTTAAAAGTTTATTAAAATATATTGCATTATGTATTTCTCGGTCAGTGTACCGCACGAAAAAATTGGGATCTTGACGCACCCCATAAAAAATTTGACATTTGCGAAATTGAGCACTCGACCGACGAAATCGGGTGCCTTCAAGATCGACCTACTAATGTACCGACTAAATTAAATTACGTCGGGGGAAGATTTTCGTCACCATATTAATCAATAGATTTCATCTGTTTAAATCTTGTACCCGACCCAATCGGCTGAAAAATCGGTCGAAAAAAATTTGCTGCATTGAAGCAAGATTTAATAGTTACATTATTCAGCAGACGAAATCGGTTCTCGTATTGTTGACAAATGCAATAGTCGAAAATTTGAAGCGCCAATTTTAATTTTGATTTGTTAAACATTTATTTTCTTGTCAATTGAAAATAAAAATAGCGAAAAATTACAGCGCTTATACCTTTAAGAGAATGAAGTGATTTTAGACTCTGCCATCGCTCGGATAGTTTTAGGTAAGTCTGATTAATGCTTTTGTTGTTCGTTCTTAGTCATTTCTAATAATATGTAGGTAGGTGCTATTGATTTAATTTGACCATAGCCCGTACGGGATTGAAAAAAAAACCTGAACAAGGACGTCAACTAGTCCGCATATCAAGAACAAACGGAAGATCCGGAATAGGAATTATCGACAGGTCATGCCAACTTTCAAGTGTAAGTCTTTTAGATATAATAAAAGAAATAATATAAACATATTTATCTACTAAAGCCTGTCTCGTACTTACTTTGAGAAATTTCCAGTGAATATGAGGTCCACTGATATGAACAATTTTAAACTGTCGACTGATCTACCTATTTAATCGTTTTCCATCAACCGATTTCGACAAATTTCGTCGGCCCATTTCGTCTGGTATTGCGTCGACGGACACTCATGTTAAACTCTCATAAGCGTCGGTGCAACAATCTATAAATTCGTCGGTGTCAAAGTCGGGCGATTCAGCCGACCAAAACCGATTTCGTCGTGGGTTAAATCGGGAGGATTTTTTATGGGGCAATAAAGAGATGATTCAAGATGTTGTTAAATGGGATTTATAACATACACACTTAGAAAAAATGAAAATTACATTTGACGTAAACAACATTGCGACGTATTTTGCTGTCTAATAATGGAATTTTACATGTTTTGACATGTGAAATAAAATATTGTGTCGCTTTTGATGTAGATTTCGGTTGAATGGAGATGGATAATTGTTAAAAAGCGCATTTTTACATGTTCTGGAATGTAAATTGAAGTGAATTGTGACGCTCCTTTTATGTGCATCTTGCGAGATGTAAATATTTTTAAGTGTGTAAGTAATGAATCACAAGAAATATTTTGTTCGAGTGATTTCATCGCAAGGTGGCGGCTGTGCAGCATTTGGAACGGGTCTACGGCCGGAAATCTTTCTCCTGTAATTTTGACCCAGGGCCAAAATTTAAGTTTTTCGGATTTCTTACGACAATTGAGATATCTGACGTTTAAAATACGCACACCAATATCTCGCTTTTTTATACTACCGCTCGCCCTTCAGGCCTAGAAGCGGTTTGTTTGCCTCCCAATTCGCCGTGTAAAAGTTTTGTTTTCCTCCCAATTTAAACGTCAAAGCAGCACAATACCAACCCAGCTGGATAAGTCTATAGCAAGCGACGTACGTAGGATTTTTGCGATATTGTGATTTTTCGCCTCGCGAAATGGCTCACTTTTGAGTAAAAAAACGCCAAAAACGTTATAAAAATCTTCACAAAATTAATATAAAAAATTAAGTAATGAAAAAAATAAAATCCTACGTTCGTCGCTGGGGAAATCAATTTCGAATAGGGTGTTGAGCCCATTTTCGCCATGTTTCTATTATCACCCTACCCATTAGAAGCCGTTGGTTAGAGCAGTGTCTGCCATCTTTGTTCAACGCATTGAGTCAAATGGTAGCGCAACAATAGGGGCACTCGATTAAAGTTTTCGTTGCACTCAAACACGTGAATTTCACTGTTTTCAGCGCAATTGTGTTATTATATTGGTTCTTAACAACGAAGCAAAGCTGTTGATGTCATTTTTTTCGCATTCCATTGATTGTATGCCAAGAAATTAATGAATTACCTTGCTTAGTATGGTGAAAATAGGCACTTTACCCTATATTGTGAAAATTTCAAAACGATCAAAAATCTAAAGGTTCGATGCGCTGCCGATTGCAGATAAAAATAATCGGCTCGCCGAAATATTTTGGCCTGCGATCGGCGGCACATCGGCGCACACCTCTGAAAAATCATTTGTTCCAGTTACATTTCCGGCCAGCTGGTTTCAAGAAAAACGAAGTCAAAGCTTTTAATAGGCTGGGCACTACAAACCAACACAGAAAATCTGTAATCTGTATATACAGAATCTTGGTCGTAAATTACATTGAAAAGTCTGTAAAACATAGAATAATCTGTATATGTGGTAACCCTGACTACACTAACGCACGTGTAGTAGGTTCTACCTATACCACGAAGAACTATCAGAATGTCACGTAATAATAACTCACGGCGTTTCTGTGAGCCGTGATAATAACCGAGGCTGTGATCGAAAATTAACTAAAGCTGTGTACGTGCGCGCAATCTGTCGTGTGTGGTTCAAGACGGCAACGTTGCATTTCGCATTACAGTTTTACTGACGGCTGTCGTGAATGATTCGTTCATCACTCATCAGGTTGAGAAAGAATACGACTGCGAGACAGCAGAGATGCCAGGTACACGTATTAGTCTGTGTTTCACAGTTTTTCAATGTTCTGCGCAGACAGCAAGTTAAAAAACTTTAACCCTGTGATGCATCCCAGTAAACAGCAGGTAAACGTTGAGTTGGGCAGCAGTGATGGCAAGAATTTGAAGTAAAGCTGTTACTGATAGAGCTTTAACTGAATCTGACAGTAGAATGCGATATGCGAGAAATCTGCTTCCAGCAAATCAAAGGGATGATGTCTAAGTGAAAGCCGAGCGAAGCTTCTCGGAGAGCATACGTTTACTCTGACCTGCTCCATTTGAATTCCTGCAAGAAGCTTCACGCCGCCACTTTGTTGACCTCCTTTGGTTGTAAACAAAGTGGCAGCGATAATCTGACTGGAGCTGATATTAATATTACCCAGTCAAACTCATCCGGAATTCTAACTGGTGCCTTATGGAATTCCAGCTCAAATAAAACAACCGAGTCAGAATGTCTGGTTTGGTTTCCCCGAATAAAAAATAATCATTTTTAAGAATTTTTTTAAGACAACCTTGTTATTGTTTGGGTACAGAATTCGGTACAGATTTTCCTATAGAAGGGTACAGATAGAAAAGATTTTTCAACTCCCGGTACAGATTTCATTGTGGCAACACTGGTTGGAACTTCTGTTCTCGAATGTATATTGACTGATATTCTATGTCGAAATTTCACAAGGAAAGTATTTGGGACATTTGAGCGGATTAAATTAAGCGGCTTCTCTGCATGAATCAGTTAGGAGCTGTGGAGCTTTATTAATGAAATGCTTTACGAAATACTTAGAATGCTGCTAACGTCGATCCAATATATAATCCTTTTAGTTCCCAACAATTGTGTTCATTTAGAATACTACCCCGTTTAGAGTTACAAATAAGATCTAAATGTTAATTTTCAGGGCGAACAATGCAATGTCACGTTTCGGGTAATCTTAAACCTACAACGGATTTCGTGACTTTTTCTCTACGTAAACGGTTTTGGGGGGTACATTCGTACCCCAGATTCAAAATCGCCCTCATATTGAATTTAAAATTAAATTGGATAGTTTTATTCTAAAATCATTCTTAGAGTAGCTTGTTTGATCATATTCGTGTTTCGTCTATTTTATTATGTAATATTCATTTTTTTATAGAACAAGTCTTTAAAATACGTCAAAATTCCCTTGTTCATTAGTATTGCTATAGTAGTTTCTTACCGATTTTGACCATCTATACGGCTTTGTGAAGATTATTAAATTACGTTTTGAACAATTAATGAATTATTCTAAAACCGGTCATCAGTGTACATTTTCCGATGCAACTATTCAGCGCGCTGAGTCATTTTCATGTCATCTTTGTGGACCCGACTGTGGAATCTCATATCATCTGATATGCAACTGCCCAGCAGTAGCGCAATTGAGATTTCGAGCTTTTGGCCTTCCTTACATAGACGGCACCGTGTTTGGACTACCGAAACTCAGAGACATACTAAAGTTTCTTTTCCAATGTGGTAAAGAGCTTTAGGCTTACTCGTAGGCGATTTGAACTATTTACTTGCGAGTTTGACTAACCTGCCAATGCCAAAATATCCTGACCCACAAAAGGTTAAAGTCGCCGGGAAACTCTAAGCTTGCTCATATGACCCTATTCCACGCTTTTCTAAACTTTCTTCCTTCAACTCCTTGCTCTCTCTTGAGCCCTTAATATTGAAAAATATTTCACACCTTCCAGTCCCTTGTTAGTTAAGTGACATTACAACATAAAATATACCAAAGCAATAGTGTTTGATGTCAAGGGCGATGTGATTTGCTTAATTTTCATTTGCTAAATCGTGAGTAAGACGTGTTTTGTCGAGGAGACGTGCCCTGGTTCCCTTTACTAACGGACTGCTGTCGCCTATGTTTTTCTTAATGTAAGCAACCTAGCCTTTGAATGGCTGTGTAAGTCAAAAAAAAACACACAGAAATTCAAAGTTTAAAACTTCCCAACGCAGTTACAACAGCCCACCACCCGTCGCAATCTCGCACTCAGACAGCACACTTGTCATCCGGCATCATTTATGCGTCCTTTGTGCCGTTATCATCGAGAGCATCCTGCCTGCAACGTCCAACAACGCATCCTCTCCGCCGTTCTCGTCAAACACTTTCCGGACAATGCACGCAGCCTGTAGCGCTATTTTAACAACTTCAGAGATAAAACCCTACACGCAAAAGCGAGGGACCGAGGCTAATTGTTCTACGAAGCGGGAAGAGTCAACGGTGAAAGAAGACTTCAAGGAAGCTCAAGCTTTGCTACATCAAGCCGTCTGTGCCCCGAAGGCTGTCAGTGTTTATTTGAATATGAATACAAACTGTTCTGAATCTTGATAAGCCGATGCGATAGTCTGCATAGATAGATCTACATGGCATGGCAATTCCATCGACGACGTTCACCCAACCGGATGGACAAGGGCATTCTGGAGTGGAATAACGTGTAAACACTTGAACGAGGGCTGGTCGGACGGAGGGCTATATCGAAAGGGTAGCTGGCTGGCGTACGACAACTTTGCTTCCATAAGCTGAGGGAGATATGCACAAAAAGAGCAGAATGAATTTGTTAAAACTTTTGGCGTAGGACAAAGATGATAGTTTCAGCATTGTTAATAAATTCACTGATAATCGCATGAAATACTATTACCTAATCTGATTTATCGTCAACAGGAGGCGAGCGTTAAGGTGATATTTCTAAGAACAGGGAAGGAGTTTGCAGAAATGCTCGATAACGACACAGAATAGAAATATCAATATAAGACTTTTCTTCCAACGAAAGAAGAAATTTCATGCTTTCGATAAGATTGGTTATAGCAAAGTAATATTGAAATAAAAACCGGCCACTGTCGCCACTTTTCAATTAGCTTACATTCTAAAGTGTTTGTTGCCCCGCAAATGGGTGATACCTAACAACCACGATGACAACCTGCTACCAAGCAGCGCAAAGAGTCTTCTCGAAAGCTGACCAAAAAAATCTCCCCACAACCAAATTGTCTCCGCTTCCGTATCGTCAAATTTCCTCGAGGGCATCCGGCTGGGAATAGAAGTTGAATGGAAATTCAGCCCAGCGCAGAAAAAAAAATCAAAACTTTTCACTTAACGTGTATACGAACTTTGCCTCGTTAGCAGTATGCGAACGAATGACAACCAACAGCAGCTTGCAACATTCGACGAGCCTGTCTGAGGGTAACCCTTGGGTGGCCTATCAGGTTTCTTGCGGCAACGAAAGCCATGCGATAAAAAACTGCTTTTTTGCAAATTCGTAAAGTTTTGTGAAACTCGCGCAATTTTGTGAACATCGTAAAATTTTGTAAATTTCGCAAGCTTTGCAAATTTTGTGAAATTTTGCAAATTTTGTAAAAATTTTTGCAAATTTCGCAAAATTTTGGAAAATTTGCAAAATTTTACCAAATTCGTAAAATTTTTACAAATTTTACAAAATTCGCAAAATTTTTACAAAATTTTACAAATTTTACGAAATTTGCAAAATCTCACGAAATTCACAAAATATTACGAAATTTGCAGAATTTAACCAAATTTACAAAATTTTACGAAATTTACCAAACTTGCAAAATTTTACAATATCCACAAAATTTGCAAAATGTTATGAAATTTGCGACAATGTCTACATAACTTGACGAAATTCACACAATTTCACGAAATTTGCAATCTTTTCACGAATATTGCAAAATTTGACGATATTCACAAAATCTTACAAAAATACGAAATTTGCAGATTTATAAAATTTCCAAATTTTTGAAAAATTCTACGAAATTTGCAAAATTTTACAATATTTGCGAAGTATGCAAATTTTTGCGAAATTCACAAAATTCTACAAAATTTGCAAAATGTTTGCAAAAATTGTAAAATTTGACGAAATTTGCAAAAATTTACGAAATTTGCAAAATTTCACGCAATTTGCACAAAATTCACAAAATGTTATAAAATTTGCAAAATTTTACGAAATTCTTAAAATTTTACGAAATTTGACGAAATTTACAAAATATTGCTAAATTTGCAACAATATTTACAAATTTTGCGAAATTTGCAAAATTTTATGAAATTTGCAGAATTTTTACAAAATTTCATGAAATTTGCAAAATTACACGAAATTTGAAAAATTCTACGCAATTCACTGAATTTTAAGAAATCCACTAAATTTTACGAAATTCACTAAATTTTACGAAATTTGAAATATTTTTACGAAATTTGCAATATTTTTATGAAATTTGAAATATTTTTACGAAATTTGCAAAATTTGACAAAATAACGAAATTTGAAAAATTTCGCGAAATTCACAAAATTTTGCAAATTTTGAAAAATTTTAAGAAATTTGCTAAATTTTAGGAAATTTGAAAAATTCTACGAAGTTAGCAAATATTTACGAAATCTGCATAATTTTACGAAATTTGCAAAATTTAACGAAATTTGTTAAGAAATTTACAGAATTTCACAAAATTTTACGAAATTTAAATTTTGCAAAATTTTATAAAATTTCCAAAATTTACAAATTTTGCGAAATTTGCAAAATATTACAAAATTTGCAAAACTTTACGAAATTTGCAAAATTTTACGAAATTTGCTAAATTTTACGAAGCTTGCAATATTTTTACGAAATTTGATGTATTTTTACGAAATTTGATATATTTTTGCGAAATTCGCCAAATTTGACAAAATAACAAAATTGAAAAATTTCACAAATTTGGCAAAATTTTGAAAAATTCTACGAAATTTGCAAAATTTTACAATATTTGCGAAGTATGCAAATTTTTGCGAAATTCACAAAATTCTACAAAATTTGCAAAATGTTTGCAAAAGTTGCAAAATTTGCAAAAATTTACGAAATTTGCAAAATTTCACGCAATTTGCACAAAATTCACAAAATGTTATAAAATTTGCAAAATTTTACGAAATTCTTAAAATTTTACGAAATTTACAAAATTTAGCCAAATTTTCAAAATCACAAAATTTGAAAAATTTCACGAAAATCACAAAATTTGCAAAATTTTATGAAATTTTGCAAAATTTTTACGAAATTTACAAAATTTTACGATATTTACAAAAAATTTCCAAAATTTGGCAAATTTTAGGAAACTTGCAAAACTCTACTTGCAAAAAGGTTTGACGAAATTTTACAAAAATTGAAAAATTTCGCGAAGTTTTCAAAATTTTACGAAATTCATAAAACTTTACTAAATTTTTCAAAATTTGCAAAACTTGACAAGATTCACGAAATTTGCAAAATTTGACGAAATTCGCAAAATTTTACGAAATCACAATTGTATGAAATTTGCAAAATTTCACGATATTCATAAAATTTTACGAAATTTGCAAAATTTTATGAAATTTGCAAAATTTTTACAAAATTTTACAAAAATTGCAAAATTTTACGTACATTTTGCGAAATTCGCAATTTTTTAACAAAATTTGCAAAATTTTACAAAATTTTACAAACATTGCAAAACATAACGAAATTCACAAAATTTTACGAAATATGCAAAATTTTACGAAATTTGCAAAATTTTACAAAATTTTTCGTAATTTGCAAAATTTCGGGAGATTTACAAAATTTGCAGAATGTCACGAAATGTACATAATTTTACGAAATTCACAAAATTTTACGACATTTGCAAAACTTTACGAAATTCACAAAATTGTATGAAATTTGCAAAATTTTACGAAATTTAACGAAATTTGCAAAATTTTACGATATTCGCAAAATTTTACGAAATTTGCAAAATTTCACGATATTCGCAAAATTTCACAATATTCGAAAAATTTTATGAAATTTGCAAAATTTTTACAAAATTTCCAAAACTTGACGAAATTTAAAAAAAAATTACGAAAATTGAAATTTCACGAAATTTACAAAATATTACAAAATTTGCTAAATTTTATGAAATTTTACAAAATTGCAAATTTTCATGAAATTTACAAAATTTTGCGAAATTGTCAAAATTTTACAAAGTTTGCAAAAATACGAAGTTTGCAAAAATATTTCACAAAATTTCACAAAGTTTGCATAATATCACGAAATTTAAAAAAAAATACGAAAAATGCAAAATTTTACGAAGCTTGCAAAATTTTACAAAATTGCAAAACCACGAAATTCGCAAAATTTTACGAAATTTACAAAATTTTGGGAAATTTGTAAATTTTCGGAAGATTTACAAAATTTGCAGAATTTCACGAAATTTACATAATTTTACGAAATTCACAAAACTATACGGAATTTGCAAAACTCGACGAAATTCACAAAATTTTACGTAATTTGTAAATTTTACGAAATTTACAAAACTGCGATATTTGCAAAATTTTACGAAATTTGAAAAATTTGCGCAAAATTCACGAAATGTTATAAAATTTGCAAAATTCACAAAATTTGACGGATATCACGAAATTTGACGAAAATCACGAAATTTTACAAAATTGTCAAATTTACAAAATTTTACGAAATTTGCAGAATTTTACGAAATTTTCTAAATTTTACGAAATTTGAAAAGCTTTGCGAAATTTGCAAATTTGTGAAATTTAAAATTTTTTTTGCAAAACGACTAAATTCACAAAATTTTACGATATTTGCAAAACTTTACGAAATTCACAAAATTTGCAAAATGTTACGAAATTTGCAAAATTTCACGATATTCGCAAAATTTTATGAAATTTGCAAAATTTTTACAAAATTTCCAAAACTTGACGAAATTTAAAAAAAATTACGAAAATTGAAATTTCACGAAATTTACAAATTTTACAAAATATTACAAAATTTGCCAAATTTTATGAAATTTTACAAAAATTGCAAATTTTCACGAAATTTACAAAATTTTACAAAATTTTGTGAAATTGTCAAAATTTTACAAAGTTTGCAAACATAGGAAGTTTACAAAAATTTCACGAAATTCACAAAATTTTAAAAAGTTTGCATAATATCACGAAATTTAAAAAAAAATTACGAAAAATGCAAAATTTTACGAAGCTTGCAAAATTTTACAAAATTGCAAAACCACGAAATTTACAAAATTTTACGAAATTTACAAAATTTTGGGAAAGTTGTAAAATCCTATGCATAAAATTTGTAAAATTTTGCAAAATTTGCACAGTTTTATGAAATTCATAAAATTTTACAAAATTCAATAAATTTTACGAAATTTGCATTTATTTAAGAAGCTTGCAAATTTTTACCAAGATTTTTACGAAATTTGCATAATTTGACAAAATTTACAAAATTTTACAAAATTTGTAAAATTTCAAAATATGACAAAAATTTGCAAAATATCAAAAAATTCGCAAAATCTTGCGAAATTTGCAAAGTTTTATGAAATTTACAAAATTTCACCACATTCACAAAGTTTTACAAAATTTCGCGAAATTTACAAAATTTGCAGAATTTCACGAAATGTACAAAATTCTACGAATTTATGATTTCACGAAATTTGCAAAATTTTACGTAATTTGCAAAAATGTTATCGATATTTGCGAAATTCATAAAATTTTACAAAATTTCACTAAATAATTTGCAAAAGTTTGTAAAATTTCGCAAGGTTCAATATCTCATAAAATTTTACAAAATTCGCAAAGTTACACATCAAACTTTCACAAATTCGACACGACAAAATGCTCATAAACTTACAAAATTTAACAAAATTCACAAAATCCATCAGATTTTCAAAATTTCCAAAATACAGCAAAGACCTGTTCTTATCAGCCCCTTGGTGAATTTTAAACTGATAAAACAGGGACATTGATAAAATCGGGACATATATTTTTCTGTCTTTTTAATAAACCGAAGCTCTTAAAATATTCTTTTTTGATCCTCAGATATAGCCTAGCAACCTTTTCTGATTATTTACTTTAAGTTCTCCTTAAGGGGGTCTGACAGTGCAAAATTTTAAAAAAAGTAATGTTTTTATTTTTGCATTTTTCGGATCTCTAAGATAAGAAATATATGTCCAAGAAAGGATTTACTCGAATTCAACTTGGTTCGTCTGCTAGAGCCCATCAAACTACCAACTATCAATTTTCATATGAAGCTGGTAACATCGGGCCAAAAAGCTGATAACATCGGGGGCAGATAATATCGCGTCTCCACTGTATCATAAAATTTTAAATGCCAAAAAATTCGCAAATTTCTCGAAAAATTTCAATCAAAAATTTCACAAAATTCTGAACACCCCGTATAGTAGTTTAATTGGGTCTTTAAGCCATATGCTGTTTTTGATCTTTTTCCAATGCAGCTGATATCAAAGATTAGTAATCGATTTGCTTTTCCACTTTTTTGTGCGCAAAATATTTTTTAATGGACTTATTACGACCATACCTCCCATTGAACTACCTGTCCTTTGGCTGGGATAACTGTCAAACATGTTATCATGTTCTATATAATTTCAAACTACTCTAGTCCACTCGAACATCTCAGGGTTAACGGCATGCCTGATCCAAGGTGAAGCTGGATTCGCTCAAAATTGCTACCTATATTACGGCGGCAAGGCATACCATGGTTTCTGAGATTGTTTCGAAAGAAATGAGTGAATAAAAAAAACATACACACAGAGTCAACCTCGGGGCACGGGGACCTTCTAACAACGTCTGAGTTTGTCCTCCTCCTATTACACCTCTCGCCTCGCCTCTCACTTTGCCACAGAGCAGCCTAGCCGAGTTCAACAGGCAATTCTCGGTGCCATTCATGTTGATTTCTTTGGAGAATATGTGCCAATATTTGTTTTATACTTCACTGTTTATTCCATTTTCAACATTTTAAACCTAGTCTCAGTCTGCTAATCTTGCCTCCCTGCGACTCGTTCCATCGAAACTTTTATTTTTATTGCTGCTGCTGCTGCTTCTGCTGAGCGAACGTAGTCGACTGAATTAATGTAAACACAAATCTTTTTATATGTCCCACAACGCATCACTCATAGGGGTGGGATGGAAAACCGTTTCCCATTCTTGATGCAGATTCCGCTTCGTTTGTTACAAGACTGGCAGCCGCTTGCGATGAATAGGGACAAGATTTTTAACTTAAAAATAATGTTTAAGTTGACATACCATGTAAGAAGTGTCTTTAATCGCTGATCGAACGTTACCGAAATAAACAGTAAATACCAAGGGGGTGTCACTCCTGTCATCCGCTATGGAGATATACAGACTTTGACAGTAGCCAACATATGATGGGCCTAGCCGCTTCTAGGCCCATGTCGCCCGTGCAATAGCATAGGGTTGTTTTGATTAGCAATAATCGCACCTCGGTTGTATCTCATTGGTTACGATATCGCCACTGCGCAAAGCTAAACAAAGCAAGATGTTGGCTAGCACAAAATGGCTGCCTAGCAGGAGCCTGGTAAATACGCATGCTTGATATTGTAGAATTAGGTGTTACTGCTAGGCGACGTTCATTGAGGCAAGATAGACTTCTATCGAAGACTGCATATCAAGAAGACTGGCAACTCTGGCCAGAATCAGAAGACAGTAACAGCAACGCCACTTACGGGTAAATATACACTTTTACATTAAGCTTCTTACCTTCCGCCAATAGAGGCGTTGTAACTTCTGTCGCTTCTCGTTTGTATGGGAGAAGGAAAGAGATATCAGTCTTCTTAATATGTATTCACTCACACCAAAGACGATGTTTTAAATAAAAAGGCACGGGGAGAGCAAAACAGTTAATTTGGCTGCACGGTTTAGCAAGTTATTTTGTCTGCTAGTTTTGGCAACCAGCAATTTTGTGTAAACAGAACTTCGCAGGGTTCCGATAAAACCTTAACACGGTCATATAGTCGATCCCGAGGTGTATACAGGTCTACACATTTTTTTCCATGTGTGCATCAGCTGTCACTTTTTAGGGAAAACAAGAAGAAATGAAGAAGAAAACAGAAGTACGTGGTCCGATACTTCATTCTGATTGGTTAGTGATGTAAACATTTGCTCTTTTGCGATCCCGGACGCCATACTTATTGTTACCACGTGCTTACAAGCTTCGTTTCGATTGGTCGGTTTGTTGATTATGTGCTTCGCGGTCCTGAGCCGCCATGATAAATTTCACTAGCAACAAACCAACACACTCAAACTTGACGAATGTGAATACCTATACTATAATGCATCTCGAGTCGATCCGACTGGCTCTTGTACAAACTAACAGCAGTTGGTATAGAAGAAGAAGAAGAAAAAGAACCTTAACGCAGTGCTCGTGAATAATTCGTCTCTTCGGAATCGTACCTGCAAGTAAAGGAAAAAAAAGTCGAATTAGCAGGTACTCATCAAAAAATATTTGAAAGGCAGTATTTAAAAAAAGTAGAACAACCGCATTTAGTGGTAAAAATGGTTCGAACGAGAAAAAAAAATCCAATTCACTGACAGAATGTGATAACATGACCATAAACATTGACCAGCTCCAGCAAACAAAACCGCAGGTTCCAACCCGACGAACATCGCGAAAAAAGACAGATTTCAATTGCGCTGGCCATCAGCATCCCACGCATCGTTTAGGGGCCCGGATGGTAGCAAAAAAAAATGTCCCATGAAAAATTGGGACGGGGTGCGGTTGGCAAAACACGCACCACTTAATTTATGTCCACAATAGTGTAGCCCATGTTCTGTGCAACGTTCGCCGCAGAAGCACGCCATAATTGCAATTTCCGGTTCAAAGCAACTGAGCAAAAAATTGATTAAAATCTCAACCGAATAGCAACGCACAAAAAAAAAACAACGCGAATCAACCCCATCAATCATATAGTTCTGCCGTTTGTGAAACAGTGTTGTAGGTGATGTGTTGGAACCGCGCTTTTTTTCGTTCTTTTCTCTACAGGCCGTAATTGATGTCAACGTATGGTAAGCCTTCGCCGAACTGACCTCAAATGTGCAGATCATCAATCGGCCAGCCTGCATCGGGCACCTGGTTACATCGGTGGGTCGTTGAATGGATTTTTTTCCGTGTGTGTGTGCAACAAAATTTGTGTATGTAGAAACATTAAACATCAATTTTCTCGTAGCGATTCCCTGCCTCCATTCTGTTTGGTATCCATGGATCCTAGGGGAAAGGTGGTTCAGGTTCAACTGCGAAAGCCTTGAAAAGCGGCCATCTTCGTAAACGAAAACGAGCAGTTTTTTTTCCACACTAATCGATCCGTAGTAGCTTTATAATACTCCGGATACATTGATTTTCAAATGGTAAATGGTAGCGAAAAAAGTGCTTTTCCGTTTTCAGAGATGACCACTTTCGAGGCGTTCTCAGTTGAACCGTAAATTGTTCTAAAAATACAGGTTAGCGAGAATTTGTCAGGATAGTTTGAGCGATGCATAAAACAGTCATTATTCATTCAATTATTAATATAAAATTGAATACTTTTCATTTTAATTACAAAAAAACGAAAATTGTTTTTTTTCTCGATAGTCAACACAATAAATTCTATAGCGATAGCTTCTGAAAGGTTATCAACCCATTGAAAGCGAGTGATAAACGAAAAAAGTATGGTTTTTTCTCATCATTTTTATGATTATGCCATCGAAGTTGATCGAATTGTAATGTGTAACACATTAAAAAACAGCTAAATCTATGCTTTGTTCATGAACATGTTCGAATATATTCAACCAAGCTACTACGATACAGTTACACACTTCAAGTCTGGTAATGTCATCACATGCAGGGCATGAATTAATAACAAAATATGAGTTATTGTGTATTTAAATGAGGGTAATTCTTCTATGAAATACATCGATATTAAGCTCAAATTATCTGAATAAAACAATAACAACACTTAAACCTTCGGTGTGATTCCTCTACATTCCTTGCAGGGTGGCCAGATAGAATTCCTTAATATCGGTAGGGTCACTAAAAGTTTATCGGTAGGCCGGGTTGTTCTAGTCTAGTCTAGTCTACACATACACAGCCAATACATGTAGGGATCCTGGAAAATTGCAAACGTTCGTCCACAATTTTTCTTGTCATTATTAATGTTTGTGGCAAATATTGAATATGACACAAGCATTAAAGCGGCCAGGCCAACTGTGCAGCGTACAAAATAAAGATGATACAAAATTATACGGCAATCAAATTATTCATTCAATGAATAATTTAATCAACGGATCATTTTGAACCTTGAATAAGGAAGAAACGTGGACAACCGTACACAACCGTTTCAATTTGATGGGGGTTTGATAAATCGTTGGGAGTGACTTTGCTAAGAAGGTTAATGTCACTTCTTTGGTCCTTGGTTCCTGGGATGGGACAGAAGTATTTAGCCCTGCCCTGGCTAATGAGCCAGGGTTATAGCGCCCTTACTCGCTCGCTGAAACGATAGAGAAAATTGGCAAAATCGTTTAATTAGAACCAAACATAAACAATAAACGCATAAAAATGCGAACCAACAGACAACTCACCTTCGACAAAAATCCATACAGGACTCCTAGCCCTAATGGACAGTAGAGGATAATGGAAACAGAAACCCCACGTGGCGTTCGTTATGCGTTGACAGAGAACACAAATATCTGTGCCGGCCAAAACGATACTAAAAATCTGAGAAGTCGATGCTATTTCAATTTGGTTCAAACCAACAAACTCAAACAAAACCACAAACACGAAATAAATAAACGATAAGAAACCATAACTATTAACATTAGCAAAATCTTCCGGAACTTTCCAGAATCGTGGCAAACGACTTGGGACTGTGTACCATATTGAATATATTGAATACAGTCATAGATGTACTTACTGGTTATTTCGGTGGCAAATCATCCTACCCATAAAAAACTTACAGTTTGTTGCGGAATCATCCTTATACCAACTCTAGCTCATAGTAAACCAGCTGTTTTGATGCCTCGTTTCTCCCGTTTTTAGCTGGAGCACCGCGTCTTTATTCGCCGGCTAGTTCTCAGAAAAACCACGATAATCTTCGGTGTAGGTGAAAGGTCCTTTTCGAATTCATCTCTTTTCGCGCTTCCAGGAATCAATTCCTGGCGAACCGCAATGAACTTAGCAGCTGGTATTGAATTTGGCATCCATCCTTCAATCGGAATATAGTTAACAGGCACTATCCCTCTGCCACCTTCGCATGACGCACAGTGGCAGGGTAAACGTTGATAGGAACATGTGTGTTTCCACTTTTCAACAACTCGCGGCGAGTATAGATAAAAGAACTTTAAAATTTTACTTTTTTCAACTTTTAATTGAAGAAATGTCAGGAGCGAAAAAAATCTACATCCGACGCGTTAGCTTACTATCTTATCGGTAGGCCGGGTTGTTGTCCCAAAAACGTAGTATTGACATAGAATTCTAAAATACTAACAACACAGATCTCAGACCAAATCCAACCCAAAAAATGAATGTTGAGTAGGATGTGTCAAAAATCAATAAAAATCGGTAGTTTTCGGTAGGAATAACGAAATATCGGTAGTTGTGCCTTGGTCGTCAGTGAATCGGTAGGGAAGACCAAAATCGGTAGGACTACCGATAAATCGGTAGGTCTGGCCACCCTGATTCCTTGTTCGACACTTTCGATCTCACTTGACAATGAGTTCAGCCACATGGGTTAGCAAGTTTGACAGTTATCTCACCAGGTTTACGCATGTGATTGAAATGGTCGGCCCGCTTGATTGAAGTTTATGAAACAATTTTTCATTTCACGTGCAAAATTGGATTTTTAAGAGAGCCCGGTATATGTCCGAAATCAAACTAACTAAATATACCGACGAAAATCTCATTGTCATGATTCTACACACTAGCTACTACGCATAGTTTCCCATCAACCACGGGGTTACCAAGGTTTACCTGACAATCAATAGCTCGAAAATCGGTTATTCATCATGCGGATAATTAGCTTTTCCAAACACACATACCCTGCTTGCGTCGTTTAACCCCGGATCGGGCGACACCAACCAAAAAATCATTTTCGGTGCGGTTGGCCAGCCATGGCCGGAGTGTGCAACCCGAATAAATAGCAGTGGCGAAATCGAATGCAAACGTTTTAATTACAATAATCACGGTAGCTAGGCGTAATCCGATTTTCGGATTCTATCCGCAATGTTATCCGATTGTGCGGGTTGGAATGTGCTCGCGATAAAACAAGGCATGTCACGGAGAAAAAAAATATTTTTGTGATATTCTATTATCAAATTTAGGGAATTATCGGGTGCTCGTTTTGGGCATTTCGCTTGTAGTTTGCTGTTCTCGGGACAATGATTTTGCAAATTTATGGTGGCCCAAATGCATTGATGGGAATTAGTGAGTTCCTGTTCCTGAACAATGGACTGTGAATTTTGAAACAATCACGTTCTACGTTACTGAAACTGGACAGTGAACAAAAACTATGTGTCTTATAATTGTGTTGAATTGACTTGCCTTTCCGGAATCCGACATGATTCTAAGACAACCTGTGATCGCTCTCCATAAATGTCGCCAGCCTGCTGTGGGCAACCTTTAGACTAGCTTTCTAAACATATCCCGGAAATCCTCGTTTACCACGGATTGAATTTTCGAACGAATGTGGTTCGATGTAGAAAAATTCTAGACAGACAACTGCGGAGACTCCATTTTGAATCTTGGCCTCCTAGCAACCCTATACCAACATATGGGGTTTGACAACGTCCTACATATATGAGGCATTATAGCTATAAAGCCCAAAAAAACACTCGTTTTCGGCAATATACAGGAAAATGAAGCATTCCAAACGACGTTCTGTATCTTGCGGGAGGAGAAGGTGCCATACGATTCAAAAAATCGAAACTTTGTAACCAAATACAGAATTTAAGCAGCTTGGATTAAGTGCTGTATTAATCTTCATGGCAGTGTTGCTGGCTGTACAGAGGTCCCTTCCATGACAGGAGCTGGCTATCCTTATAGCATTGGACGTGTTACCATGCAATGCCGGGGCATATGTTTACAAAAATGTAGTTACTCTCTCAGTGGCGCTCTTTCTATGGTTTTTCTAATTCGATTGAATCTGACATATGTTTGCTTTTACTGTCGGTATTGAGAATACGAATCGCATTCGTATTCTCAATACCGCAACAAAATATGGGGTACGAAAATCGACAGTGCCTTCTTTTCGCACCGACTAACTGCGCATCCACATGCTTCTCGTTCGACTAGCGAACAATGAATGAAGCATAAATATGCGATGAAAATTCAGTTCACCATTTTCTCACTGCGCTGACAGTAAGTTAGAATCCACATTAGACCGCCCAGAAAAAGAATGAATTTTTGAAAACTCAATCGGCCCACCCCTGAGTCGATTCCTAGCCCCACCAGGAGTACTTGTAACAAATTTGAAGCAAATCGGACAAGTTTAGCTACCGGACCAACGTGCCTGAAGTTTGTATGGGATTTTTCGACAATTTACATGAAGAAAACCCACTAGCTCGCATTTTCGCCGCTAGGTGGCACTGTATGCATCGTATTATTACTATAAGTGAAAATAAGAAAGATAATTTAATTGTCTACAACTTTGTTGAAGGCGGCTAGTCAACCCGGCTTTGTTGAAAGAAGTTATTAAATTTTTAACAAAGTGATGTCTGAGTCAGTTTTACATGGGGCCTAGCAGTGCATAGTTGTGTATCAGTACTCGATTCCCAGGAACTACACATTTTTGTAAAATAATAGTTAGATTTAGCTGAATTCATGGAAAAATTTTGATTGCAGTCCAATCACTTCGACATCGAAGCTTTCACCTCGGTCCTGGAACTGGAGACCAACACCGACAGCCTAAGCGGTGTGCGCTGGTAGCGGTCCTACCACGCGCGTGCTACGCCACTATGCCGAGGAAAAAACTGCCAAGAAACGGCAGACGCCCGGCATACTAGTAGAGTGCCGAGATTGCAGCTCTATGATCAGCCTGCCTCATAGTTAGACGTAGGATGCAAAGAGCCCACACCGAGGATGCAAGAGAGAACCGCCGTGAAGAGTTTCGAGCTGCGAAATTGGCCCTTAACAAGGCCATTAAAAGCAGCAAAAGAGCGTGTTTCGACAACCTGTGCGAGAGTGCCAACGCGAATCCGTGGGGTGACGCCAACAGAATCGTGCTGGCCAAGACCAAAGGGGGCTCTCCACCCCCAGAACGGTCACCGGACCGCTTGGCGACGATTATCGAAGTACTCTTCCCGTCCCGAGTCACAAGCCTCTGGCCACCTGCACCACGAGACAGTGTGAGCGCGGCCGAAATGGTGGCTCCGGTACGAATGAAGAACTACTCGCAGTGGCTAATTCCCTAGCAATGAACAAAGCTCCAGGGCCGGATGGAGTTTCAAACAGCGCTCTCAAGGCAGCAATCATAGCGAACCCGAACATGTTCAGGCTAGTTATGCAGAAATGCCTTGACGAGTGCCGCTTCCCCGATAGATGGAAAAGGCAGAAATTGGTGCTGTTACCGAAGCCTGGGAAGCCGCCAGGCGACCTATCGGCGTGCAGACCAATCTGTCTGATCGACACGACTGACAAATTGCTTGAGAGGATCATCCTCAACAGGCTAAACCCGTACTCAGAAGGTACGGACGGCC
The DNA here is from genome assembly GCF_030247195.1 of Topomyia yanbarensis. Classification (NCBI taxonomy): domain Eukaryota; kingdom Metazoa; phylum Arthropoda; class Insecta; order Diptera; family Culicidae; genus Topomyia; species Topomyia yanbarensis. The sequence continues at coordinate 23,385,231 of NC_080670.1, read as the reverse complement.
TGTCAAGCAACCAGTTTGGCTTTCGAAAGGGTAAGTCCACGGTGGACGCTATCAACTCAGTGATAAAGACAGCCGAGATAGCGATCCAACGGAAAAGGCGAGGCATTCGATACTGTGCGTTAGTGACACTTGACGTGAAGAACGCATTCAACAGCCGCAAGCTGGGATGCCACCGTGCTCTCGTTACACCGGCTTAGCCTACCGGTGGGTCTGTACCGGATCCTGGAAAGTTACTTCCAGAACCGTGTACTGCTATACGAGACCGATGCCGGTCAGAAAAGGGTTTCCTATTACCGCCGGAGTCCTGCAGGGCTCGATCCAAGGCCCGGTGTTATGGAACCTCATGTATGACGGGGTTCTGAGACTGAAGTTCCCTCCTGGGGTCAAGATCGTCGGCTTTGCCGACGTCGTAACTTTGGAGGTCTATGGGGAGTCAATCGCTGAGGTAGAACTAACCGCAGAAAACGCAATCAACGCGGTGGAGGAAGGGATGAGCGCGAGAGGCCTGGAGCTCGCTCAGCATAAGACGGAGGTAGTAATCGTCAACAACCGCAAGTCGGCACAACATGCAGTTATCCATGTGGGATAAGTCGTGATCACTTCACAGCAGAGTCTGAAGTCTCTCGGAGTCATCATAGACGACAAGCTGACCTTCGGCAGCCATGTAGACTATACGGGCAAGAGAGCTTCGACTGCTGTTGCGGCATTATCGAGGATGATGTTCAACAGCTCAAAGGTGTGCGCCAGTAGACGTAGGCTACTGGCAGGCGTTGCCGTATCTATCCTCAGGTACGGCGGCCCGTCATGGTCAAGAGCACTGAGGGTAACCAGTTACCTACAGAAACTGGAGAGTACCTACCGCATGATGAGCCTCAGAGTCATATCTGCCTACCGCACGGTATCACACGATGCATCCTGCGTGATAGCGAGCATGATGCCAGTCGGGCTGGTCATCCGGGAAAATGAGGAGCGCTTTGAGCTGCGTGGCATCAGAGGAGCCCGCGAGCGCACTAGGATGGCTTCGGTCGCAAGACGGCAGCGTGAGTGGGATAACGCCTCGAAAGGTAGGTGGATCCACCGGCTGATACCTAACATATCGAGCTGGGTGGGTAGACCCCATGGGGAAGTTCACTTCCATATGACACAATTCCTGCCAGGCCATGGCTGCTTCCGACAGTACCTCCACAGGTTCGGGCACGCGGAGGTCCCCATCTGCCCTGACTGCCCAGGTGTTGACGAAACTGCCGAGCACATACTGCTCGTATGTCCTCGCTTCGACGTCGAAAGGAGAGCAATGTTTGACGTCTGTGGCTGGGACACAACCCCTGATACCCTTACTCAGCGGATGTTTCAAGCGGTGGAGAAGTGGAACGCAATCTCGACTGCAACCACCCAGATTGCCTGCAGGCTACAGGGAATCTGGCGCACCGAGCAACAGACGACGGGTACGACTAACTAGTGATTGGTAAGTTGGAGCGGAAAGGGCCGAGCGCAAAAAAGTGAATGAATGATCTGTTCATGCTGAGGCAGGCTTGGCGCAGCGACTGGCAATCGCGTAAGGGGTAAACCCAGCCACCCCGAAGCAAGGCAGAAGAGCGAGTCTATAGGCGTATACGTGGACTGCCTAATGTCAAGATGGGAGGGTCGTAGCGTAGTATGTTGGGACGTAGCTATTGATACCTCATGGCGTGGCAGAGGAGTGAAGGGTGAGCATCCAAGTCAGCCTCACACGGTATGTTAGTAGTGAGCACAAAAGTAAGCCTCACATGGAGTGTTAGAGAGTGAATCAGGGCGTGACAGAGCGAGCACCCAAGTAAGCCTCATACAGGATGTATGAACGCGTGAGCGAGAGTCAAGGCCTAAACGCAATGGCGACGGAAGCGGAACGGCAACGGAAAGCGGCTGTCAATTATAATTTTGAATATATGCAAGTCAATGCGGTTGTCCGCAATGATGGCGGAACGGTAAACGCGGCGTTGTACTAAAAGAACAAAACCGCGTTTTTTTGAAAAAATTCAAAAAGAGCGGCAATCGAAAACGCGGTAAACAGATTGTTTTAATTCAAATTCACCGAATTCCATATTCAGTGGAATCTAACGTATTGTATTGCGGATATTTAGGTTGGGCAGAGAGTGAACTTAATAGCAGCTTTTTTGTTTCATTCGATTTAAGAGGTTTTAACCTTAGGGTCATTCGCCTTTTTTGGAGTAGAAAAAGCTTTTTTCTAAAAATCTCCAATCATATGTGCGGCTTTGGGAATCGAACCCAAATAAGCAATTTTCGTGTGCGTACTAATGGACCAGAAGAAATTCAAAGATGGCGGCATGAAAAACATGAACGAAATTCACTGTTGAAACTGTACTCATTGAAAAAGATCTCTGTTACTTTTTGTTCTTTTAACGAACAGTTTTGTGAATTAGTGCATACACAAGATAATAAAAAGCTGGGAATGATAAGAAACGATTTTTTAACAAGAATAAAAGATAGTTTGTTCGTTCTAGCACATCTGGTACAACGTCAATACACTTTGGATTTTGCGTACTGTTGATTTATCGACGTCCACCAAACGAACCATTATACAGATGCCACTAGTGTAACAAAGTATTTTAATTTAAACAATTAAGGAAACTGGCACGTCGGTGGGCATACTACGGAACCGTGATTATTTTATCTACTAGACAGCTACGTTTCTTGTTACTCTAGTTTTGTTCACAGTTTACGTTCTGACGAACGCGAAAAATCATTTGGATGCACAGACCAACTTCGTAAGCCACTTTGCAAGCAAGTGTACAAAGCAAGCGTTAGCCAGGATAAACTAATTGACATTGATTGAAAAGGAGAAACCCGCTACCGGATACGATACGTAAACCATTTATCTGCAGTATATCAAAGATACTGGTTCATGGTTGGGTCTTTGGTAGAAAGTTTTAAATATAATCAAACCTGCGATTCTCAAGATTCGGTTACAGGTTTGGTCAAAAGATCTGAAGTCGTTGGATGCTTTCGAATCGATGGTGTTCTTCATTGTTCGTTTTTCTATTGGTGTTCTTCATTATTTCAATCAGTTTAGGTTCGGATTCGGAAGTTGTATGACCAGCTATTTTGACAAATGCGATGTCTATGTCCTTCCATAGCACCCACTTGGTAGAATTGACAACCGTTTTTCTTTTAAAAATATAGATATCATGCAAATTGTTCTACCGAATTCCGACATGGCTATACTAATTTCTTGCCATGACCTGAATATTTGGCGTTACGCTATCCATAATTTACATCTTTATCCAAATATACATATACCCCGCAGCAGGTGAAGCGATTGTAATCAATCACCAGATATCTAATCTATTCCCCCTTCAGTGAAAGCATCAAGGACAATCTAACAAAAATATTTCACATGATTAAACCAGGTTTATATTATTCGAGCATGCAATGATTAAACCAATTTTTGTATTAGAATCCGTGAACAAGGTTGTCGCATTGTAGTTCGGATGGATAGTATCAGTAGTCCTGTGCCATTATTTACTACATCATTGCTGTATTAATCAAGGAATCGAGTGGACCGACCACGATTGATAAAGCAGACATTCACTGCGATGAGCTTTGTAAAAGGAAAGTCGCTGTGGTTTGGTCCAAATTTGTCAACAAAGGAATGTCAAGCGCTATTCGAGCTCTAACCGCTGATGTTCATTGCGTTTTGAATACGCGGAAATGGTCGCGGTTTTTTTAGTACAAACCGCGACAATTCCGCGTACCGTTGCCGTTCCGCTTCCGTCGCCATTGCGTTTGGGCCTTGATGAGTGAATACATCTAGTACAGCCATCCCCCCAGAAGTAATACCGAGAGGCAGAGTTAAAAATAATCGAAGCTCTTTTTTGACGGCTGAAAAAGAACCTGTTGCGACTCGCGGTGAATAGAAAAAATATTCATTCAACTATCCATCTTATTCATTCAGTTGAATATCGTACAATATATTCATTACACTAATTAACTAGGAAAATGTTTTCAAATGCCGATAAACCATATGAAACAACAATCATCATCGCTTACATTGTGCCAGGGCCTACTTTGAAGCGTTTGATTCGTTGCTGAACGGTCGCTTCGTGTAATAATCGGAGACGAATGAAAATATGCATGGATGAATGGGTGGTTTGTTCGTTTGACGTTTTCAGCTGCGTCACTGAATATTGAAAATGAATGCGCCTGAATATGATCAATTTTCATTCAATGAATTTGAATATTTTTAACTCTGCCGAGAGGTAGTCCCTGGTGGGAACAATGGCGGTGCGCAATGGAGTTTAGTCGGTATAACCTAGTCATGGTGTCACCATGAGAACCCGACACTCCAGTACACCCCGTGCGGTAGCTTGGCATCTACTAACAGCACGTGTACTGGGTTAGTGCGTAAATTGCATTCTCCATTGAAAAAAAAAAACACTAATTGGGGGTTTGTTTTTCTCCAGCTGTCATATATAAACTTTTGAGAGCATCGGCTGACTAGGGCCCCTTCAAAGTACAAAAGTTGCTGAAAGTCGAAATTCGTGAAATAATCTAAATTTTGACGGAAGTCACAGAAAGTTTCATATATCATCCCAATTTGTGCGAATATGAGTATGCCAAACACGCAAATTACCTAACCACTTACTGGAAAAAGAACCCAAATATATCATGATTTGATCCGTTAAAATTGTTCCATATCCGTATCAACGTATCTACGTGCGAGCGGTAGGAAAAAGTGAAAGCTTCCGTCGGTTGTTCAATGAAATCTGACACCGCGTCAGTATTCGTGAAAGCTTCTTTCCTCCGGCGGCGGCGGCGGCGTCATATGTACGTGCCATCCTCCGGAGACATAATCGAAAGTGATTCAATTTTTTGTTCACCAAGATTGCCACCACCATGATGCTTGTCTCGAACTGGGTCACCGCTGTACCACGGGCACACCGTAATTTATTATGATTTTTGCCGTCAGTTTTTTTTTCTCTGGTCGAGGATTTTTCCAACACATAGTCAGAAAGGAAGAGAGGGCGATCCGATCCGCCAGGATTCCGGAAAGTAGCAGCTCAATTAGTATGTTGCTATCTTCCCTCTCCTATACTGGAGTGGTACGATTCCATTCCATACAGTAAATCCCGCGACGAGAGTCGATCGTCGAAGCGACAAATTATCTTCATAAATCATGATTATCGTTTTTGAGAGGAAAGTCGTGTCCTCCAAGCGGTTGTTGCTGTCGTTGTTGTTGTTGGTGGGTGGCCTTGTTGGCTTTGGGACGAGTACTTCTCAATCATGGTTCCGCTAAGCAAGTTATTCGAGAGCGTGGATCGATTCCCTTTTTGTCCTTCCCTGTTTGCCAACTAGTCAAACATAGTGGAGCTTCGGGTAAATAATGTTGGCAAATATTTCATATTTTTTCCGTCGCTTCACTTTGCTGCGTGTACTGAATGAAGCTTGTGTAGCGGAAAGCGCAAGCAAAGCGAATTCCGTCCTTGGGGAAAGATTCTATCGTTTATCTTTACCGGAGTGGCCTGTGGATTGCATGTGCTTGGCAGCGGCTGCAAACAATGTTCGAACTACTGGAGTTATTCTTTGTACAGTCAGTGCGCTGCTATTCACTTACTATATAGTTAGCAGAGGGTGCACTTGAAGCTGAGGTCGAAACTATTCCTGTAAATTCTAGATGAATGATGGATGAGAAAAAAAAAGGAATAAAAACTTATAGCCAACATTATTCAACTTTAGAACAAGCGTTTATTTTATTGCGGACAGGTTGTTAGCAGCAGTTTTTTTCTTTAAACAAGGAATGTGATTTCGTGACTCCATACACAGAAATTTGTGGACACCAAGATATTAATAATTATTTCGGTTTTCATTTTGTTCAAAATTAAACGCGACAACAAACAATCAGCCTCCAGCGAAACGGTAATTTTCCAAAGAATTGATACTACAGATTTGCAAATTGAATTAAATATCAACACGGTCGCTACTTTTCAACCGAAAAAAATATTTATTAAGGTTTAAATTCAAATGATCTGGGGTTAACCCTCAACATATTTCCCAGCAACCACACCGAATGAATCTTGATAAAATGTAATATTTGTGTGATAAATTGATTTCGATAAACGATGTAGTCACGGTGACCGCATCGTTTCTGGGAAAAGCGAACCGGGATTATGGATACCCGAAAAATAATTTTTTTTTGTTGAAATTCACTCCTGCATATCAAATTTCCCGAAGCTAATTATTCTCACGCTTAATTATTAAAATTTAAATAATTGACATTCCCCCCCGTCGGACCCCCCCGCCCCGGTGTGAAATCAATGAGGTGACGACTGCCCCCGGATGTACGATCCACCCGCACATATATGAATTATTCAGCTGTACTCTTTCCCCAATCAAATCCACCGGAGGGGTCGGACAAATCTATTGAAAATCAGCGTCGATCTAATGAGTTGAAATTGCGCCAGTGTAGCTTTCAAATAAGCATGTAATTGCTGGTTAGTTGGTTATATATTTTTTTCCTTTGTTGATTGCCAACTATGTATCGGCGTTTTTTTCTGGTTTAAACATAAAACCGCAAATCGGACGCAATTAATTCGGAATTCAATCGCGCTTTTTGCAGCTGTCAGTGGTTCAAATTTCAACCGGAAAGTACATGAATTGTCATGTTCCTAGCAATAAATCAACCGTGAAGCTGATTGAAAACGTTGATTGAGCTGATTGCTCCGACAGATTAGAAGTGTGGTTTTCGATTTAGATTTGATCGAACCTAATTTGTCATAATGTCAGAGAAAAATGTTGTCGTCGATAGAGTAACAAGAACCATTAACCAGTTACCGTTACACATTGTTTCCGGATTAAAACTAGGCGCACTAGGAGAAGCTCCCATACAAACAGAAACCCCAAAACATTTTATCTTACATTCTTTCGCAAAAAGTTTATTTGAGTTGTTAATAAAGCTACGATACTCATAATGGGCGTATCCTGGTTGAAAAACTTTAAGGGCATGAAGAAGGTGTTTTTTGAATGAGTGTTTGTTCAGTCAATTTCCATATAATGATGCAACTTTTTAACAATATTTTCCTAAATTCCCATTGGACGAAGGACAGTGAATCTCCGGAGGTGCCTCGAAAAAATGCGGTGCACATCATAACGCAAAATCTATTGCTCCAATTGTTTTGAAATTTCCCATCAACTCATGGACCGGGGACCAACGGCTTTACTTCCCTTCCGAAGGAAGGCGTGACCTCAGATTTTTCTCACCTCTGAAAAATCTCAACGACCTCGACTGGGATTGAACCCAGACCAACTGGGGTGAGTGGCGGTCACGCTTACCACCCAACCATCGGCGCCGTCTGAAAATAGCTTCAAATGCCATAACAAGTTCAAAAATCGAAAGAGACTTTAGGTCTGTTCCAGTACCAGGAGAAACTGGAAGTACTCCGGAGAAAATCGTTCCTGTACTCTCTTCTTCTCTTTTTTCTTCTTCTGGTAGCAAACCGGAGTAAAAAGGAGCAAAGATTTTTTGCTCCTGTTTACTCCGGAGTGACTTCTGTGTACTGGAACAAACCTTTTGTAACTCCTCAAACAGATAGTCACGGAGAGAGACAGCGTTGCCAACTTTATTTTCAAAAAAACCGGAAAAGGACTGGAAAAAACTGGATGCCCGAATAACCAAATTTATTCTTGCAAAAAGGGAATGCAAAGTTTAGTCTATTTTTAATAAAAAAGGATTCTCAAATATGAAGACAAACATTATTCAATATGAAAACTTTCAGCTATTAGACAAAATAAGAAAACAATTCTCATATAGCAGCGAATTTCTAGTTTATAAAAAGTATAAAAGTGATCGCTACTATTTAAATGTAACTTTTAGATAATTTCACATTATCAGCTTTAAGGAATTTGAAATGTTAAACGAAAAAATTGGTACCTTCAAGCTAACGCACTGTGCTATATGTAATAAACAGACTAAAAAACAATCTTCATTTTAATTAACGATATCTACTAATCTTGCACCCCATAGCATATCAATTTCTCATGTGTATTGAAATTTGACAGGGCGCAGGAAAATATGGTTGCTGAAAAACAAATAACTTCTCGACAAACATATGATTACGGCTTAAAAGCCAACTGTCGAAATTCTCTTTGAAAGTAAATTTCGGACAAACCGTTACTCACCAATCACAGATGTTTGTAGTAAACAAAAGAGAAAAGTTTTCTCTTTCATTAGCTGCTGTATACTGTGTTTAGACATTAACGGTTTGTCCGAAATTTCCTTTCAAAGAGAATTTTGACAGTTGGCTTTTAAGCCGTAACCATATGTTTGTCGAAAATTGTTCCCTAGAGAGGTTGTACTCTTCACAATTTCATTTATTTTATTATTTATTATTATTTTATATAGTAAACTACTATTGTATTGCAAATAGTGAGGAAAGAATTTTGGCATACACCTCTGGGAAAAAAACTGGACAAAATTTAAAAAAAAACTGGACGATTTACACATTTGTCTGTTTGACTGGATCAAGTAAAGAAACTGGAAGAATCCAGTTTAAACTGGAAGGTTGGCATCGCTGGAGAGAGAATACAACTCGTGAAAGAGACAGGTAAATATTTTAAGATATCGGGGAATTGTGGGCAAAACCGACACTCCATAACTTTCCCTAGAAATCAAATTTTTATTCATTTCATAATGACACTTTATTATTAGTATGATTATGTAGAGCATTTGAAGACAAATTGGATTAACGTCAGTACGCCGAATGTCATAAAAATAAACAAACATACGACAGTAGCTTTCATACTCGTCTGGATGTAAAATTTTGTTGGTAGATTTTTAGGTTTTAACCGAACAAATGCTTTTCAAATCACCACATTTTTCAGTACCTATTATTATCGGCCTTTCATAAGATCAACTGGGTGCATTAAAGACGAGTTAGAGAAATTCAATATTTTTAATCGGTTTTTTTTTAAAAAGAAAGTGCGCTGTCGGGGTAAAACCGAAACTCTTTGGTTAGGGTAAAACTGACACGCTGTTAAGATGGTTGTGTTTACATGCGGTTCATTACAAAAGGCTGGGGATCTTTGTGACACTTCAATTACACTATTAGCACACTATAGTAATAGCAGAAATACACAGAAATACTTTTATTGTGTTAATTTCTTATAAGTCTCTTTAAAAATCAAAAAATGCTACTTTTGTTTATCATATTCTATCGAAGCTTTTGCTATTTTTGCAAAAAGCTCCTCAAACCGAAGTTCTAGTGTTCTTGGTTTGTCATAGATGTACTTTATCACAATGAGACAATGATCTTTTGTATAACCTGGTAAAAAAATCAAGGCTGGAAAAGGTAGTTTTACTAAGAAGTGTGCGTCACTTATAAGTGAATGAATCCGATTAGCAGAATGTAGAACACTTGCAAATCTTCTCTTACGAAATTAAATGACACTGAACGTTGCAATGATGTGCGTAAGGATTATTTGGAAATACCCTAATCAAGAAATAATCCTATGTCATATAACATTTTTGTTTATAGCACTACGCTTTCGAACTCTCTTCTCCTCACTACATAATGAAGCTACGAAAAGCACATATTTGTATCTCACATACTCACACTTTATTACTCAGGCATATATCATATTTTTTAAAAATACAAACATTTTAATAAAGTGGAGAGCAGTGGCGTAGCCAGAAATTTGGTTTGGAGGGGGTTTTGACGAAAATCTTAGATTTTTCAAAAATGTTTGCGGGTCTATTGATGACATTTAATCTGTAGGCCGCAATCGACTGGGTACTACCGCGTTCTGCAGTAATAGCGAAATGGGGTGGTGTGAGCGGGCATGGGCGCTATAACCCTACCGTAGGCAGAACTAAATACCTGTCGCAGGTGTCAGTTATGTTGGGTGACGGGCTACGAGACACGATAGGTCAAGTTCAACGAGTGGCCCAAAAACACCACTTTACTAACAATCAAGCAGAAAAGGATGAGCTGAAAACTCGCAACTTCGAAACCGTAGCATTGGAAGAGCTTTGATTGACGGAGCAGAAGGTGTGGAAATGCGGGGATCGAGCGACGGCACAAGAGCTGGGCAACGCGTGATCAAGTGGCAGGCGAAAGGATGTGTGTAGTGTGGATCAAAGGCCATTTCTTCGACTAGAGCCTTATTAATGTGCACTGACCTCACGAAGCCGAAAAAGATGCATTTTATGCGCAGCTGGAGCATGTCTATGATAGCTGCCTATGGCGGAATGTTAAGCTCGTCATCGGTGACATAAACATCCTGATAGGCCACTTTGCTTTTCGCATTTCAACAGGTTATTTTTTATTTTTATTTGAAGTCGTTTGCACTGAAAGATGTGAATTTTCGTAGTGAACTTAAAAATATGAAAAAGTTAAATTTGACCAAAGTGGCGTTGAAGTCACTTTTGCATACTAGGATAGTAAACGTCATCTACAAGGTGTTCTTTCAAATTCTTTGTTGCCGCCTATAACCGTTAGTAAGGGAATTCGTAGTACAATATGGCCTATAACGCACAAATACGGGTTGCATTCATGTCTTGAACCAAGCTATTTGCAATAATATTCTTGAAAACTTTGCTGAAGACACTAAGTTTCGAACTAAATTTGATTGGAATTAGTAATGCATCCAACTGGAAAAATTAATCAACAAAATTATGCTGCTAAATACTAAACCTCCAAAAGCTGATGGTTTCCAAATTATGGAATCTTGGCGCCATTCAATTCGATGCCCAAATGTACACCATAAATAGCGAAAAGCGTGAAAATTTTTCCATTTTTTTATTACCAATCCTAGCTAGTGGCACTTTATATAAGTGATAACCCAATAAAATCAAATGCACATAAAAACCGATTCTGACCTGTTAGAGACAAGCGTAAACGCCATTTTTCGTTAATTTCTATGTAGGCGTTTTCATTAAGCTATTTTGCTTGATATTTACATGATTTATCAACTATAGGATCCTCACTAAAATATTAGTTACAAGATACCATTCTCACAATTTACAAAAAGTCGCCATAACGTTTAAAACATTAGGTTCTCAATGTAGTGAACGGATAATAAACTGGAAAATAATTATTTGAATATTTAATACACTAGTCAGCATCAAACTTTTTTTTTTCTTCAATTCAAATATTTTGGTTTGGAGGGGGTTTTAACCCCCAAAACCCCCCCCTTGGCTACGCCACTGGTGGAGAGAAAATAAATTGGGGTGTCGGTCTTACCCCTATGGGGTGTCGGTTTTACCCGCAGTGCCTACAAAAAGTCACTTTGTTTTCCAAGTTTTGCAACCAATAATTTTTAATGACATAATTTTTTTGAAGCACTGACAAAATTAAGGCTTGTTAAGAATTTTCTGAAGAAGAATTCTGTGTAGAAATTAAAATTTTAATGGTTTTGTGGCAATCCAGAAAAAGTGTTAAGCTTAAGGTGTCGGTTTTAACCATAATTCCCCTACATTTGTATAAAAGCAAAGGGACAGGAGTGTGAAGTCCACCCAGTTAAGCTCAGCCGGAAATGAACCGGAATTCCGGCTGGTTCCAGTTCGTATTCCGGCTCCAGTGACACAACCGATTCTAACTAGAATCGGTTGTGTCACTGGAGCCGGAATGCGAACTGGAATCAGCCAGAATTCCCGTTCATTTCCGGATGAACTTTACTGGGCATAGGCTGTTTTGGTGATTATTTCTAGAGCTTTTATTCAAAACGACATATCTACAATGAGTGACTCTCTTTGTTTACTTTCTCTTTCGATTATTACGGCGTCACTATAGCACTTTTCACTTATTTTACAGTACAGATCGAAAGACGGTGGTTTTGACTACCATATTATGCAAAGAGTTGAGGGATAAATGTTAAAGCGACCGAATTATTAACAGAAGAGAAAGTAAACAGTGAGAGTCACTCATTCCCAGTCACCAAACTTTCTGGCAGAGACAGCTTTGCTAGATTTCTGTCAGTCTTGGTAATTCCTACCTGGTAGAATTTAGCACGAATCGAGCAAAACATCTGACAAAGATGTGGCAGGAAGCCAGGCCCGACGAGAGGGGGGGTCAGGGGGGGCAACTACCCTGGGGCCCGGGTCTGTTTTGGGGGCCCGCATTTTTAACTGAATTAAATTTATTTTAATTTAATTGTTGAAGTTTATTGTTTCTGTCGACACTGCAAATATATTACATAACTACGTTCCAATCGTTCCAATGGTTTTCTGAAGTACGTGAACGTAACCCAATTAAATTCATTTAACAGTGCAATTGAACCATTCTGGTTTCATTTATCGCAAGTGTTTGTCAAAGTGTACAGTATGAAGTTGTATACAATTTATCATATTCTTAGCTAACTGTTACTAATAAAAGTTGGATATTTTCGGAATGGGGTTGACGAGTAAATGACGAAAATCTATGAATGAAGCGATTTTGAAAACCAAGATGGCGAATTCTAGTTAAGACATCTCTATAAGGGATCATCCATAAATGACGTAGCATTATATGGGGGAGGGGGAGTATTGTATTTTGTGATGATGTGTGACGACAGGGATGTAGTGGGTCAGGTCATGCGACGTAGCTTTTTTAAAGGGGAATAACTAACATCGTTTTTATTTTTTTTTAATTTTACGTTGACAAGGGGGGGGGGGATTACCGTCAAGCTACGTAATTACTAGGGGGTGGTACTTAGAGGTTTGTGTAGAGATATAGGTATATTGATTTGTGATGCGGATGATATGATTATAGAAAACTTTTCTCAACCAGAAAACGCTATATTGGCCTTCAAAAGGGCATCGTTCATCTATTCGTCAAACCTGCTTAAAAATACCCTCATAGTTTATACAGATATTGTTCGAAATAGCTCCAAAGTACCATTTCTATCATCTACTCGTCAAGCCCGTTTCAAAAATTCCCAAATTGTTGGGGTTATCGAGATTATTGTTCAATCGGAAGTCTCCATCCTGGATTTCAAAAGGTATTAAATTTCCATTTTCATCATGTACTTGTCAAGCCCGTTCCGGAAATACCCATATTGTTAGGGTAATCGATAATGTTACTCAACCAACGAATTTTAATAAGAATGTGAAGTGAACTTTTTTTACGATCTAAATCCCAAAAAACGAACTAATTCAATTTACGAACCTTTGGCTTGGTTCGTAAATGGAGGTTCCAGTGTACACATTTGATGCAGAAAAATATGGGAATTTAACTAGATACTTATTCTACCCATTAGTTTCCACCAAAAGTCGAAACTCTTTCTCTCACAACTCTCTGTCTCAGTCTTTCTAACAGCAGACTTCGCTGTTGGATCACAGTCATCGCATTCAGAATGTTTTCTCTCTGAATGTCAGCGCAAATGTAACATGATTCCAAAACCGATTTTACCATGTTCAGAAACCAATAAAGAAAATTCGTTCAGGTCATAGTGACAACTGCAATAGCTGCATCCAGTTCCTCAAAATCAACAACATGTACCAACAACAAGAAACAAGGTAGCATCAGTAACGCGAAATTTCACATTCAGTTGCCTATTTCTGAATAAATTGCTGAATTCAACATTCAGTTTCAATGCGTCCCTCATTAATTCACTGCCAAACTGACCGAAGCATTCATTTGTTATTATGTGGACAGTTTGTAGGCAGTTTTTTTTTACATTTTCGAGCATAACTGAACTGCATAATCTATATCTGGTGCACTTTTGCTTGATGATCTCAGAGCTAGTATAGAAACAAAATTCAGTTTGCTCCTGAAAGCGATTATATGCGTTGTACCGAAAAAGCGAAGAACGAGGGAAACAAACAAACCTTCGATTCATCGCGGCGGGCATGAATTGAATTTTGTTTCTCTTTCAAGCTCACAAAGGGATGTCAATTTTTCTGCGCTCGGATTCTGGGCAGCATTAACGATGGTAGCATTAACGTGCGTCAAGGGAGCATGACTGTATGGCAATGCCGCAAAAAAGGTTTCCAATCGCAATGGCAAATCGGACGCAAGTAATTCTAATGGCCAGCCACAAATATTCCTTTATTATTTTTATTTTTTCCATCTATTACTTATTTAAAATACTGACGACTCTGTTAAGCTAACGCATTGAATCGTGTCAAATAAACAATATTCATAAAAAATAGTTTAATTGAAACGGTTGCATCCGTATAGTTTCTCTAATCGATATTGAAATAAGAAGTCATATATGGTAGGGCCCGTCAGTACTTCAAACCCCGGGGCCCGGCGCGGCTCTCGACGGCCCTGCAGGAAGCGTACAGAGATCTTGGCCGTACATTCCTGGCTGGATTTTGGATAAAAGTGAGCAGCATCGGTTGGTTTAACCGCTTCTGGCAGAAACGGTTGTTGCATTTGAGCGAATTCTTTGCCAGAATTCTCGCACAAATTGCGCAAAATGCTCGCAGAAGCTCTGCCAGCATCAATTTCGCTTTGGTCAACTTTCTGCTTGCCACGGTGACTGGGTTGTAGATGTCTTTTTGAAAAAAAACGCTCAAGATTTCAATGTCGATATGACCAACAAACTTTAAGGCTAATGTCGCTCTTTCAGTTGATGAGTATGCCAATAGATCTTCTTCATATTTATAGCTCACGATAAATTTTGCTTCGTTCCGAATTCTCGTTCCTGAAACATAGATTAATGAATCGGTAGATATTTTGGGAATGCTGTCGTCGTGTGTGAAGTGAAAAACTCTTCCATAAATGTTATTTCGGGACGTTTTTTGCGCGTTTATACGCTGGAAAAGTGTACCAAAACATCGTTTGATGGTCGGATATTGTGTAGTATGCCGGAGGAAATTGATTCCTGAAGTGGGACGACTCGAAAAAGCGTTTCTCGGAGATTTTTCTTCCTCGCAGAAATATTGTCAGGAGCGAATACAAGCGGGCCGAACGAATACTTCTCCGCGCCCGCCGTTCAGCACTGCTGTACCGAACGCTGTTGCTGCGAACGAGAGTGAGAAGAAGAACCAAGCTTTTGCGCAAGTGAGACGGACAAACCCACTGAAAAGTGCGTATGCACATCAATGTGGTATAAATAAGAGCGGAAGATCACACGTTGGAACCAAAACTATGTAAACAATCCAGAAGCAAAACTGGTCCACGTCATAGCGGGGAGCCGCGATTGAATGGGAGCCGTACGAACGGTATGGCAAAAGCAAGTCGGTATGACGAAAGCAAGTATTCTGATATCACTAACACCACTCATGTAAGAATCATCTTACGAATATGCCACAATGCCATCTTTGCCGCACCTGTAGATGGGTCATTCCACGCGAAGTGATCAAGGCACGTGTAATCGATCTTTACAGATTTTAACCAAATTTGGAGGAATTGTTCATCTAGGGTCAATATATAAAAACCCAAATTTGTGTGTCAATTGAACCACCCCTCGGGCTATGGGAGCACCCCCCCCCCCGTTTTGACAAACTGCCAAAAGTCTTGATTTACTTTTGATCATATCTCCGGTTATATTTACTCTAGAATCAAACCGCAAAATGGTTTTTGAAGAAAGTTGTTCAAGGAGTCTAGAAAAAATATTAACCCTTTCATGTCCAAATTTTTTCTAGTGCCAATGGGGTTTCAAAACTATTTTTCTTTTAGAACGGTGGGGTTAAGAAACTCCTTTTTTCATAAAGGTAGGTGCTTTCCTTGCAGTGCTAGAAGCTGCTCAATTTTTACCTTCCAATGTTTACTACAATTCTCCCAGAATATTTACAATAGTCCAACTGCGTGGAAAACGTAGCCAAAAATAGTCTAAATTGATAAGTTTTATAAGTTTTCACTAATATTGCAACATAACGAAGTTATATGAAAAATTCATTTTCCGTCGTCAACGTAAACGGTCTCTGGCAGCACTGCTCCATAGGAGTTCAATCAGACTAATTGCAATAACTTCAGTTCTAGAGCTGATCCTTGTAACTGTTCAGTGGCGTAGCCAGGGGGGGGGTTTTGGGGGTTAAAACCCCCCCCCAAACCAAAATTAATTGGATTGAAAAAAATTGATGCTGACGAATTTAATTTAATATTCCACAAAATATTTTTGGAAAAATATTCTCTGATCATTACATTGAGAACTGTGTTTAAAGCGTCATGAGAACTTTTGGAAAATTATGGGAAGGGGATCTTGTAACTTATCTCTTAGCCAAAATCCCATAGTTGTCAAATTACTTCAATGTAAAATAAAATAACTGTCTGAATTATTATGAGATGACTGGAATTTTTGGAAAGATGCTTCAAAATATGGATATGAGACAATTTTTCGAATGGGAATCTAAATTCGAATAGGTTGTTTACCGAAAACTTACATACATTTCAACATTTGCTGAAAATGTACTTTTTTAGATTGTGTAGAGTTTAGACAACAATTCAATATGGCTAACAACAAGAATAACATTTCAGAAACTAGTTGAAAGCTGATGTAATTTTGTCTCTAGCAGGTCAGGATCGGTTTTATGAGCATTGGATTTTTGTTGTATTATCAACTATATGAATAGCCTCTTAGCAGGATGCAATGAATGGCGTACTAAAATTGTGTGTACTACGTTCTAGTACTGCAAGTTGTGAGGTTGACTAATAAAGAAAAGTAAAATTAATGCTCGATAAATTTTTAACGGTCACGATCACATTCATTCGAAACTGCCAAATTTCGATGTTAAGTAACATTGAAGAATTTCAAAACGTAAAACTGTTCATCTGCTGATAGAATAATTTTTACGGTTAATCCTCCTAGAAGTAATTATAGACAAGAATTAGTCTTCAACCAAATTTTGGTCGAGACTTAATGTCTCCAGCAAAGTTTTCGAAAGTGCTATTTCAAACAACTTTGTCAAAGACATATATATCCCACATATTCAGAGTACCGAAATATAGTAGTAGAAAACCTTTACAACAAGCTATTCTGAAATTACTGTATTTGATAAATCTCTTCTGCGGTAATTAAATAATAAATTCACATTGCGTTCAAGGTGCCTTTGAAGCTTACAAAAAAATAAGGGAATTGGATATAAAACAAATAATTCCCAGATATTAAAAGGACTCAAAAACACAAACAGTGATTCCATTTTCAGGAGCTAGCATCCATTCGGCGCAAGCTTAGTCCGCCCACCAAGTTAGTGTCGGATTCTGATGAGATGAAGTCGAAACGCAAGTTTCAGTTCCATCCATCCATAATTTAGTTATAGGTTTTGTGTTCTCAACTCGCAATGATTGTTTCAAACAATTTTATCCGTAGCGCAGAAAAAAATAGTTTTCACCTAAATTTTTCTTCGCTTAGAAGAAATATAGCAGGCCCAGTCCATTTAAATCCCTATATGTTGAATTCATGTAGCCTTCATATTTTCAACAAAATTGTTTGAAATGACATTATGAAAAACTTTGCTGAAGGCACCATGTCTCTTAATATTTTTGAAAAATTAATTCACCATAATTACCTCTATGAGAGTTAATCACTAAAATTTCTATATCAAAGCAGGCGCTGTTTTATGTTGATAACTTCCCGAAGTTGTCAAACCTTCAAAGTCAAGGATTATTATATTAGGTGATCTTGAACGTTAAAAATTTTTTAGATCATTTATCCCACTTTAAAAGATCGCAATTTTTGACTTCATTGACATATTATACAAGAAAATAATCTATAGATGTATGAAAACTGTTCCATGTTGATCCTTCTTGTTTGTAGACTGGAATGATATCTGTTAGACTACTTATGTTTTTGAGTTTTCAATAATTTATCAAACTCATATTAAATTTTAGCATTTTTTCAAAAAAATTGCGATTTTCATCAAAACCCCCTCCAAACCAAATTTCTGGCTACGCCACTGTAACTGTTAATACTCAAATGAAAGCCAATAGTCACATTTATTAGCCTTACTTGTTTTTGTGAGCAAATCTTGCCTCAATCAAAAGTTATACCTGTTTAAAAACCACAAACAACATGGGCGTGAATGGGTTAACTTGGCGGCAGTGCTGTCAACTGTGTGATTTTTTCTGTTAAATATTAAAAGTCAATTTTTCTCCCAAAAATAAAACATTTTCAGTCGCGCAGAGCTACACATTTCCTAGAGTAGACGTCCAACCATTTCCACGTCGAGGAGCACCGTGGCGAACACGATAACTTTTGATAAAATTGTCTGCTACAGGAAATTCAATATGATTTGCAAAGCTTAGACTTGTAGTTACTCAATGAACCAAAAAAATAGAAAAAGGTTTGAGTTTATGAAAATGAAAACCGAAAAATCTCACATTTTACTGTAAAACTTGCGCACTTTTCTACAAAATAATAGCGAGAAGATAATTTTTATTCCATTTTTTGTGGTTCATCGGCAGGCTGCATATATTATGCATTCTCTTTTAAAAAAAATCAAATCGATTCGTTGATTAGGTTTTGAGTTATCGTGTTCGTCAATTTGAAAAATGCGGTTTCGAGAAAAACGCTATTAAAAGGTGTCCCACATTAAATTGCATCACGGAAAATGCCGTAGAAAATGAAAATTTGAGGAGAAGTAGTTTAGAGTGTATTGTTTACACTGTATTTTAATCGCTGTCAGTTTTTCGAAAATTGTTGCCGATAGATTGAAATTGGTGTGTGTTATAGCAAATACCCGCGAGGAATGTAGGGCTGTTTAAAACAAAAGATGTTTATCGTGGCCACCGAGATTGCGGGTGAATATTTTAGAGGTTCAAGACTAATAATTAAGCGAATAAAAAAGAAGTCGATTTTTCCACTACATATTTTTGGTTGCCAACGCTAGCGAACCGTGTGTTCTGCCACACCTATATATACCTTGTGGTTGCTTGTGAAGTGACTTCTAAATACAACACAACAAAGGTTTTTTTAGAAAATCTTTCGGACCGACGAAACCCTATATACAGAGAACCCAAAGGACCTAATCGAATATTTGGAACTCATAAACTGCCTTTCTACGCATAATTGTCCCATGTATATAGGGAATCCCATAGAACGTGGGACAAATATGCTTATAACGGCAGTATAAGTCTAGCATATATTTCAGTGCTACATTCATCGTTCGTTAGTCGAATGAGAAGCATGAGTCATCGAAATTTAATGTTTTTAATGTTTTTTTTCGGTCGGATATTTTATCAATTGACTTTTTTACATTACACTATCAATATTCTCAAAAATCGATTATAGTATCTATCGTGTAAAGATGACAATTAGATTCCCGTTGCCAGTGCTGAGTGCAGTCACGACACACCGATTATGAACAGTACTAGACATTACCCGCCCATTTTTTCAGGCAAAACTCGACTAACCTTTCGTTAGGAGTTTATTGGAGTAAAAAAAATTGTGGCGATCTTTCGTGATTTTTTGATTGAAATTGCTATTTAAATATTTTAGTTTAGTTAATTTGTACATTTGTACACAAACTTAACCTTTTCGGTGAAGAACTTTGCGTGACGAATGAAAAAAACACTTTTAAAGTCACGTAAATAAAAATAAAGTAAAAAAAAAAGGTGAAGAACTTTCAAGGCAATGCTTATGCTAAAGGACCTCATTGCAAGCTGCTCTACCATTCAGTAGTACCATTGACCTCCGAGACACCGGAAGGCAAAGAAGATCAGTTTTCATCCGATCTAGTTACAAATGCAGCTACCAAGTAGTGTTTTATATCGTGTCGTCAGCTTGCATTCGGCATTTAGTCGAGTATGACTATATAAACCTATACATTGTACCACTTGAGCTACGATGCAAAGGATATAACAAATCAGTTTGGACGGTACAAATGAGACTCTCGGTTGCTGCTGCTGCTGCTGCCATGCTCCCATAACGGCACAAGTGCCAACTGATGCCGTTGCTGGTGTCTCCATCCCGTAGCAGCCCTTCCTGCGGAGCAAGAAATTTAATAAACATACTTGAGAAAGTCGGAAGCACTAAAACAAATAAACGAGAATCAGCCCGACAGCTTCGCTCTGCCGGAAACGGTTCGAACGAAGGTCGGAGATTGCCCGGAACAAGAAACGACGATGACAATGTTGATGGCTGGCGAAGATGGCAGGGGTCACGTCGCTCGCTTTTCCGATGTAGAGCAGTCGTTGAGAAAAAAAACGTCATATGATGAAGTTGAATCGTTTTTTCAAACGCCAGAAAGTATAATTGACACACATTAAGCTTTTGTACAGGGCTGGCGGATGACGTAGGTACTACCCACTCGAAAATAACCGAGTGGACAATTACCCACTCAAAACTTCGAGTCAAACCTAAAATTTGTAATCTGCCAAACGTGTGTGTCGAGCACAAACGGGCCGTAAACGATTATATGTGAGTGTAATGAAGCGTGTGCATTGCGAAAATGTGATAGTGATCAGTGCGGTAAAATATCAATTTCAAACGAAAATATTCGTTTCAAGTGAAACTGCGAGTCTTTCACTGTAAGCATACCACCACTATATCAATTGAGTTCTGCTGCCGTCTTCGTTTGAGTCACTCAGAGTTCACTGTCAATTGAATAACAGGTTCTGGTCATTTGACGTTTTTGCCTGTTTAGTTTCTACCACCAGAAAACCGAGGAGGATCAAACGAAGGAGGTTGAATATGAATTGCAGCTCATTTGAAAGCATCGATGAGTGAAGTGCCACGAACTGAGCTTCAGATCAACAGCAACTGATGCGTTAAATGAATATGAATGCTACCGTAGACGACTGATTGACTGCGTTCATTCAGTTTCGATTGAATGAAATGAAATTTTACTGCACTGATAGTGATAGACCCCTTACCTTATGCTTTTCTTACTACTCACTTGGGCTGAAAGAATGACACCGGCCCTGCTTTCGTATCAAATGTTTACCAATAATCACCGCGGCACAATGCAACCAGGCCGACTCTTGACCGTCAACACGTTTCGGAGTACGTAAGAAAAATCAACTGCTGGCTTGTGTCCAAAACGGAGACTTTTTCGTGAGTAGAAGCAAAAAACCTTATCCCCTTCCTTCCACGTTGGTACTGATGAGAAATAATCGAATTATTAAATGCAACACAAAACTGTCGAGCACCATGACAGTTTCAGCTTTACCAGCCGAAAGGATGCTCGTGTAAGAAAAGGCTGTAGAAAGAGTGTCCCTTATTAGTCAACAAAATAGAACGAACCAGATTTATGCACTCGTTTATCGCCTGCGATTTTTGACCAGAACTCAAAACGCCATAGATGAATCGAAATAGTTGGAAAGATTCTCAGACTGTGCCGGGAAGACAAAGGTAATGGCGAAGTGCAGTTTAACTGTCGTTAAAAAAGTTCAAAGCTAGGTGAGGTCGGTCGACTAGGAAAAAGAATTTCTACGGGTTTGTTTACAGCTTATCTGCAGCGCGCCGATATTCTCTGTTGCTTAGATGGGCACTCCCATTTACAGTCAATTTTCATTGGCGGCTCCAGGGGGACGCACGACGGAGCACCCCCTATTCAATCAGAACGCCTTGTGTTTGTAAATCATTATGAAGTGTTAAGGTATTTATTTAATACATTATAGCTTTTTGAATCTATATTATTAATGAATAAAACAAACACGAGTAGTACTAAGTGGCTTCCTTAAGGTACATGTCAAATAATGTTGTGTTATTATAAATTTAATTTTCCCTACCTTACCTAAAATATATTTTACCAAGAAGGCGTTCCCCCTCGTTACCGTACGGCTGTAGCCGCCTATGCAAATTTACCGTGCCGCGTTCGGTACTCAACTTCTAGATCAATAGAAAGCACAAGAGGCCTCCCAAAGCGGTCGTGGATTGAAAAAGCACCAACTTGAGAATTAAACCGTGTTTTTCCTGCTGTGTCCATTTCCATTTCAATCGCTGTGATGCTATTTTCACCATTATCCTTGTTGGGCCGAGCTATAAGAGCTCTTTTCGGCGAGAGTGAGAGAGAGAGACAGTGTGCAAATGGGGCTTGAAAAAGTGAAGGGTTGTTACCCCCGACTCCTGGATAGCTCGCGGGCTGTGCTTGGTAGTGCCACTCCTCGAGAAGAGCGCAACATAAATTGAAATATGAAAAAAAAAAAACCACAGTTGTTACGTTTGTTCTCACTCGACTAGGTGCTTCCGTTGAATGGCTGCGATGAGGCAGCTTCAGTCGTACCCGTAATATTTATCTGTCCCGGGAGAGATACTGGTGATGGCGGTTGCGAAGCCGATGATAATGATGCTGGACTGTTGCTTGCCGGTCCGGGTGGGAAAGTGGAAAAATAATATATTTATAAAATATTGATCAAAACGATGATTTGAAGCAGCAATAACTTGGGGCAGTGGGTGCTACAAATAGTATTAAGGCTTTGCTTTAAGAACTGGAAGTCTAGCGGAATAGTAGTAGTAATAAATGCAGCTATGAATTCAAGCGCTGTACATAGCCATTGACTTGTCGTGAATGGTATGGATAGGGACGGCGGATGACGTGGGTAGTAATGGTAGTACTAATAGTAATAGCCGAGTGGGTAATTACCCACTCAATTCTTGGGAACGAATCTAAAATTTAAAATCTGGCACGCATGGATGTCGGACACACAACGCACGCGATAGAAATGCTCGATGTAACACGATCTTACCCTTACTCTGTGCTTAACTTATTAACTACTATCCACTACCCCTTCGAAATGCGTATAAACGACTCCGTTTATGGATGCACTCTTTATTGACCCTTGACACCGCGTTAATGTGAATGCTATTAAAAGTATCTGCAGCCACCGGAGTATTTCGGGCATGGTGCGTTACTGTATCATCATCATCATCATCATTAGTTTCCAAGAATCGATCCTTCAATTAATTCGAATATGGTCGTGGAAACAAGTGCTTGATGATTTCTGGAGAGGTTTTCATAGTTGTTATCCAAAAATATTGCTCCGATTAGAACACGGTGTTCATCCCAAGAAACCGTGAATTTTCGCTCGAACCAAGTCGCTGTGCGCGTACCCAATATTTCTGCACCCGGTGGCCATTTTTTCTAACCAATATCTGTCTTTGCTAAAATCAAAACAACCCAATTCAAGAGCATGGGCAACATGGGTCAAGAAACGGCTAGCCGATCATATGTTGACTACCAAGGTGAAGAGAAAGAAAGCTGGGAACATTTGACACTTTTGAGCGTATTAGTTTTATACTTGTAAAATTAAACATGGCGTCCGAGCCACTGGAAGTAAACATAAACATCCGGACGAGCATCCTGATTCTTTGACGCACGTTGAAAAGAGAGAAAAGGCCTGGCTTCATCTCGGACCTTCCGATTCGAAAAATTAGAGACACTTTTTATCTCGAAACTACTGATATAACATAATTATGACCGAACCGAAACAAAACTTATGGCAACAGAAAAGTCATTTTTTATGCTTTTCTTCTTCATATCCTCTTGTTTTATCGGCTTCATCGAAGAAAAATGGCAACCGCACTCACACATAGAAACATTTTGCCCACCTGTACCCGTCTTGGTTGACTACTGTCAAAGTCTGTATATCGCCATTGCGAACCCTTTGGTTTTTGGGAAGACTTAAAGCAGGGATGCCAGGTAATATTTTTTGAAATCTGTGCGCAACATATATGTAAAAGTCTGTGCTAATCTGTATTAAGAAAAACGTTAAAGTTCGTCTCAAAACAAGTAGGCCGGGTCTACTTGTTTTGAGACGAACTTTAACGTTTTTAACGTATTTTTTGTTTTTAAATTCGATCAAAAATTTAGCCGGTCAAAGATTTTGAAATCTGTGGTAGTCTGTGCATTGTAACAGAAAACTGGAAATATGTGCAGTTTTAATAGTCTGTGCAGCACAATCTGTGAATTTGTGACTGAAAGCGAAGACTGCATATCAAGAAGACTGGCAACCCTGTCCAGAATCTAGAGACAGCCCAACAAAGTTCAGCTGGAAATGAGCCGTAATTTTGACTAGTTCTAGCAAGTATTTCGGCTTCTGTGACACAACCAATTGGTCGGTGTGAAGTCAAATGGACTAATGGCCGATTTATTCACCCTCACTTAACGTTTAAACCAGGTTCACCAGTACGTTTAAACGTGGCTTAAGCGTTAAGCGAGGGTGAAGAAATCGGCCCTAAGTCGCAAAACATAAAAAAGAGATAATGATTGCACTGGATAAAAACGTTCTGCAGCTACATTTGACTTTTGCCAGATTCGAAATATGTAACCATAAAAAAAAATAATTTCCAGGGTCGCGGTTTATATAGCTTGGCTAGCTCGAGCTCGAGGCACGCAGGCTTCAGGGTCGGCTCTATGTCACTCTGTCCCAATCAGAAGAACAAACCAGGGGGTGTCACTCCTGTCATCCGCTATAGAGATATACAGACTTTGACAGTAGTCAACAAATGTGGGCCTAGCCGCTTCTAGGCTCATTGGGTTGTTTTGATTTTAACAAAGACAGCTGTTGGCTAGGACAAAATGGCTGTCTAGCAGGGGGCTGGAACAAACACGATCTTTTCACTTTTTTCAATTATTTATTGTAACTTACAATTTTGTGTGTGAGTGTAGGTGTGTACAAAGCCGGCCGGCGAACGCTGGGACGAAGCGGGAAACGCTCGGCTGGTGTTGCGATGGCTACTACGATGGGATGGTCTGCTGTTGGTGTGGCGATGCTTAACGTGGGTTGTTGGGTGGCTGGGTCCGATGCGACCAGCGATGTCACTTTCTGGTGGGCACGTCGATAGGCGAGCACTGTGGTTTCTCTCGGCTGATCTTCGGCGACAGGCCGGCGATTCAAGGGCACTCTGGTACCTAGTGGCTGATTTCAGCTACCGGCTGATGACTCGTAGGTCTCGATGGAACCTGGTGGCTGGTTCCGTGTGCTCGTGGGCACTTTTGACGCGCTTTTAGCGATGATGGTGCCACTATCGATGACGGGCCGTTCAGGGGACGCCACGCTTGGACTATAAGTCACTCCGATGGCTTTAGGAGTTAAAATAATGGGTCCTGCAACCGGATAATATTGACGAGGGAGAGCAATCCTATAGGCTTGCTACTGTGAAAGCTCTTATTTTCATTTCATACCAGATTCCTTGTCGGTGTTTATTTAATACTTTGTATTACTCCTCTATTAAATTTACTATTCACTTTTATTTCAATATTTCCAATGATTTATCTTCTTTAAACTTTGATGTCTGCCTTTCTTAACGTGTTAAGCAAAAGTGATTCGTAGTCTGTCTATCCTAACCCAGTAGCTTCCCTCTCACTCGCAATTTGCCTCTCCCGTTAATCTTTATTTCCTACTTTCCCATAGTTTCCCAATCCCGAGCGTTTCCTGTTTTCCTAACGTGTGTTTTGTGTTTTGAGTTCGTATGTTACATATGACCGCTTAATTATTTATTGAGACCGTTTAGATACAATTTACGTGTGCTTTCCTTATATTTTCCTCGTAAGTATTTTAGTTATTACATTGAATAATCATACACAAAAAAACGTTATATACTTTCATTATCCAAGACACATATCTGAGAGTATAGTTATGCCTCTTAACTGTTATACGCAGTATTATAGCGTATCTATTACTGTCTTCGTTCGTGTCGAACAGCAGTATGGCAAACTCTCTTGCTCGCGTTTTGCTCTCGTTTTTGCGACTGGTCTATGGGGTAAAGGGCTCAAATGGTAAAAGAAGCCGGAATACGAATTAGAACCAGCCAGCATTCCGACTCATATTCCGGTTGAACTTAACTGGGTGTAACAGCAACGTCACTTGCGGGTAAAGGTAATGGTCCCATAGTGATGCACACATCCCTAGTAACAATTGAGGTTTTATGCTAATTTTATAGCCACTGTTAAAACTTAGATTGCACTTGTAGCGTGCTATAAAACTTCAATTGTTACTTGGGATGTATACACCGGAACACGTGGTCTTCGAATGCCCTAGGTTCGAATAAGTCCGAACAATGGACAATATCGTCGAAGAGATGTGCCGCGACGAGCATATCTGGGACGCTGTCAACAGAGTGTTTACGAGTATACTCGCTGTGGAACCACAAATCGGGTTTTGGAAGAAATTCCGCCGCAGGGAAACCCCCTGACAATGTAGACTAGCTCCACCGCCGGGGACCAGATGGGTAGTGCGCGATGTAGCACAGGGTTCGGGTTGTCGGCGCGCCAGCGTACCGAACGTCATGCTTCACCGAAATCGCCGGACCGACTTCGAGTAGGCTAGATCCACCACCGGGGATTAGACCGAGTAGACCGCGTCGAATAGCTAGCAGTCATTGGGGCGCAAGTGAACCGGAAGCTACGCTCCACCCGGCATCGCTGGATGGACCTCAGCGCCTACTAGCTGGCCCGTTGAGTAGGTTAGGTCCATCGCCGGGGACTAGACCGAGTAGACGAAGCGGGGAGCTTCATAGCACACAGAAACGTACATCAGTATCGGGAGCAATCAACCGCCGGGGAATTCATGGTAGGGTAGATTCGCCGCCATGAACTACCCGACAGAATCGGGACAAATAGGGGAGCTCACGAAGCAAAAACCGGTAACGAAAGAAATTCCGTTGTCGGGGAACTCACAGTCGGAGTAGGATAATATCTGAGTTGATCTCGACAAAGCTGGGAGCTAAATGGCTCAAAGAAGCGGGTATCGGTGTCGATGGAAATTCCTCCGTTGGGGAACTATCGGTCGGAGTAGGGTGAGTTCACCGTTGGGCACAATCCAAGTAGATCGTGATAAGGCCGGGAGCTGAATGACTCACGGAAACATGAGCTAAATGACTCAAGGAATCAGCACCGAAATGGCTCACGGGAACGAGAGCTAATGGCGACATAATAGATGGAGACAAGAAGTAAGAGAAGAATCGAGAGTTAAATCAAAGATCGAGCCATTCCATGAACCAAGTGAGGCTACAAGATATAGCAGAAGAAACAAATGCGGCGAAAGTACACACCCAAAAAATAAATCACTTTGATGTTATGTGAATGATCCTGTAAATGCCTACGTTCCAAATTCTTACAAACATTATGTGATTCTTATTAACGTCATATGGTAACCCGATAGAAGCTATGTGTTTGACACATAATATTTAAGTGATGAAACATTTATCGTTAAAATACAGTTTACGTGGAATACATATATGAAAAAATGTATAGGACAAAATGGCTGGGAATTGTTTGCTGTTATCCCAAATTCGTTCGTTAGAATTTCCGTTGTAAGTGTTACTTGTAATATAATTGAATGGTGTTCTAAAAGAATGTTTTCTTTTATTTCAGGGATGTGTATTTTGTCAACTGATTTATCGGCCGTTTTCAAAACTACACGTTATTTCGTTGCTATTTAGAAATGGAACAACATTATAGCATCCAAATAGGAAGAAAACTAAGGTAGAGACGATGGACGTTCTTGATCAAACCATCGCGCTGTCCGGCAAGGGGTATTGTCTTACTGGACTGGAAATCTAAAGGTCGAGGAGAAATATGATACGATCGGTGGTCGATTGTCATTATATAACAAAAGTGCAGCAAAAATACCTTCAGGCACATACTATGACAAAATTATTGTATTTACAATTATGATACTTCATTTGAATATTTCAATAAAAAGAAAAACTCGGAATATATACTGTTTGTGCGAACACAATAATTGGAAATACCCAAATTAAAGTGGCAATGATCATAAATGAAACACATACAATGTATGTACGGTCTCATGTATTTGTTACATTTGGTTTCATGTAAATGTTACGTTTGCGGTCATGTAGTTGTTACGTTTGGCTTCCATGTTATTTTTACGTGAATTTCATTTGAAAATTGTATAAAAATCATGTAACGTTTAAATGATGCATCAAATAATCAACCTGACTCTCATATACCGGACCATCCCATAGAATTTACGTGAAAAGTGCGGTGGATGAGATCTATGTAAGTTTTCACGTAAAAGCTACGTTATTTATTTTTTGAGTGCAACGATCCCCCACGAAGTAATACTTTGACATAGTTCCGTGTAGAAGAAGGGCGTGAAAAGTACGGATTGCTTTTAGTAGCTAGGCACGAACGTGAGTCCCACACAGTGCCAATACACTACAGGCCGGACTTTTGAAGCCTTTTAAACCTTACTATAAAAAGAACATGTATACACTTTTACATTAAGCTTCCTAACTTCCTACATTAGAGGCGCTGAAACCCCTGTCGCTTCTCGTTTGAAAGAGTTATCAGTCTTCTTGATAGGTAGTCTTTGCTGAAAGTCAATGGAAGTGCTGGAGTGAAAACGGCTACGCTCTGCTATGTTCGGATCAGGGATGTTATGCACCTCAGAGCAAATAAAGAGAAGAATAACAAACGCTCTTTGCACTTTTCATGCGAACCACCGCTCTTCTCTTTCGCAATAAACCTCTTCACTCCGATGCGTGTTGCACCCACACGTGTATTCTACTCCATGGCTGCACGCCACAAAGAAATAAAGAGGATCTTTAGTGTGTATCTTGGTCCCACGCGCACGTAAGTAGGGAAGGCAACCAAAAAATATTTTTAAAGCGTTCTTCCGATCAAACTTTATCTGAATTGTAGTTTGATTCGCTTTCCTACCTGCTTTCCAGTGAGGAGAGGCACAAAAAAGTGGCTCTTCAAGGTGACTCTTTGAACGAAATTGTGCAGCTCTTGGTGCACTATCTTACTCTTTTTCGTTTTCATGTTTCTCTTTGTGCGGTCATTCTGCACATAGAGTGTTTTTGTGCTGCTCTATTTTTAATCGGTGTATTTCGCTCTTTGTGGCTCATTGTGTGAGCAAATAACAAGCCTGGTTCGGATGAAATATTTCAAAATGTAAAGATACAATCTTGAATGTAAGTTTTGCTGGATGGGCATTAAGACCGAAACTACTTTGAATGCAAAAGAGAGAGTATGTACACGTTGTTTATGATACTCTACATGCATACGAAAAACTACATAAAATTGAGTTCTTTGGACTCAATCTCGGTGTATCGTAGAATAAGGTAAAAATAGGTTAAATTGTTTCAAAATCGTCAAACACAGGTCCCATAATGGACGCCTGTTCAGAGCCGGCGTAGCCGTATAAATAAATACCCTTTCAGATGCGTTTTGAACTATATCCAAACTATTCATATAATACTCATCATATTGGGATTAAACTACTGATATATTCCTTCATTATAATCCATCTATTAAACTACCACACTCATTTTAGTTGCCATTTCTATTATCTTCCGTATATTTTGAAGAATTGTACACTACATTGTACTTTTGTGCCAGAGGTTAATATTGCTCCAGTGGTCTTTGTTATTTGTATATCTGTTTACCCTGCTCCAAAAACCTGCAGATTAACATGATCCAAAAACCTCGTCTTGCAAAATGACAGCGATAGCCCAATTGGATAAGGTGACAGTGTCAACGAAGAGCTTCCTTCAGACGGTGGTGTATAACAAAACAAAATTTCATCAATCGATAGAATTAAAAAGGTGAAAGGAAAGATTTTTCCCCCACCATAATATTTTGAGCATCGCTAGATCTAAAATATGAACGTCACCATAAACTGTATGGTTCTTAAATGGTATGTTGTCAAAAGGTATATGGAAAAATCATATTCGGATATAGTGGGAATAGGAATCTTTAATATGGAAAAAATTTGTCAGTTTTTCATATTGATAGCGGGTGTCCTTACGAGCACACTCATATTATTTTTAAACATTAATCATTCTTTTGTGACTTTTAAATTAAAAAAAACTAAATTAAATTCAGCCAACAAACTGACAGTTGTCCTACTCATTGACATATCTGCAAATATCTCGTTCGCTTCATTGTTAACCGGGACAGCATCCCACACAGCATGATCTGGTACTTTTGCAATCCGCTAGCAACTTGCAATCCCATGTTTTATCTGCAAACTATGGTAGATCTGATGAGGCAACCTATAGAGTCGTGCAAGTCGCATGGATTTGGATGTGTTGTTGCCCTAAAAGGAAACAAACTAAAAAACCTTTATTGTTTAAATAGTTTCGGGGTTAAAACAGAAAAAATGATTCAGATATTAACTTACAGTACAAATCTGCATCAGCAAATGTCATAACCCGCACACCCCTAAAGATCCCTATTCGCTGGTTGGTCACCTTTTAACTGGACCGCTTTTTATTTGGACGATTGACCAACTTAAACGCATCTGAATGTCAATATTTCGTATCAAGTTTACATTGACAATCAATCTGACAATAATTAAAGATGTGAATTGGTTCAACTAGCGAATTAAATTCGTTAACCAGTAAATCATGACTGTATAGTGATCGTTCTTAAAGTTCAACTGAGAACGCCTCCATAAGCGGCCATCTTGGTAAACGAAAAAAGCAGTTTTTTCTCACACGGATGGAAAAATCTTCATGAAAATGAATCCATGTATTCGGGCCAGTGGTAGAGTATTACTGATTCATTTTCATGAAGATTTTTCCAACGGTATGAGAAAAAACTGCTTTTTTCATTTTCCAAGATGGCCGCTTTTTCAAACTTTCTCAGTTGAGTCTTATCAACCAGTTGTATGTATGGTCGAGTATGCGAAAATGGGATTATACCATGCAATTGTTATTCTATCATAGCCAAGGGGGGGTTTTGGGGGTTAAAACCCCCTCCAAACCAAAATATTTGAATTGAAGAAAAAAAGTTTGATGCTGCCTAGTTTATTAAATAGTCAAATAATAATTTTGGAAGTTTACTATCTGTTCATTACATTGAGAATATAATGTTTTAAACGTTATAGGGACTTTTTATAAATTGTGAGAATGGGATCTTGTAACTAATATTTTATTGGGGATACTATAGTTGATAAATCATGTAAATATCAAGCAAAATAGCTCAATGGAAACGCTTACATAGAAACTGATGAAAAATGGCGTTTGACGCTTGTCTCTAACAGGTCAGAATCGGTTTTTATGCGCATTTGATTTTTTTTTGGGTTATCACTTATATAAAGTGCCACTAGCTAAAATTGGTAATAAAAAAATTGAAATTTTTTCACGTTTTTTGCTATTTATGGTGTACGTTTGGGTATCGAATTGAATGGCGCCAAGATTCCATAATTTGGAAACCATCAGCTTTTGGAGGTTTAGTATTTAGCAGCATAATTTTGTTGATTAATTTTTTCAGTTGGATGCATTACTAATTCCAATCAAATTTAGTTCGATACTTGCTGTCTTCAGCAAAGTTTTCAAGAATGTTATTGCAAATAGCTTGGTTCAAGATATGAATGCAACCCGTATTTGTGCATTATAGGCCATATTGCACTACGAATTCCCTTACTAACGGTTATAGGCGGCAACAAAGAATTTTGGAGAACACCTTGTAGATGACGTTTACTATCCTTGTATGCAAAAGTGACTTCAACGCCACTTTGGTCAAATTTAACATTTTCGTATTTTTAAGCTCACTACGAAAATTCGCATCTTTCAGTGGAAACGATTCCAAATAAAAAAAAACCTGTTGAAATGCGAAAAGCAAAGTGGCGAAAGCAAATATACTCGATGGCATTTACGTCACCTTTGCATACAAGGGGAGTTCAGTAATGTGATTAATCGGTAATTAGTTGCAAAAATCCCGCTTAACACCATTTTTATAGATGGGACATACTACTCCCTACATCCTATACTTCGGTAAAATCTCCTCCTTCCAGATCTTCAAAAGTACCCAGTGGAGTGCTCTAGCCAATTCCTCTACTCTGTGTTTGAGTAGCTCACATGACAGTTGATCATTGCCAGCGGTTCAACCGTCCTATTTTTTCATGAATCTTAGGTAGATCCGGAATCTGTCGTCGACTGCGCGCGTCTCCAAGCTGATTATTGCAATACTCTTGTCGTCTACTGCTTCGCTATTTAAGTGTTCGTCATAATGTACTTATCAATCGTGAGAATTTCTGCACATTATTTATAAGGTGCGATAACCGGTTTATATAATGCCCCGGCCTATCAGGATGTTTATGTCACCGATGACGAGCTTAACATTCCGCCATAGGCAGCTATCATAGACATGCTCCAGCTGCTCATAAAATGCATCTTTCTCGGTTTCGTGAGGTCAGTGCACATTGATAATGCTCTAGTCGAAGACATGGCCTTTGATCCACACTACACACATCCTTTCGCTGATCGCCTGCCACTTGATCACGCGTTGGCGCATTTTGCCCAGCTCTTGCGCCGTCGCTCGATTCCCATATTTCCACACCTTTTGCCCCGTCTATCAAAGCTCTTCCAATGCTGCGGTTTCGAAGTTGCGAGTTTTCAGCTCATCCTTTTCTGCTTGATTGTTAGTAAAGTGGTGTTTTTGGGCCACTCGTTGAACTTGACCTAACCTGTCTCGTAGTCCGTCACCCAACATAACTGACACATGCGACAGGTATTTAGTTCTGCCTATGGTAGGGTTATAGCGCCCATTCCCGCTCACACCATCCCATTTCGCTATTACTGCAGAACACGGTAGTACCCAGTCGATCGCGGCCTGGAGATTAAATGTCATCAATAGTCCCGCCAACATTTTTGAAAAATCTAAAATTTTTGTCAGAACCCCTCCAAAACAAATTTCTGGCTACGCCACTGGAGTCGTGCGTCGCTTTCGCAGTTGTTTGGGGTATACTTAAATATAGGTAAACTAAACTTAAATTCAAATATATTAAACTCAAGGTTGAGTATAAAAAACCTATCAATGAGTTGTGATTTTTGCCATGATTAAAGGGAAACTACCTTCAACACGGTTTACCTAATTTTACCTTCTCAGTAGATATCCTACTAGTATTTCCAAGACATACGTTGCCAAAAACTCCGTTTATCCGCAATTTTTATTCTAGTATTTTTCTAAGATTAACTATTTGTTCGCTGATTGGGATTAAACCGCACACATGTACACCCAAAGTTTGTTCAATACAGTTCGATGGATCGGATTACTTCTAGTGTATCCCCTAGCTGTCAGTTCGTTAGAACTTCCAAAGGCTTCGAATCCGACAGCCTCCCTGTACCACTACCTATAGCCCCAGTCAATACAGCCGAGTCGGCTCACAATCCCGCTCTGCAAGTGCAGCAGCCACTCAGTCGAGGGCCCTCACTCAGAGTGCCCATCGAATTCCACAACAGCCAGTCAGTCCATTCACATTCGTCCATAAAAGAGCGTCACTGCATTTGTTTCACAACAAAACTATAGGGTGTAATCTACGGATAACCATTTCCGGTGCTGAATACCAATCCGGATTTACCGCCCCTTTGCCCCGATGTCGACGCTCGTAGGCTAGCCATGATGCAAATCATAATTGAAATACGCATCCTTTCATGTAAAGACCCGTTCATTTTAGTTTTGCTTTCGGATTTAGTGTATGAGGCAACAGCAAGGCCTCGGGCCGGCTGCCCGGCTGGATTTGCCGTCGCAGGGAAATAAACTTTCTGTGTTGTCGGTACCGTCATCGTTAGACCTCCTGAAAGGACAAACTTGTTCCGTACCATCCAACCAACGAACGGCCGGATTTGGGCTTCGATCCGTCCGTTTGTTCTCACTCGCTGACCGGTTGGCTAGGTGAGTGCAAGAGCCGATGTAGTTTGCATAAATGCATTTTACGAGTGTATGAAGAATAGTTGCCATGAATTTGTGCTATCAACACTGTCGGATGAGTGCACCTGAGCTGTATGTAGTGATTTTCAGCGTGAAACCGGTGGTCGAGGGGGGCGAAATATTTACATGTACTGCAGTTATGTTCATTTATTCTATTCGTGCATATTTTTCGCATTAATGAAACGTTTTCAAAGGAACATTTAGTCGCGACTTTCAAAGCAAGGGATTATGCTGAGAGCCGGTACTGCTGTTGAAAAATGATTATCATTTGCGATTTCAATTGTAGCCATATTTATATTTGACTGGAACGGTTATGGGAAGTTAAAAGTTTCCTTAGTGACGACTAAGGTTCAACTGAATCTCTTAAAGGGTTACACCAAAAGAGATCACGTTTGATAATCTGATGGGTTAAGTAATGTTTAGTTCATTCGTTGTTCTTTAAGGTTCAACTGAGAAAGCTTGGAAAAGCGGCCATCTTGGAAAACGAAAAAAGCAGTTTTCGTTCATACCGTTGGGAAAAAACTTCATGAAAATGAATCAATGTATTCGGTGCATTGGTAGAGTATTACCGATTAATTGCCATGATGATTTTTCCAACGGTGTGAGAAAAACAGCTTTTTTCGTTTTCCAGGATGGCCGCTTTTCCAAGCTTTCTCAGTTGAACCTTAAAGAACAACGAATAAACTAAACATTACTTAACCCATCAGATTATCAAACGTGATCTCTTTTGATGTAACCCTTTAAGAGATTCAGCGTCTTTAATTCTGACGAAATAATTAAGATAATGTTTTCAAAACTGCGTAATAATTTTGTTCCGAGAACAAAGGAGGCTCTTGGCCGATTCTTTTTAGCCGTTCACAAACACGGTGTTTGGTGTGAGACAGCTTAAAGCTGAAAATAATTTTATTAGCATCAGGTGTACAGTACATTTAATTACAATTTTCGGTCATGAACCACAATCGTTTATGAATCAAATGAATTTCGTCCGTACAAACATGTGCTAATCTGTGATTTTAGGTTTAGGTTAGGTTTACGAATTATACTTTTAGACTGTACCGTAACTTACTGCGATTAGCTTAGGATGTATAATATTAGAATACACTATGCATGTAAATCTCTATATAAGTTTTAACTTTTTTGGTTCAGTGTATTCCTACCGATTAGTTGTTTACATAAATCGCTCCAACTATTTTTACTTTTTGACGAGATTTCTGAAGTTTTTATCGTTGTTTGTCGTGTTAATCGACTCAGTATTTTGTTTTTAACATTGTTATTGTGCAGTGTGAAAGTGTCTCCTGTTTGCTTTTGTGTTGCGAAAAAATCAGCGAAGAACGTTACTGAGTGAACTCCTGTGACTTAACCACCAAAACTTTCCACCGAACGCAGCGCCATCTATATTTCATTGTTCGCATTCTCAGATCGGCACGCATTATGGCAAGTGCATGCGATCACTGCGCGAAAACCGTCAAATCGGATGACGACTTTATTGAATGTATGGGTTTTTGCAAAAATGTGGTACATATGCAATGTGGGAAACAACTTAACAAGCCGTTTTTGAAAAAACTTGCGGAAAACCCAAACTTATTTTGGATGTGCAATGAATGTGTCAAGCTGATGAAGTTTGCTCGCTTTCGCGATACCGTTTCTTCACTTGGATGTGTTATCGCTGCTACCGCTGGGAAAACGGGTGACGTCTGTGCTGAACTAAAGGCCGAGTTATCCAAAAATAACCAGCATATTTCGCGCCTGGCTAGAAAGGTTTCAACAGCTACTCCAGTCCGGCCAAACTCCGGCACCTCTCGACCACCTCAGAAACGTCGTCGCGAGGATGGCCCTGATCCGAGCAATATTCTTGTTGGTGGTCGAAAGCTAGTCGATAATAGCAACATTGTTACGGTTCCACCTCCCGCGCCGTTGCTCTGGATGTATCTTTCCCGCTTTCATCCTAGCGTTAGCAAAGAGACTGTCGAAAAAATGTCTAAAGAAGGACTAAATTGTAACGAGGAGATAAAGGTTATTCCGCTTGTTAAAAAAGGCATAGACGTCAGTACGTTGAACTTCATATCCTTCAAAGTTGGAGTTCACCCAAAGTACCGTGATGCAGCTCTTAATCCTGACACATGGCCGCAAGGCATACTGTTCAGGGAATTTGAAGACAACCGTACCCAGAACATTTGGAGCCCGCCGACTGATTTTCCAACGCCTCCAGAAGAAGCATGTACCTCTAATGCAACCCGGCCCATCAATGGTCCTGCAGAGTACTCCGCAACGATTGGCCATGCCACTATACCAAGCCATACCGCCCTTGTGAAGGAGTATCGATGCCGATCGCATACTGGGATGCAACGCCGTTGGTACTATGGAAGCCCTCGATCCCCCCGCTACAGTCGAGCCCTTGCTGCCACCGTTCATCTGTCGTCCCGGTCCTGTATGTGTGGGTGGAGAAAGGGTCTTCCAAGCCGCCTTTCTCGGCAAGTATTATAAAAATTGTAACGATACAACGGTTGAACCGATTCACGCTTCTAGCTCATCGTACGACTCTCGCCGCAAGCTGCTACCACCCCGTTCCTGCTCTCCGCATTCCGCCATCGGGTTCCAACGCATACTGGGACGCACCGCAGTTGGCACTATGGAAGCCCTCGATCCCCCCGCCACAGTCGAGCACTTGCAGCCAGCGATCATCAGTCGTCCCGGTCCTGTGTGTGGGATGGGTGAAAGGGTCTTCCA
This sequence comes from Topomyia yanbarensis, assembly GCF_030247195.1. Classification (NCBI taxonomy): domain Eukaryota; kingdom Metazoa; phylum Arthropoda; class Insecta; order Diptera; family Culicidae; genus Topomyia; species Topomyia yanbarensis. The sequence goes on along the minus strand of NC_080670.1, from coordinate 23,349,020 downwards.
ACCTGCCGCAAATGGCAAGTATACATTTGTTCCGAACACCAAGCGCTGATGTAATCTTCGCTTCCAGTGTTTTGCCTTTTGCACCGACATCTTGTTATCAGATGCCAACCATTTCTCTCGACGACGACGATAGTCGTATTTTGGGGCGCGACGCAGTTGATTCGGGATGCCTCGAATCCCTCACCACAGTCGACCAGGCGACCGTGAACCGTTCCGATACTGTTCGTGGGATTGACGAAAGGATCTTCCTACACGGCAACATGGCTTCGCTCTCTGCTGTACCTGATACGTCCTCCAACAACATCGAGGTTTACTACCAGAATGTTGGTGGCTTAAATTCGTCAACGGACAGATATTTGCTCGCGACCACGGGTTGCTGTTACGACGTTATCGCCTTGACCGAGACGTGGCTCGACAACCGTACTCTGTCTCGCCAGGTCTTTGGTTCAACATTCGATGTCTACCGCTGTGACCGCAATGCCCTCAACAGCCACAAGACATCAGGCGGTGGTGTGCTTATCGCCGTTCGCCGTGGTATAAAAGCCCGAGTGATCAACGATGACCGGTGGGCGAGCTCCGAGCAAGTGTGGATATCAGTGAAACTTGCCGATCGCAATCTGTTCCTGTGTGTTGTATATTTTCCACCTGACAGAATTCGTGATTCCAGCCTGATCGATGTACATCTTTCCTCCGTTTCTTTTATCGCCTCGATCGCCGCCCCGTCTGATGATATCGTTATACTGGGCGACTTCAACTTACCTGGCTTGACGTGGTGCCAAGCAAGTAATGGTTTTCTACGATTGGATATCGAAAAATCTGCGCTTATTAAAAATGCCAGCTGTATTTTGGACAACTACAGCAGCGCAACCCTTCGACAAATTAATAATGTCACCAACGAGAATGGACGTACATTGGACCTCTGCTTTGTAAGTGCCCAGGACTGCGCTCCGTACTGCTGCACTGCACCGACTCCTTAAGTCAAGCAGGTGCGTCATCATCCCCCACTAGATCTTGTATTCGCTGGTAACCTAGGAGTGAATTTTGAAGACGTCTCAAGCTCTATCGTCTACGATTTTAAAAACGCTGACTACGACAGCATCGTTAGCACGCTGTTGGATATAAATTGGGACGAATATATTAACAATGACGACGCAAACGAAGCAGCGATGTTGTTTTCTAGTATTCTTAACTACCTTATCGACCGCCATGTACCAAAACGAACAATTAGTACCGATGAACACCCTCCCTGGCAATCAACCGTCCTTAGACGTTTAAAATCTGCCAAACGAGCTGCATTTAAAAAATTCTCGAAGCATAAGACACTTGCATTACGAAATCACTACTTTCAACTCAACCACGAATACAAACAAAGCAGACGCGCCTTTTTTAGACACCAGCGAAACGTCGAGCGTCAACTGAAATCCAAGCCCAAGTCGTTCTGGAAGTATGTTAACGAGCAGCGAAAAGAATCCGGTTTACCATCTTGTATGTGGTTTAATGGAGCTTTAGACACCGACACCAAGGAAATTTGCCAACTGTTCTCCGACAAATTTTCAAGCGTTTTTTCCAACGAGCGCTTACCACCACAAGTCGCTGCCGCCGCTAATTTAACTCCTTCTCTAGGACGAACCATCAACCGAATTTGTGTCGATAATGCTGCCATTCTTGCAGCAAATGCCAAACTGAAAGCATCTTGTTCCCCAGGTACAGATGGTGTTCCCTCGATTTTTGTCAAAAAGTGCATCAGCGGGCTTCTTGAACCACTTCGGCGAGTCTTCGAGCTATCACTCACTACTGGTACATTCCCTTCCTGCTGGAAAGCAGCGCACATGTTTCCAGTTCATAAAAAAGGAAACAAATCGAACATTGACAATTATCGGGGAATCTCGTGTTTAAGTGCTGTATCAAAACTTGTGTTAGATCCTATTTTCTTTCACTGCAAACACTACATTGCAGATGACCAACACGGTTTCATGCCTAAACGATCGACAACGACAAACCTGCTCTCGTTCACAACATATGTAATGGATGGATTCGCTGACGGATTGCAAACCGATGCTATTTATATGGATCTATCTGCGGCCTTCGACAAAATCAACCATGATATCGCAATAGCGAAGCTGGACAAACTCGGCATTCATGGACAACTTCTGCGCTGGTTTCGTTCCTACCTCGATGGAAGGTAACTCCAAATCAGCATTAAGGACTGTCTATCTACACCATTCTTCGCTACATCCGGCATCCCACAAGGAAGCCATCTCGGTCCAGTGATATTCCTCCTCTACTTTAATGACGTAAATTTCACATTACAAGGACCCCGCCTTTCTTTCACCGACTACATGAAAATTTTTCAACAAATACGGGATAAAACCGATGCCGAGCTTCTTCAGAGGGAACTGGACAGCATTAGTACGTGGTGTGATCTAAACAGAATGGTTTTAAACCCGAGCAAATGCTCAATCGTTACGTTCACGCGGAAACGCCAACCGACTAGGTTTAACTACTATTTCTTCGGCTCGAGCATTCCAAGACACTCTCACATCAAAGATCTCGGAGTCATAATGGATTCGGCATTAACATTCAAACCACATACGTCATACATCGTGGATAAGGCATCACGACAGCTTGGGTTCATCTTCCGAATAGCGAAAAACTTCAGAGACGTATATTGTCTTAAATCGCTTTATTGCGCGTTGGTCCGCTCAACGTTAGAATATTGTTCAGCTGTTTGGAATCCGTACTACCAGAACGGGATTGACAGAATCGAGGCTGTCCAACGCAGGTTCATACGCTTCGCCCTTCGTCATCTCCCATGGCGACACAGATTTCAGCTGCCGAGCTATGAAAACCGTTGCCAGCTAATACACCTCGATACACTCAGCATTCGGAGGGACTGCTCTCGAGCCCTGTTCGTCTCGGACTTACTCTCTGCCAGAGTGGATTGCCCTACAATCCTCGGACGTCTGGATCTTCAAGCCCGCGTTCGAGCTCTACGCAATAACTCCCTTCTGCGAGTTCCGTTCAGGAGAACCAACTATGGTTGCCAGAGCGCTGTTACCGGACTCCAACGAATTTTTAACAGTGTGGCGACGGCCTTTGACTTCAACAGGACGCGGAATGCGATAAAAGTGAAAATGTTGTCAATTTTAAAATGTAATTAGTTTAAGCAACCACCATTGGGGCCAAGGGGCCTGTTGGTGAAGGTAATAAACATAACTGAGCTGATAATATCTCACTGTGATTAAATCAATTTAATAGAATTTAGTTTTTCTCCTCCGGTGCACGATGCCTTACTCAGCGTTTTTGATAAAGTGACAGCTCTCCTCCCGCCGTCGGTCCACGTCATCGTCTACCGATGACGTTTCAGTCGAATTACAGTACTGTTCAGCACCAGTTACACCACGAAGAGCAGTGTTGGCAGCAACAAATTTAATGTAAAACAAAAAAATGCTTTACTTTGTACATTCTTCATGAGGCGCTTACAATGGGGTTGTTTTGATTTCTGTAAAGGCAGATGTTGGCTTAAAAAATGGCTCTCTAGCAGAAGACAGTTTGCCCCACCATGCGATATTTCCCGAGCCTCTATTCACAGCTACCCTTAAGTTACTTTCTTTTGATGGATTCCCAACAATATTGCAACAATCAACAATCCATACAGCCACTTAGTTATCTAACCACTCAATCATCCTGCTAACCCACTTCTGCTTGCTTCATCATCCCATCACTCCCCTTCCGTCTTTCTCTGTTATTACCCGTGAAAGCTTAACTGCATTATATTATAGTATCAACCACACAGCAGTGCAAAAAAGAACTCCCCGGGTTCGTCATCACCTCAATCAACATAACTTCAACCGACTGATGATTGTTCAATTTGCTCGCATGTTTTTGGCTTATCATTTATTTTCCTTCCCCAGCGAAGGTAGGCTCCAGTTTTTCATTCGCCCTGCCAACCAATAACGCGAGCAGAATTATTAGATTTTCAATAGCTCGTTCACTTATTTGATGTTTCGTTTATAAACATCTTTCGCATCAACCGACGACGGTGCGGGTCGGAGTTTCTTGCTCTTTCGAAAAAGAAAATACCTGTTCGTATCAAGGGTCTATTGTTGGTTATCCGATCTCCTTCCATCAGTTGGCAAAACAACGGTGCCCGATAGTCGACCTACCAAAACGAGAGCACATCGAAAATGATAGCCGGCATCCCGGTAGAGGAGCTGCTCGGTGTTTTTCTTGCCTTCCCGGGCGGATCGACTTTGCCGTATGATTGACAGTAAGCAGATATGAAGGATATAATTTGAATATCATTTGAGTGTCGTTTGTTTCTACTCCACCGCACCGTTCCTGTACTACATGCTAAACTAAAGGAGAAAGATCTTTCAGTCTCATGCCGTACCGAGCTCAAAGGCTGACAAGTGCCGGGTAATGTTGGCTTGATGTGTCTTTGTTTGTCTTGTACTTGACTGTTTTCGCAAATCGGCTGGCAGATTGTGTGAGTTGCGCATGAATAATATATTGCTAGAGATGCAAAACAAGGTTAGTCGGGTGTCCAGTCGTACAGAATGGGTCTAATTGTGAATGGAACAATATTTGCAAAGTTTTGTTTCAACACTTGTGCAAATACGATACGATTTGTTGGTTAGTTCTGATTTACGATATTGGTGAAACTAGACTGGACGGTGCACAGTAGCGGGTCTTTGAACGAAAGTCGGACAAAACCTAAAATGACAAATGCTTAATTTGGTTGAACATCACAAGTTAAGCTCATTTTGGGGTACTGAGTTAATTTTTGATGTCAAAAGTTATGCGGGTTCGTTTTTCCATAAAGTGTTAGCAAACCTTCCTGATAGACCCCTTTGCGCAACGAGGCGCAGAACGAGACCTTAATAGTCGTGAAGTAGAAGTAATTTCCCGCAGAATATTCATGAAAAAACACTATTTGTACACAGAAAAAAAATATTGGTAAAAGTAAGAGTGTTCCGCTCTTAGCAAAAAACAACCAACGCCAACTATTAGGTTGAAAGTAAAACTTTTAAATTAATCAAGAATAATAATCAAAGTAAAAGTTTTCCTTTTAAGCAAATGAAGAATAGTATTCAAAACAAAAGTTTTATTTTTAAACTAAGAGTATGCGTTGGTTGTTTTTTGCTAAGAGTGAAAAACTCTTATTTTTACCAACATTTTTTTTCTGTGTGTAGACCATTTTAGATATAGTTAATAAAAGTCATAGTTCGAAGTGAACTTGACGAATATAAAAAAATTGTGACCAAACCTCTCCCATTTTCCTACTATTCTATTTCTATTCTATTCTAACCCGTAATGAAAAGCATCCTGGAAAATACTGCAGCAATTCTATAGTGTTGTTCTTGTCAACATAACAATTACAGCATATTTTATTATCATGCACATATTCAACGGCCAGGCCCATTGTGCCAAATGGGGTGGTAAGATGATTCAAAATTAAACGACAATCAAATAATTATTTATTACTTGAATCATCTAACCATCAATTTATTTTGAATTTTGAAGGAAGAAGTAAAGAGGATAACCATACCGACCGTTTCAATTAATAGAGGTTATATAAATCGTTGGGAATTATGTATCTAAGAAGGTTTATGTCACTACTTTAATTCTAACTTCTTGGGATGGGACAGATACTTACATCGTGGTTTGTAAATTTACGTTGGCAGTCATAGTAAATCTGTGGGGGTCTGGACGAGCTCTTGATCTAGTCAGCTTTCCGTTTAGCTGGCAGACTTTCACGAGAATTCGATCACCGAACACTTCTTCGAATGTTATACACGCGCGCGGTTCTTGCTACACCACCTTCAACGAAGATGAGATCCTCAATTGAGCAAATGAGACGTAATCATTTTGAGATCGTTTGCGATGGACCGGAAAGGAGTCTTCTTCACTAAACCCACGTCATTGCAGTAAAGCAAAAACATTGCCGGTCCTAAGTAGTTTCTTTGGGTTATTCATAACGTAGACGTAAATGTGGCCACCTGGCAAGCTCCAATGACTATCCTTATCTCTCGATCTGTGAGCTAGGATCGGAATAACTGCAATAACTACTGCCGGCGTTATAACATCGCCACGATGTATGTTCTCTGTCGTATACGATATTAGACATCTTAGATTAGTCGAACAGCCAGACGTGTTAATTGCAGTGTGCCTGAAGAAGTTTAATAACCACGAGTTCGAGCAACTTCGAGACAATGATCAGTGAAATTATTGCACAATAATTGTGTTCGTGGATTTACTGATCGAAAAATCTCAAGAGATTCTCGAAATAAGTAAAGAAATTAAATCACCACAAAGTTTTAGAAATACAGAAAGGAACACGTCGGGTCCCGGATTGAAATTCGATTTAACTCCAGAAGAGGCTCTGGTAATGATTGTTTCATCAACATCAATTTCCTCCAGACGTTCCAACAAAGGGTAATTGATGCACCGAACCTGACAGCGCTATTTCGAATATTTTTATGGCTGCAGGAATCTTGACGGATATCTGCGGCTGCCTGATTTTCCTTCAAGATAACTACAGCTCATTCTGTAAGTTAGGGTTCGCATACTTATAAGATCATGCAGACCCACCTTCGACTCTCTCGAGGGCTTCCTAAACTAGCGCTTAAGAGAGGTTAACTGCCGTTAGACGTGGATCCGCTGTTCTCTCCGAGCACGCAATCACGCTCGGACACTCACGGTCGCTCTTCTTCGGTGAATTCCAGGGTGGCTTGAGGGACGGGTTCACTATTCGCAACACGGCCACAGTGGTGTTTTTGACGGCCACAGTGGTGTTTTTGACGGCCACACCACGATTATCCGACACTAGCGGGGTCATCAACGGACGGTGGGTTCGCTTAAGGTGGCACTATTTCACACGCGCGCACACACAAAGTTAAACCCGAGCTCGGGATGGTGGAATTACGAAAGAACACTTTTTTTCTTGATCCGTTGCCGATACTGAACGATTCCCCGGTCACTATATGCCGATTTCACCATGAGCTTGATCGCAGAGATGGCGTAAGATGGCTTTTTATCACTAAGAGAGGATCGATTTAACCCTTTCATGCCCAACTTTTTTCTAGTTCATGTAGGGTTTCAAAACTATTTTTCCTTGAAAACGGTGGGATCAAGAAACACGAAAAGCCTATTTTCATAAAGATGGGTGCTTCTATGGCAGTGCTAGAAGCTGGCCAATTTTTACCTTCTTATGCTCAATACAATTCTCCTAGAATAATTACAATAATCCAATTACGTGGAAAACGTAGCCAACGACAGTCCAAATTGATAAGTTTTATCAGTTTTCAATAATATTGCACCATAACGAAGATATTTGAAAAAATCATTTTCAATCGTCAACGTAAACTATCCCTGGCAGCACTGCTCCATCGGAACCCAATCAGACTAATTCCAATAACTTCAGTTCTAGAGCTAATCCTTGTAACTGTTAGTACTCAAATTAAAGGCAACAATCACATTAATGATCCTTACTTGTTTTTGTGAGCATATATCGCTTCAATAAAAACTTATAGTTGTTTAAAAACGTTGTTGTCCACAAACAACATGGGCATGAATGGGTTAATACGTGGCTTCGATTTTCTGGAATCATTTGACGATATTTTAACAGTACGTGTGGCTTGATCAAAAGCAGAAGCCAAAGCGAGCAGAGATGCCAGGTACTTTTTTCAAATGTCTGCAATAATAATTTTAAAAGTCTGGGAAGAACAAAAAATGTCAGGAAAGCTAGTGTAACCAAAAGCCTTTATATTCAAAAATCTGCAAATATCTGCAACAAAACTAAAAAATCTGCAAATATCTGCAACCAAACTAGAAAATCTGCAAATATCTGCGTCATCGAAACAATCTGCAGCTTAAATTAAAAGTCTGCGAATTTGCAGACTTGTCTGCAAATCTGGCATCCCTGAAAGCGAGCGAGTCTATCTTGCAGGCTTATCTCGAACCCCCAATATATTGAACCGCAATCATTGTTGGCGTTTTGTGTATTCCGGCTTTGGTAACCGAAGATCGCACTCGTGAGGTTTGGTAGCGGTTGGCTTTTAAATGGACAGTTAATTTAATTAACAATTCTAGACCTAACTTCTATCAAACAAAGTCAAATACAAATTTATATTTTTATTTATTGATTTTGATTATGGGACAGGGTGACATGTTACAATTCATTCACCGAAAACAGGACCCGTATTATTGGATGGAATTGCACACGATTCTAAGATTGTTCGCAATGCTGGGATGACAAGCAGTCGTTAAATTTTGAGTTGTCCCAAATACATTTAGAACACGGTATTGCCAATGCGATGTTTCCGCCGGCTGTTCTATATATTGTTTGCCCGATTTTGTTATTGTTCTTCACTTATGTGATACTTATTGTTTCTATATTTTCTACTGCCAGTTGTCACACATACTATAGAAAAATATTTCCCATTTGTATTTCAAATTGCCCAAAATTTTTAGACGAATTTCGCGCCAAATCGTATTCAGAGTTGGCAGCACCCTCTCAGATTCTAATGAAACTTTCTGTACATGAAAACTTTGTCACAAAAAGCCACTTTGCATATTTTGTTTTTCCAAAAATGACTGTCTTTTGAAAAGGGCCAAACTTTTTTCACCAATTTTTTTCAAATGCCTATAGTCTAAAAATGACAAATCCTACAAAAAAATGTTGTAGGAGTGGTTTTCACAAAATTAGTCAAATTTTTGAATAAATATATTGAAAAAATTCTTCATTAACTCTTACACTGAAAAAAATCGATTTAAAAATTTAAAGTCTCCGCTTAACATTTATCCCTCAACTCTTTGCATAATATGCTAGTCAAACCACCGTCTTTCGATCTGTACTGTAAAATTAGTGAAAAGTGTTATAGTCACTAATTTTACAGTACATCGAAAAATCGAAAGAGAAAGTAAACAAAAGGAGTCACTCATTCTAGATATGTCGTTTTGAATAAAAGCTCTAGATTTATGCTACATTGAAATCGAACAACCCATATAGAATCAATGTGGTATATATCTAAGACAAGACGTGACAATCGGCTTCTTATTTTTCATTCGATATTCTTCTTTTCGCAGATTTCCACCCTGCCGAAATCTTCCAAACAGTGTTGCTATTTTTTAAAATGAAAATGGAGTCTTGTTAATTTATTTTATGCCTGCAATATTTTGTATCTTGAATCCATTATATTAATAAAGGGCACCGTTCTTCCATGTCATGGGTGTTTAGTAAGGTTTGATGAAACCAAAGAGAATAGGGAAAGAGACGAAGAGTGAAAATCAGTCAAAATGGCAACACCCCTTTATGATGATTTCAACACTAGAATTTTGGCAACCGCTTCCACAGGCAGCACTTTAAATGACTCCTATTATATTTTGAAAAGAAACCGTATGTCGATGGTTGGATTTGTTTATCAAATGATGTGCATTTTGAAACAAAGAGATGAAATAATTCTAAAGCTTGTTTTTACTAATACATGTACTTTAGAATGCACCTTAAAATCATGACTGAACTAAATTCTGACGAAAATTCAAATTTCTTTTTTGATAGATGTACAATACTTATCTCCTCCAACTCAGGAATGAGTAATGTTTATTTACATTGCACGATTGGTCTGCTCAATAAGGTATTTTCGGCTTCACACTATTCGCTTCTTTCCCTATTCTCTTTGGATGAAACCATTCTCTGACAAATTTTAGATTACGGTTTGGTTGCTGTCTTATTTTTGTTTAAAATAATTATCCACGTATACGGCAAACGTGTGGTAGATACTTGTTCTACTTTGTCGCAAAATTTCTGCTTCATTTATTCATTTTTACTCTTTTACCGATAATAATATTATTTATCAAAAGTAATTACATTATTTTCCTATAAATATAGCAACACTGCCAAACATCATTTTGCTATCCCTGTAGTAACATTGCGTACGGTGCAAAAAATCAGAATCAACCAATCAGGACCTGGAACATTCTGATGTAAAATTGAAATAAAAACGACCCCCTCTATTGTCTTGTCTTAGGTATATATAGGATAACAAAACACACGGTTTGCTTGTGTTGGCAACCAAAAATATGTAAACAATCCAGAAGCACAATGGGTCGACGACATAGCGCTCACACAATTCTTGAGCGTTTTTTCAAAACGTCATATCTGCAATTAGTTACTCTCTTTGTTTACTTTCTCTTCTGTTAATAATTCGGTCACTTTAACATTTATCCCTCAGCTCTTTGCATAATATGCTAGTTAAAACCACCGTCTTTCGATCTGTACTGTAAAATAAGTGAAAAGTGTTATAGTGACGCCGTAAAAATCGAAAGAGAAAGTATAAACAGAGTAACTCATTGCAGATATGACGTTTTGAAAAAACGCTCAAGAATTCATTGGGAGCGGAACGAACGGTATGACCTAGGATAGGATCCGCCAGCTGGCTTCTTCTTATATTTTACTAATCCCTGTTGAAAACGACATACCCCACTCGACCAATGTTGCCAAAATATTTGTTTTGTTTCGCTCGTATATTTGTTCTGATTAAAATATTCTATATTATGTACCAATTTCATGCTTCTGGAAAAATCAAAGATTTAGTCTTTATATCCGCATTTAAACGATCATAACGTTTTTTCCATCGGAATACAGAAAAACAAAATAATATATATATTCGTTGTTGGACATTACGAAAAATATCTTCATGCCTCTTCATTTTTGTAAGTTGCTTTCTGAGTCAAGCAACCTCTGTCACAAGAATAATCTTCTCTGTTCGGATTTATTTTAAATATTCTAAACTACTTTTCTGCAAGGTTTAATTTTTGTTTTGAAGCAATGTATAGGTTTGTTCCAGTACTACATGTGATCGTTTCGGAGAAAACAGCAGTAGAAAATACACGCTCCTATTTACACCGATGATCGATTCAGTTGAAAACTGTAAAATTCAACTGTATCGATAATACCAAAGGAAGAACAAGAAGCGACTTCCGGGATAACTTTCTCCCTGTTTGCTCAGTACTTCCAATTTACTCGGTACTGGAACAAAGACAATTTTTACATGAAGTTCAAAATATTGTCATACTTACACTACACAGCCTGTTGATTTCGAAAAGCGGCATTTTTGCATTATTCCGCACACAGAACAGAATCCACGATAACCGCGCTACCGGATCTCTCGGGAACTTCAGTTCTGGATAATATGTTTGATTTCGTCTGCCAAATAATGCCTGCACTTCATAAAGCGGTATCTCGAGAAAACAAAAAAATCAACACAGTTAACAATCGTCGTTTTATGTTTGATATCACAATATGACAACACTTCCAAGCAGCCCTTTAGTACTTTTAGTTTCCAAGCCGAAGGTTTGCCTATGTCACTTTCATCCAATCACGAGCTGGTTCAGAATTGGTTCAAAAACAGGGGACAGAGCTGGCGGATCCTATCCTAGGGTATGACGAAAGCATATCGATTTATTCTGTGGTCACTCACACCACTCATGTAAAGCGGACCCTACACGAGACAGCAATATTGTCAATAAATATATTGACAAGACTACTTCAATCCATCAATCCCATTTAAATTCTACAGAATCAATATTTTCAAGATGACCTTACACCATCAATATATTGATCAAAATATGATTTATTGTCAATATTTCTGCTCGTGTAGGGTCCGCTTAAGATTCATCTTAAGCGGACCCTACACGAGACAGAAACATTGTCAATAAATATATTGACGAGACTGTTTCAATCCATCAATCCCATTTAAATTCTACAGAATCAATATATTCAAGATGACCTTACACCATCAAGATATTTGTCAATATATGATTTTTTGTCAATATTTCTGCTCGTGTAGGGTCCGCTTTACAAATACTAAAGTGCCATTTTCGCCATACCTGTATATACTACATTGATATAGAATACATCTAGAGCTTTTATTCAAAACGACATATCTACAATGAGTGACTCTCTTTGTTTACTTTCTCTTTCGATTATAACAGCGGTACTATATCACTTTTCACTTATTTTACACTACAGATCGAAAGTCGATGGTTTTGACTAACATAATATGCAAAGAGTTGAGGGATAAATGTTAAAGCGACCGAAATATTAACAGAAGAGAAAGTAAATAATGAGAGTCACTCATCGTAGCTATGTCTTTATGAAAAAACGCTCAAGACATAATAGGCGTGTTTCGAAATTCAACATTGCTCAACAATTCCATATCAACATTTGAATAGGGCTAATAAGATTTGTAAACAAACTTTTGTTTTGCTGATTTCTCTTAATTTGTTATAATTTCAACACAGAAGACATTTGAAATTGATTCTACTAAGGGTAAAGTTGTTGATTCATGTGTATGTTTCATGAAATTCAACTCGACAGCGGGATAATGAGCGAAATAAGTTTGTTTACAAAAATCTCATTAGCCCTTTTGAAGAATTGATATTGAATTGGTCATCGATGACCAAATTGTTGAGCTAAACATGGCCGCCGTAAAATTTTCTTTGAGCGAAAGAGAAGACTTTCGCTCTGTTGTGATACAAAACACCGGCTGCGACATTTCATGTGAGAGAGCTGCGACACCTATATCCTCCCACCTTTTGAGAGGTAAAGAGCATTCAAATTTCTTTCTATCAGGGTTGCCACATGTACAGATGTTTCTGCAATATCACATGTTTATTTAATCATCTTTGGAAACAGATTTCTTTACACAGATGATAGATAATGGTATTTTTTTTTTGAAAGATTTAAGGTTTCATAAATATTTTCATATTTGTGCATACTTTTTAATAGCTTCACGCAACCATGCACGGATTTTATTCTGTTCCAAAAGCCACAGACGGTGAAAAAAAACTTCGGTCATAATACAGATTTCAAAGTGGCAACACTACCCCATACATACATCTGCCCCATGCATACATCTGTCACTCTCAACAAAAGCAGTTTTTTTCGTTCATGTAGAACTAGTTGCTGGTGGCTGAATGTTTTCGGACGCTCCGTGCCAAATTATCCCCATGAAATTCGTCGTTAATCTAGTGCGCTGTAATCAGTGATAGATGTCTATTCCTTACCATGACAATTCGGACACTTCGGAAATATTTTCCTAACTTCATCATCCTGCAGGACACTTCCGTATGCATAAGCACTGCTCCAGGTGGTAACGATTCCCAGGTAATCGCCGTGCTCAGTGGAAGCAGATTGAACCGAATTCATCGGAGATATTTATCTACATCTACTTCAAGATTAATTACAATGAAGACCTATAGCCGAAAGCATTTTCTTTCGGCGTTGAATTCGTAAGTTATATACCATATCTAAATTGTAGTATTTTTAGTGCATTTCTCTGGTTCCAGACTTATATCTGCGATGCGTTTGTTTAGTTAACTACGCAATTACTTTGAAGTTTATTCAACTGGCCGCAATGGGGGAAGGTGTGGGTTCTGATGCAATGTTCATCTATAGGTTAACCATACTAAAGATTGAGATGACTCCCAGCGAGACGGTCTACATTGATGCACTAGAAAGTTTGTTGGAAATTTGGCTGTACGTGTTGGATGGCAAAGAGAACTGCCCGGTGGAAGTTATGATACCGTTTATGACGTTTATATTTATATGAAAAATATAACCAGTCTAATATTAAATCTCCGGATCGCATACGCGGTATCGGTCGGGATTACAATCCGATAGATGAAAAATGAAGAATTTTATAATTACGTTCTGGAGTGTTTTAAGAAGCAATTTGTAATAATCAGTAACTTAGGGTAAGATATTCTGGCAGAAATGTGTTGAATTCAATAAAGATAATGCGCACCTCCAGCTCCACGACATGTATTCGAAGACACACTAGATTCGGTTGGTTAGTAGCTAAATGTTCAGAATATATTGGCTCGATTGGCGCGTTCCCCATGTTACATGCGTCATATGTTGGCACTTGAAGCCAGCTGAAACAGCAACACCTGTTTTAACTTGCAATGATGTTTTTCACATTTATTCAACCTGTGATTTATAATAATTATAATGTATTTGAAAATGTGTTACCTTCATAATTCTCGTTTATGTTGTACTACTATTTACGTTATTTTGATTAGATAGCTATGTTTCCTATTGCGTTAGAAAATACACGAGAAGAAATCTCACAAGGAATTCAACTGTTCGTGTATACCGAAGTGACAAACTAGCAGAAAAACATCATTCCAAAAATTCCTATAACAGCATGTCTCTTCCATGTTGTTTGGGGTTCCCTAAAGGGAATGTGAATACCTATACTACCGTGATACGCATAACAGTCCCACCTGCATAGGAAACCCATAGCAAATGGGACTGTTATGCGGATCACGGTAGTATAGGTATTTACATAGAACTGATAAGCGATTGTAGATAGAAAATGTCTTAAGTGAATATGTGGACTGCAGTCCATGAAGTTGATCCGGTAAAGCAAAAAGCATACTACGTATTTAAGATCAAAGCTTTTCGTACTTGTTACGCACTTACAGTGCCTATTTTTCTAAACTCATTAATTTCCTGCACCCATGACTTTAACATGAACCAGACTTTTAAATCTCCTTTAACATCAAACTTTCAAATACCAATTCAGATTCATCATTTTTCAATTGTGATGTTCATGGGCTCAATATTGACTCTTTAAAAAACTGATATAATTCAATATGCCGGATAGCAATTGTAGTATTAACGGAAAATCTGTTCTAATCCCCCTAGTGGTGCATGGATCATTGAGCCATAGGTTTTTTTTACATTCTTTCTGACCTTCCATTCAACAGTGACCTCAACCTTTTTGCAGGGTTAACTGTGAAAGATGCTTGCTCACGTGGCTTAACCAATGTCATGTAAGACCGATAGTGTCAAACAAGGGCGTGTTTACAATTTTTTACAATCAATTAAAAATCGTTTTAAGAGTTGGACACACATATTGTTGCGTTCACAAACTTGCGCAAAATCGATTTATGCAGTAAAAGAAGAATTTCTCCCTAAATTAATAATATTGTGCCTTGTAAACCTGGCTGGTTATATTCAATATTACTGTGGGAGTTGTTAATTAATATACTTGGCCCCAGGGTACAAAAATCAAAATCAATATTAAATTTTCAGAAATCTTGTTAAAGGGAGAAACTTTTTGGTTAGTAATCTACGTCAAATAAGAACATCGAATTAAAAGAACTGGTAACCGGCAGTTTGACAATAAGGGTCTGCTGGATAAAGTGGTTCGTGAAATATATGATAGTTTGGGAGATGAGCACTAGTGAGCTTTCAACACATTTTAGAATATGATATATATCTCAAAAGTCGAGTAACTTAGAAAGATGATGTTTTCGGCAAAGTTTTTGAGAAGATCAAGGGCTGATTATAGACGGATCCAACCGGAATAGACCTAAAAGGCGACACGAGTAGCATGTACTATTTTTCAAATTCTGTATCTCGAGATTATGGTAATTGGGTCATTAAGCAATATACTGTTTTTGTTTTTTCCGATGCAGCTGATGTTAAAGATACGAAATCGACCTTTTTTCACTTTTTTATACGCAAAATAACAAAAAAATATTTCACGAAATTGAATTTTCACGACCACATCTTCCGTGGAAATACCTTGATCCATATCCTTTTACTAGGTTAACTGTCAAAAATGCTAATCCATGTGGCTAAATTTACTGTCAAGGAAGACCGATAGTGTCAAACGAGGACGTGTTCACATTTTTTTGAAATTCATTTAAAAATCATTCTAAAGTTTTAAAGGTTGAACATATATATTGCCATATTTAGAAAGATGAGCTCTATCGCTTTATGAAATAAGAGAAGAATTTTATTCTTCATTTAATGACTCAATTTAGAAGTGTGCGCCTTCGATAATAATCATCAACGTATCGAGTGCGGCCCGACGATAAATAGATAATTTTAAAATTCACCGATTAGGCAGCGCTCAGGAAAATGCAACTTCCATTACATGTTAGGTTAAGTTCTATCTCCACACGGGCTGTTTGATGGTGTACAGAGTAAATTGGGTTTTACCCACTAGTTTCAGCATCTCAAAATTATGGCAATTTAGAAGGGTTATGCAAAGTAATATCAGCAAAGTTGTTCGAGTGATCAAGGACATATTAGTTTGGAATACCCCCTCCGTACGGCGATAGTGAGCATACCAGCTTTCAGCACATGGTAGATTAGAACATATTTCAAAAGTCTAATAGCTTAGGACGATGTTTTCAGCAATGTTCTTAACCCACCAGATTTTGGACGAATTGAATTGGATCGACCCGCCAGGCGGCGGTAGAAAACATGTTAAATTTTTCAAATAATGTTCCTCGAGATCCTAAGATAATTTTGTAAAGGGGTGTCTTTGGCAATATCACCAGGTCTATGGCGAATAGACTATTTCAGAATTCACTCATTAGGGATGCTGGGGAGACTACAATGTCTAGTACATGGTATATAAAGTTCGATTTTAAAAGTTTGATGATTTAGGAAAACTATATGTTTTCCGTAAAGTTTCTGAGGAGAACTGGTGTTAAATTTTATTCCACTCGCTGGCTGGCTGCTAGTGAGCGAACATGTTTTTTTTTTTAAAATCTTCCGCATTTCGTTTATAAATAGCGGGATCCGGGGCTATTAAGATCGTGGGGGTAACTTGGACCCCCTAGATTTTTCAGAAAATCGCAAGACTCTGACTGTCGTACATATTCGCAGAATCGCTATTCTAAACAATAATTTTGACAGCTGACTCCAATTCCTTGGTTTTTTTAGAAAGGAGATACTAGGTGTTTCATTAATTTGCCTTCCTCAAAACAAAAATCATTATAATGGTAAAACCATGATTAAAGCAACAAATAAAAGTGAAAAAATAAGGTAAGTGTTTTGGAAACCTTGAGACTCCTAGTTTATGGAATGATTTTTGTTTGGATGAAAACACAGATATTTTCAAGACGCTCACCATTTTTGGGCGAAATGAGCGTACGGGGCTATTCGGACTCCCTATTCCATCAACCACCGTTCAGCGGATTGCAGCTACGCACACGATTGCACGCGCCACAGCATAGAAAATACACGATGCGCCAATCAACAGCTGTGACTAACCAAATTACGTTTTTGTAATGCATTTTTTGTTTGCTTCTTATGGAGTCTCTCCAATAAATATTTCATAGGGAAACTTAATTCCATTGTAAAAAAGTGACGGTCTGAATTTCCCCCCTAGGGAGGTCCCCTACACTGTAAAAGGATGGAAAAACCTAGTTTTGCAAATCGTCGCCTGGTGCTGCCACGGAGTGGTGAAAATGAACTTTTAAGGCACCAAAAAATAACTGAGGTTTCAAACTAAGAATGAGGACCTTTGACCGCTAAATTCTTTCACATCTATCTACCTTAAACGGCAATTTAATTTGGAAGGTCCGAATAACCTTGGGTTCCCCTAGACATTCGGGCAAATGTTTAATGTAGGAAAATATATGACCTCACGTCAAACTACACGATGACCAGCAAACAAACCGAAAAATCCGTGAGAGGGCGTTCAATTTAGATTTTTCTAGCTTTGACAACAACCGATCTAAGGTAAATGCGTTGTGAGCATATTTTCGTATTACAAAATCATTTGGGTGTTAGTCAATTGAATGGTAAATTATGCATTATCTGTGTCTCAATAATATGGCAATTTAAAAGGGTGATATATTCAGTATAGTTGCTCGAAATGTCAAGGACTACCGGGTAGTGACAGATTATTTTCGGATACCCTCCTATCTACTTAAACTGAAAAAATGCGAGCTGCTGCGCTTCGGCATTAAGGTTGGACAAAGAATGCGCAAAATTCGCAAACGAAAAAAGCAGTTTTTTTCCACACCGTATGTCAGATCTTCATTAAAATCAATCAGCGTATGTAGAATGTTGTTACAGTACAGCTGATTGATTTTTATGAAGATCTGACATACGGTGTGGAAAAAAACTGCTTTTTTCGTTTGCGAATTTTACCCTTTCTCTGTCCAACCTTAAACCATGTGATAATGTGTCCTTCATCTACAATCATGCAACTTTTCAAATACAACAAAGTTACATCAGCAAAAATGTGCAGAGTTCATAAAGTATCAATATATATATATATATATATATATATATATATATATATATATATATATATATATATATATATATATATATATATATATATATATATATATATATATATATATATATATATATATATATATATATATATATATATATATATATATATATATATATATATATATATATATATATATATATATATATATATATATATATATATATATATATATATATATATATATATATATATATATATATATATATATATATATATATATATATATATATATATATATATATATATATATATATATATATATATATATATATATATATATATATATATATATATATATATATATATATATATATATATATATACTCCTAAAGGTCTTTGCCCTAGACAGTACCCGTCTAAATGTTTACAAATTTGTTTGAAAGCTTGCTTACTAACTAGCGCCAACTGGAAATAAATTTACTTGTAAATCTGCAACCCTAATTCTCCTCATCAACTTTAACCCTTTCATGCCCAACTTTTTTCTAGTACATGTAGGGTCTCAAAATTATTTTTCCTTGAAAAAGGTGGGATCAAGAAACACGAAAAACCTTTTTTCATAAAGATGGTTGCTTCCGTCGCAGTGCTAGAAGCTGTTAAATTTTTACCTTGAAATGCTCAATACAATTCTCGTAGAATATTTACAATAGTCTAACTGCGTCGAAAACGTGGCCAAAGACAGTCTAAATTGATAAGTTTTACCAGTTTTCAATAATATTGCGACATAAAAAAGTTATATGAAAAAATCATTTTCCGTCGTCTACGTAAACTGTCCCTGGCAGCACTGCTCCATCGAAATACAATCAGACTAATTGCAATAGCTTCAGTTGTAGAGCTGATCATTGTAGCTGTTAACACTCAAATGAAAGGCAATAGTCACATTTACTAGCCTTACTTGTTTTGTGGGTAAATCTTGCCACAATCAAAAGTTATAGCTGTTTTAAAACGTTGTTGTCCACAAACAACATGGGCATGAATGGGTTAAGATACTTTGCCAAAGACACCACACTTCCAAATAATCATGATATACTTGAATTTAATTTTTACGTTAAATATTTTATTGAAAGCATCTACCTCGTAAATAAATATGGTCTTGAAATACAGGAGTTCAAAAATATGTATTTTCACTGGAGCCGCTTACGAACCGATTTTATTACCAGTTTGCCCATAATTGGACAGCACTTGAACGATAGACTTGAAGTTTTCCGAAAACACCTTCATCTTATATTACAGACTTTTAAAATTGAGCATATTATTCCAAGTACTGGAAATACACATACCCACTAGAGCCGTATAGTGGGTGAATTGTAAAATGAGTTGTTCGCCCCAGGATCTACCGATGAACTTTGTCGAAGGCACCATCCTTCTAAATAACCATCATCGATACAGAAATTTAAAACAAAAAATGTTCACTAGCGCCGCCAAGTGGAAGAAATCTAAATCAATCTTTGCACCGTCAAATAGCCCTCATCCTGTTCGAGAACATTACCGAAAACATTTTCTGCTATTCTCCCTAGCGATACCTAGTAGGTGAATTCTGACATGATCTATTCATCGTTGGCCAACATTAAACTGCTGATGAATTTAGGCCGAAGATACCATCCTTCTAAATTATCAAGCTCTCGAGATACACATTTTGAAAATCCTTACATTCCAATTCAATTTGTTTTAAATACCAGTGGCCCTTCATCTTTTCAGGAAAATTGCTGAAAACATCATAGTCCTAAGTTATTAGAGCCGAAAACTGGTACACTCACTAGCGCAATATAATACGAGTATTCCAGACTAATCTGTAACCATCGGGTAGCTTTTTATCCCTCGAACTCCCTTCGCTCAAGACTTCTAATTTGCCGTGATTTTGAGATACAGAAATTTAAATAAAATTGATGTTCTCTAGCGGGTGAAATCCAATTGGATCTTTACACCATTAAACAGCCCTTGTCGTCCTCAGAAACATAAGAAAACATCAATTTTCAATAACATGTACTGGAACTTGTCTTACCCCTAGCGCCATCTAGTGGACGAATTCTGAAATTGGCTGTTTGCTGTTGAGCAGCACTTGACCCGCAGATGAATATTGTATTATCATAATCTCGAGATACAATATTTAAACAATAATACATGCTCACTAGCGCCGCCTGGTTGTTCTATTCCATTTTGATCTGTTCATAATCACGTAACCTCAAGAACATTGCCGAGAACACCATTTTTCCAAGTTATTAGACTTTTGAGATATATTCTAGAATGTGTTGAAAGCTAGCGCCGTACAGAAGGAGTATCCCAAACTAATTTGTCACCATTTGGAAGTCTTTGACTTCTTCTTTACTAACTTTATTGAAGACGGTACCTCTCTAAATAATCTCGATATTAATAAAATGATTTAAAATTTTGTTGTAAATTTGCATGCACACTAGCGCCGCCTGGTGGGAGGGACATTTCCGAGCTATTATTTACACCATCCAGAAACTCTTGACATCATGGACTAATTTACGTGCGACACAACCTTTCATACTAATCGAAGTCACAATATGGGCCCTATTCTCACAGTCACGTCACTTAGTGACTAGAAGGAAATTTTGCTCTAGTCACTAAGTGACGTGACTGTGAGAATAGGGCCCTATACATGTTAACCCTATTCAAGGATGATTGCATTTACGACGAGAGGTTAGATTTATTTACTCTTTCTTCATAGCACACCTAGCGGGACAGTTCTGAATTAAGTAAGCCAAAGAAAGTGTGGTGCTAAATGTTGACACGGACGAAGCCTCAATTAGTCAAAATCCCAATTTCGCGTACTCAGTTTATCGCGTAGTAGGAGACCCGACTGTACGAGATTCATTAATGTGCTACCTATATGGAACTAAGTAGTACGATAAAATAAAAATCGAATTCAAGTTTGTTCAGTTTATGACACATATTCAATCAATACTTGCAATATAAATTTAGGAGAATGTTATGAATAGATTTTAACAATGAATAAATTTCAACAATTAATTATTAACAATAATCTTCTATATAATCTCCTTTTTTTCTTCCCATCCATGTTCAAAATCCGAGATATTATGAGCCTAATCGCCTCAGTCGACAGTTGAATGGCTCGTTTAATCGCGAAATCTGTCACCATGGGTATTCTTCTTTGGTACCATTAATCAGTTTAGTGAAAATTTCTAACTTCGTCGAATACGCCCGGACCTAGCATCAGGCCTGTTCCACTGTGTGCGATTCCTTGTTACAGCGCAGTTTTCTTATTTAATGGTACGCTACGCTTCTACTGGGAGCCGTCGTCGATGGCGAGGGCGGTCAGTCCGGTAACTCTGGGGATAGACAAAGGTGAAAACGCCAATAAAATCAACTATTTCTCATACAATCTTAATTTGCTGGTTGATCGCTTTTTAAGTGAGATGCTGTTTATTTGGACCGTTGTTTATAAAGCATGCCAAAATCGAATGTTAAATTGACATAGATCATCAATCTGACAACAATTAGGGATGTGGACAGATGCATTTACACTAGTTGTCTCCTTTAACCCTCCGGCACTCGCGCTGTTGTATTTTGTGCAACACCTTCCGAAATCCTAGCGAAATCTTCTTCCAGCACCAGCGGCTGCTCATTCGGGGAACCATTCGCGCAAGTGCCGGAGGGTTAAAAATATGTTTACTCTACTAGTCGGTCAAACTAGTGAATCAAATTCGTAAGTTGGACTGAGGATGTAGCCCAACCAACGAATCACGACT
Organism: Topomyia yanbarensis; assembly: GCF_030247195.1. Classification (NCBI taxonomy): domain Eukaryota; kingdom Metazoa; phylum Arthropoda; class Insecta; order Diptera; family Culicidae; genus Topomyia; species Topomyia yanbarensis. The sequence goes on along the minus strand of NC_080670.1, from coordinate 23,327,167 downwards.
GTATTGTATTCAACTTACTTGGAAACTGTGATCGAGGAGTGATCCTTCAGTAAAACTCTGCCAGTCCTTGGGTGGAGCTCTAGAAAGGGTCGTAGTACAAATCTTCCATTTTGTTTATGAATCCTTTTATTTCGCTACATATTCATTATGCCCGTTTGGACTTATAAAAGTCATTCATCTATTTTGAGTGGCCGTTATTTTCATAAAAATACAAGTATCGTCATTAGATATATTTCGCAATTTATAGTCAAACTCACCGTTTTGAATCCATATTCCTCGTTCTAGTGTGGAATGATTCTTTACACCATACACACCCAGTGAAAGGCTTGAACTCGGTAGTAGCGGCACTGGCCAGTGTAAAAAGTACACTTGATAACCCGATTAGTTGAATTTTACTAATACGTGTTTGTCCGCAGTTGAATTTTACTACGCGGGAGCGAAAATTTTATTTATCAGCATGCCAACAACTTGCACATATACAATCAACTTTCATGTTTGTGTGCGTGTTAAAAATCTCCCTCCGCTAAAAACTCATTTGTTGAGCAAAGCATCGGCCCGCACCGTACGATGGATTGTTGAGCTCTCTCATCACTCTCGCGCAACATAAGCAACTTTTGTTTATGTTGCGCACTGGTGTCACAGCGCGTCGCTTTACTCTCCCGCAACAAAAAGTCATCAAAATACCGATGAGTTGCTGGTGGATTTAAGGACGCGGCTAATGAGAACAGGCGAGATGGACCGTGAACGGTCTCAGTCAAAATGGAGAGAAAGATGGGAACATTTGACACTTTTGAGTGTATTAGTATTACACTTGCAAACTTAGACATGGCAGCTGGGGCCTTTGAAGTAAACATAAACATTCGAACGAGCATCCTGATTCTTTGGCGCACGATGAAAAATGAGAAAAGGCCGAGCTTCACCTCAGATCTACCGATTAGAACACTTATAGACGCTTATTACCTCGAAAAAAAACGATTAAATTAACTATGACCGAACCAAAACAAAAAGTATGGCAACAGAAAGGCCCACTAGGTCATTTGTTTGTACTTTTTTTTTTATTTCAATTATAGAGGTTTTAACCTTAAGGTCATTCGCCTCTTCGGGTTAGAAAAATCTCTTTGGAAAAATTTCTAACCCTATGTGCGGGGTCGGGACTCGAACCCCGGTGCGCTGCGTACAAGGCAATCGATTTACCAATACGCTACGCCCACTCCCCCATTGTTTGTGCTTTTCTTCTTCATATCCTCTTGTTTTTTTGGATTTATCAAATAAAAATGACAACCGCACTCACACACAGAAAAAAATGTGCACACCTGTATCGGTCTTGGGTCTCAGCAAAGAAAAAAAAACATCATGAGAACAGGTATAATGCAGAGTGTATGTAAGGAGAGTGAAGACACCTGTCATGATTATCTGTCAGTAATATTCCAAACGAACAAGCGACCTCTCAAAATACATGGATTTGATTCGTTTGGAATGACACTGACAAGTAATCATTGTTCCAATTTTGACAGTGTCGTCACTCTCCTTATATGCACTCAGGTATAATGCATATCAAGCAAAATACGATGCTACATAGCGGTACTTTCCGAGTCCCAGTTCGAACGGAATGACATTTTGTCTCTTTGTTTACTTGGCTGTTCATTAGAAAACCCGCGAACAGTTCAATATTAATTCGTCAAAAGGGCGAAAGTGTTTTTTGTAAACGCTTATTAGTCTGCTGCAGAGTGGAATTTCATGAAAAATATGCGTTAATGTAAATTTTTACCCTTCGTAGAAGTAATTTCAATTGTTTTCTGCTTTGGAATTATAGTAAATTAAGAGAAACCATCAAAATAAAAGTTTGTTTATAAATCTTATTCGACCTTTTGCAAATTTAATATGGAGTTGATCAGCCAAGTAAACAAAGAGTGCACCAAATGTAATTCCAGCCGAGCAGTAGCTCGGAAACTATGAAAGTACCGCTATGTGACGCAGCGTGTACTGCGTGTACTATTATCGCGCTAAACGCTATCGATTCGGGCCAAAAATGCACTACGCAGCGATTACGCCATAGAAACGCACACTATTCCAAATTAGGTGGTAAATAAAGAAATTTTCTTGATACAATTCAGCATGGACCGGGTGTTTGTCTAGAAATTGGTATCATGCGCAATGCTTTTATTCATTTTAGACAAAGTTACACACAAAATTTGGTTGTCGATTTCAGCAAAATTTTGCTGAATATTCATCAGCTAAACGTTTCAGCGACACAAAATACTGAAAAATCGGCAATTTGAATTGAACCTGATTGACAGATTCGCTTTGCTGAAAATTCAGTAATTCAATTGTCAAACTGACAGCGCAATTACCAGATTTACAGCCCGGAATACTGAGAATCCAGCAATTGCGCTGTCAATTTGACAATTTGAATTAGTGAATTTTCAGCAAAGCGAATCTGTCAATCAGGTTCAATTTAAATTGCCGATTTTTCGGCATCTTTCAGCTGTAGAAAATTCAGTAAACTGTTGCTAGCTTTCGCGAAAAAAATTTGGTGTGTACGGCTTTTGTCGAAATTTCCCAGTCAAAAAGGGCAAGTTGCTGGCTAACGGGGGGCTATTTGCCAACTCGGATGCGTTATTTCAAATGCAACATTTGGGCAATTTGCTGCCGTAATTTTTTGCCGCTTAACCCGCCCTTAAATCGCTCCCAAATCGCCCACGGAATGCGCCATTTAATCACTCTTAATTGCCTAATATGAAAATTAAAAATAATACTTATTTTCGGATTAATTTTCTACTCACATATATTTACCAGTATACTAGGTAATCACCACCAAACTATAGGAAGAATCAATGGTGAAATTGGTATTGCACTCCAAAACCCACAATCTGACGTTCATTAACACTCCAGATCAGAGATCTTGTTCCACTATAATTACACACGATTCCACAATTTCCCATATTCTTTGGCTAAATTAAGAGCACTAGACAAACAAAGTACAAGGGAGAACACACCAATTGTTCAAAAACAATTTTAAGCTTAAGCCAAACATGAATCGCCATGTTTGAAAAACGCGAAAAACAACCAAGTCCATTTCAGCCGGCAGAAAATTTGTCAAAGTATTGAAATTGCCTTTAAATCGCATTCGCGAATTGCATTTGTTCCGAGGGGCAATTAGTACAGGCGAGTTGAGTCAAACTTCTTAAATCGCCAGACCATGTTCGTACGCATTTTTTTTTGACAGGGTTCTGACAGAACCGACCTACTCAAAAAATGAGTAAAAGTTACACTGTGAATAAGCGTGCACGTCTATTGATGACATATCCCGCGTGTTTTTTGAAAGGGCCAATTAGGCAATCCATTAGACGTTTGTTTGACAATTCAGCGGTGGGTTCTGTCAACAAGTCTACTCCTGCGAACAGAAAAACTCGTCCGACAAACAACTTTGTTAGTCCGATTCGTTTGATGTTGGATCGAATCAACGATATTGTCGGACGTCGCACCCCTCGGAGTAACGTCAGAAAAGGGTAAACAAGAAATAATCAGCTGATCAAAAACGTCTAATGGATTGCCTAATAAGCATGCTGTCAAAATTCACTTTGAGGGGACAAACCATTAGTCGCCGACTATAAATCTTAGCAGTAGACGAAAGAGAAAACTTTTTTCTTCCACAAAATGTTAACATCCGTTCTCGGCGAGTTACGGTTTGGCCGGAATTTTCTCTCAAAGCGAATTTTGACAGCATGCTTATTGGCCGTTTACACGCGTGATATAATCCTTTGAACAATCATGACTGTTCGCTATTATCTTATGCGGTACTAGTAGCATAAATTCATGCAAAAAAGATCACTATCAAAAACATGTTTAACTTTCCACGCCAATAATCAACCAGGAAACGATCGAGAGTATAAACCCGGAATAAGAGAACATCTTTCAAATGGCGTGGATGCCAGCTGACAGGTATACGGGATGGTTGTTTGCTCTTCTGCCTCCCTGCAGCTGTCGAAGTCTAATAAAGCCATTTAAAGTGACATCAAAGACAATGTGTAGTCACACCAGCAGGTGCCGGGGCTGTTCGGGTGGAATGTCGAAGAACGGCGCTCCTTCTCTTTTCCCGCCCCACCTTCTCAAGCTCAACAATTCTACAGCAATGGCAGCTTTAGCGTTTCGCTTCCTCGCCGATGGGACGTGTTGATTGTTTACACTGAATTGCCATCTACCCACATTCTGCTCCGGTTGGCTGCCTTCGAATGGGTGGACGGCGACTCAAGAGGGTACGCTAACATTATTCAGTGTTCGGAAAACTTTTCTTTCCGTGATAGTTTTCCGCTCTTTTTTTCTGTCTTCCTGCGCAATTTTTCCCACTTCACCGTTAGTTCGAACTCGGGGTAGCAGTTCCAGTGCGATGGATCACTCCGAAGCACGTTCGACTATTCAAAATAGTGGAGCAAATCAAATAGTTGAATCCTGATTTTGCACAAACACTCGCCCAAGTCGAAACCGCCCCCTATTCGCAGCAGCATTCATTGTTGACAGTGCCGATATCGCTTGCCAGTGGATAAATCCTTTTGTGTGTGTGTTCCGGCGATAAAAAAAACAAACACGGTTCTTCCGATTCGATCGGGACCGACGTCCGTGTAATGACGGATATGTTTCCGTCACGTTGTCCGGGGCGTCTCAATCCACATCGGGGGTACCATCCGTTATGTGTTTTCTTTGGGACATTGTATTCAACCGGGGGAAATGTTTTGCACAGGATCGGAGCAATGTTTTGCATCCAATAATGTTGGCAATGATATGTACATTACCCTTTGGTCAGAAGCCCAGAAGAATGTCGTAGGGGAATTGTGTCTAAGACGGACACCCTATGGTTTGGAACCCCTTAAGGTTGGACAGTGAATGCGCAAAAATCGAAAACGAAAAAGGCAGTTTTTTTCCACACCGTGTTTTAGATCTTCATAAAAATCAATCAGCTTATGTAGAATGTTGTTACAGTACTGCTGATTGATTTTTTTGAAGATCTAACACACAATGTGGAAAAAATTGCCTTTTTCGTTTTCGATTTTTGCCCATTCTCTGTTCCACCTTAATACAATGGAATCATAGTTCTATCGATGTACCTTGACCAAAAGCGGAAATTAGTCCTTGAAAACTAGAGATGCGGGAAGGACGGACTAAGGTGGGTACGACGGATAAGTCGGATTGTTTATCGATTTATAGTAATTTGTTCGAAAACTCGGCATTGTTTGCTAAAAGAAAACTCAGTTTGACATATGTATAAATAATATACTTAAATTACTCAAATGCGCTTTGTTCTAAAACTCCGAGAATGCCAATCTTTCTCGGTGTGTCCGTCTTCGACGTACTTCCCGCAATACTTATAGTTTCATTTTATATTGCATATTTATTCATCCGACATGCTTGATTCTTCGTCTCAAATGACCCGAACACGTTACCTGGAAAACAGATCCATTTATGAAGCTATCTATCAAAGGTAAAGATTTGTGTCCCTCTACTCCCCGCCCCACCGTGGACGTATGCTACCTTTGTCGGTACGAAACGACAAACTACTGTTTCCAGTTGATATTGCATGAATCAACTTCCCCTTCTGAGGCTCTACGGGATTGAGACCTTTCCAGGAAACATTAGGTTTGCTGCAGCACTTACCTCCTGGCTGCCGGATTCTTCGGGGGAAAAAATTCCCTCATGTTTGCTCATGCTTGCTATTGAGAGCAAAAAAATAGAAGTGAATACTGGAGCTACATCTTCGCTAGCATTTTTTTCTGGCTTTTGGCTGGAACCCATTCCATCCAACTTGACAGTATGTGTCAATCTGTTCGGATGAAGGACTGTCTTATTTTTTCAACCGAAACGTCTGAACCAAAGCAGGTGGATAGTTCGGTACCTGTAGCCGGTCTGGTTGGTTCCAAGCACAAAGCTTACGTCAATAAGCGACAGAAAGGAGCTACTTCTCCAGCCCAATATCGGTTTGATTGATTGTCAACGCGTTGAGCAACGAAGCGACATGTCGGAATTGGGGAAACTTTTTCTTTTCGTCGTCACCTTTTAAGCAAAAGGACAGTAGATTCGGAGAGGCACTTGCGGGTAAAGGCACACATGTACATAGTGAAAATGATGAAGTCCAAAGAAGAAAATTCGAGACCGAATAGCTGTATGGGATGGGAATGGTTTTGAGGCATGGTGACCGGTCTTTTATTATAGGACAGGTGTGACAAATCGTAAATAATGCCGCTGACAGAGCAAGCGGTCAACAATTGAATGTTAAACGATAAATGATACATGATATATGATACATGATACTTGATACATGATACATGATACATGATACATGATACATGATACATGATACATGATACATGATACATGATACATGATACATGATACATGATACATGATACATGATACATGATACATGATACATGATACATGATACATGATACATGATACATGATACATGATACATGATACATGATACATGATACATGATACATGATACATGATACATGATACATGATACATGATACATGATACATGATACATGATACATGATACATGATACATGATACATGATACATGATACATGATACATGATACATGATACATGATACATGATACATGATACATGATACATGATACATGATACATGATACATGATACATGATACATGATACATGATACATGATACATGATACATGATACATGATACATGATACATGATACATGATACATGATACATGATACATGATACATGATACATGATACATGATACATGATACATGATACATGATACATGATACATGATACATGATACATGATACATGATACATGATACATGATACATGATACATGATACATGATACATGATACATGATACATGATACATGATACATGATACATGATACATGATACATGATACATGATACATGATACATGATACATGATACATGATACATGATACATGATACATGATACATGATACATGATACATGATACATGATACATGATACATGATACATGATACATGATACATGATACATGATACATGATACATGATACATGATACATGATACATGATACATGATACATGATACATGATACATGATACATGATACATGATACATGATACATGATACATGATACATGATACATGATACATGATACATGATACATGATACATGATACATGATACATGATACATGATACATGATACATGATACATGATACATGATACATGATACATGATACATGATACATGATACATGATACATGATACATGATACATGATACATGATACATGATACATGATACATGATACATGATACATGATACATGATACATGATACATGATACATGATACATGATACATGATACATGATACATGATACATGATACATGATACATGATACATGATACATGATACATGATACATGATACATGATACATGATACATGATACATGATACATGATACATGATACATGATACATGATACATGATACATGATACATGATACATGATACATGATACATGATACATGATACATGATACATGATACATGATACATGATACATGATACATGATACATGATACATGATACATGATACATGATACATGATACATGATACATGATACATGATACATGATACATGATACATGATACATGATACATGATACATGATACATGATACATGATACATGATACATGATACATGATACATGATACATGATACATGATACATGATACATGATACATGATACATGATACATGATACATGATACATGATACATGATACATGATACATGATACATGATACATGATACATGATACATGATACATGATACATGATACATGATACATGATACATGATACATGATACATGATACATGATACATGATACATGATACATGATACATGATACATGATACATGATACATGATACATGATACATGATACATGATACATGATACATGATACATGATACATGATACATGATACATGATACATGATACATGATACATGATACATGATACATGATACATGATACATGATACATGATACATGATACATGATACATGATACATGATACATGATACATGATACATGATACATGATACATGATACATGATACATGATACATGATACATGATACATGATACATGATACATGATACATGATACATGATACATGATACATGATGCATGATACATGATACATGATACATGATACATGATACATGATACATGATACATGATACATGATACATGATACATGATACATGATTAATTGGTAATTAAGAATTGCGAATTGGAAAATGAAGAACAAACTCAAAATTTAAAATAGAGAACTGAGCATTTGAGAATTGAAAAATGACAATTAAGAATTGACATGTGAGAAATCGGAATTGAAAATTTAGGAATGGACACTGGGAATTGAGAATTGTAATTCAACATTGTTCATTGATAACAGGGAATTGGGAATTTTAAATTTCAATTTCAAATTCGTAATTTTAAATTCTGCATTTCGAATTCCAAAATTTCGAATTTTGAAAATCAAATTTCGAATTTCAAGTTTTAAATTTCAAATTTCGCATTTCGAAGTTCGAAATTCTACAATTTTGGATTTCGAATTTCAAGTTTTAAATTTCAAACTTCAAATTTTAAATTAAAAATTTCGAATTTCAAATTCAATTATTTCAAATTTAAATTTCGCCAATTTAAAATTTTCACATGTAATTTTTTCAAATTTAAATTTTTCAAATTTAATATTTTCAAATTTAAATTTTTCAAATCTCAATTTTTCAAATTTCGCTTTTTCAAATGTCAATTTACCAAACTTCAATTTACCAAACTTCAATTTACCGAATTTCAATTTATCGAATTTCAATTTACCAAATTTCAATTTATCGAATTTCAATTTACGAAATTCGAATTTACTGAATTTCAATTTACCGAATTTGAATTTACTGAATTTCAATTTACCGAATTTCAGTTTGCCGAATTTCAGTTTACCGAATTTGAATTTACCTAATTTGAATTTATCGAATTTGAATTTACAGAATTTGAACTTACCTAATTTTGAATTCACCGAATTTGAATTTACTGAATTTGAATTTACTTAATTTGAATTTACCGAATTTGAATTTACCGAATTTGAATTTACCGAATTTCAATTTACCAAATTTCAATTTACCAAATTTAAATTTACCAAATTTAAATTTACTATATATCAATTTACCAAATTTCAATTAGTCGATTTATTTATTTCAGTTTACCAAATTTCAATTTACCGAATCTGGATGAACATGTGAAAAGGGTATATCGCGAATGAGAGCCTCTCTGTGTTTACTTTCTCTTCCGTCAATAACTAGGCCGTTTTACGTTTGCTCCTTAACTCATAGCATAATATGCTAGACGACATCAGAGTCTTTCGCTATTTATTGAAACAATGTTGGAAAGATTTATGATGACGCATAATAATCGAAAGATAAAGTAAACACAGAGAGGCTCTCATTTTAGATATTCCCTTTTCACATGTTTATCCAGCAATATCAATTTTCCGAATTTCAATTTACCGAATTTGAATTTACTGTATTTAAATTTACCAAATTTGAATTTACCGAATTTGAATTTACCGAATTTCAATTTACCGAATTTCAATTTACCAGAATTCAATTCACCGAATTTCAATTTATCAAGTTTCAAATTTCAATTTAACAAATTTCAATTAACCAAATTTCACTTTTTCAAATTTTACTTTCACTTTAAAATTTCACTTTTTGAAATTTCAATTTTTCAAATTTAAATTTTTCAACTTTCAATTTTACAAATTGTAATTTTTAAAATGTCAATTTTCAAATGTCGATTTTTCAAATTTCAATTTTTCATATTTCAAATTTGTGAGTAGGGAAGTAAGAATTGGGTGTTGGGTATGGGGATCCAGGAATCGAGGGTTGAGAATTGAGCATTTGGAGTTGGGGATTGGGTAATGGGAAATGTGGATTGCGAGTTGGGAATTTGAAATTGGAAATTAGGCATTGGGAGTTGAACATTCGGAATTGGTCATTCAGCAATGGGAATTGGAAATCTGAAATTGTGAATTGAAAATTGGAAATTGGAAATCGGGAGTTGGGACTTAGGTATTAGGAATTTGGAATTGAGAATAGGCTATTGGGATTGGGAATTGGCATTTGGGGATTGGGAATTGAGAATTGAATTGAGAATTGGGAGTGGAGAATTGAGAATTAAAAATTAAGAATTCGGAACTGAAAACTTGGGAATGGGCATAAGGAATTGAAAATTCGAACTTGGAAATTACGATTTAGAAATTGGAAACAGAGAATTTGAAATTTAGAATTGTGAATAGGGGATTGGTAATTGGGATTTGAGAATTGTGTATTGAGAATTGTGAATAGGGGACTGGGAATGGGAAATTTGGAATTCGGAATTGGGGTTTGAGACGTTTAAATGATGATAAAGGATAAATTTGACCAGTGCCCGATTAAAATAAAAAAGAAACAGTTTTGATAGTATCATAATTTGCACATCACGTTTAACCGAGAAAAAACATAACCACTGACAAACGACAAGGCGACCGTGCCGTCCATCACAATCCTCGCTCTAAGTAGGCTTGTCGTTAAATAGCGATAAGGATGCCCGACAGCGATATGGGGCAATTATATAAAAACCAAGGGGTGAGTCGCTTAGCACAAAACGAATTGTGCTCACAAACAAACAGCGTGGTAGCATGTGCCGCAATGTGCCACGATGTGCCACGCTGTGCCATGGTGTTCAGTAAAACAAAAGCAATGGTTGCTATGATTATTCAACTACACTTTGTTGACAGTTTTTGAGTTGTCAAAAGTGTGCCTCATTGTGCCACACATTGTGGTAACGAGTGAAATGATTGTGTATTACTGTGAATCGTAATCTTATATCGTGTTATGGTAGGTGATACAGTGTGTATGGCACATTGTTCTAAGCGACTCACCCCTTGATAAAAACTCTTTTTGAAATTGTGGTATACATAATCAAAAAAGACTTTCGAAAACTGATTGCTAAAATTAGGGATCAAACATTTTGCAATTTAATTAGAAATGTGCGTAAAAACAGTTTAGAAAACATTCCTGACGAAAGAAAAATGTGCAAGTACAATCAACAAAATAGCTCAATGATAAAAACAAAATGATTACATCTCACTGTCTGATGAATAAACTTTAGTTTTCTGATATTTCATAATGAATCTCCTCTATAAAACTACCTTCTTGAACTAAACAATTCCAAACCCAATCCCTGTGGGCCAAACTCACCAAGTTATATACGTGCTTTTAGAACGCTTCAACTTCCCAACAGCTCAAATTGGGTCCTAATCCGTATACTTTTGGGTCAAAACACAGAACGGGTTGTATTCCGGGCTGTTTTCTTATTTGCCTTTGAAATATATCAGATAAAGGGAGGGACAGGATACGACGAGTGGTGAAAGGAAACCGGGCTTACCGAACTTGGAGGTTAAATTTTAGCTGATTGAAAGTTTTACTCCTGGCAGAAACGAGGGAAGATTGGAAAAAGGATTTGAAAGTTTAGGAAAATTTGGAAAGGCTCATTTACTAATTGGAAATATATATAGAACTCCACTTGAGGACGCTAGCGGATAGGAGGACACGGATAAAAGGAAAATCAATCAACCGAAAGGTGTTAGCTGGATTCAGTATCAACGTGACGAAAACTTGTTGTGTAAAGTATCAGAGAAATTTGATTTACTTTCTAGCCGTCGAACGTCGGTGACCCTCGAGAACCGGCACTTGTGGCTGACACCAACTTCCGAAGAAAACTTACCTGCAAAAGAGAGAAACAGAGAATAATTAAATTAGCATTTGTCCAAACAACTCGGCTCATTTGTAATTAGTTAATTTGATTAAAAATTCAACAGTCTAGCTTTCGACAGCATACATTTACCGATATCCGGCATCTGTGGCCAGGCTGCACTCCGGAGTCTATAAATTAAAACTTGAAAATTTGATTACGCCCACAAAAGGCAGCCGGCCGCCCAATCAGGTGGGGCAGTAGGCTGGGAAATGCTGGCTCGAAGACGGCCAACTACCAGTGAGAACAATAACAACAACAACAACATCGGGGCAGCTGCAGCAGGTGTTTATTTTCTGAGTGCTTTTCCCCATTACCGTCGAGCGTTGAAAATCAACTTACCTACCCCTCTTGAGCTTAGCTTTTGTTATCATCACGCCAGTCGTGTCGCCTCGATCAATTTGCTCATGGAGCGTCGTAAATTCGTCGTAACACTCACACACAGTACCGCAGCGACCTTCATGTTCCTATACAACACCTACTGACACGCCTACTGGAGGCGTCTGAAAGACAGATTCCACCGAAGCAGAGCAGAACGCTGTTCCCGAAAGCCCCTCCGGCGTCTGGGGACGAAAGAAACCAACCGGAGAAAGACTTTCATCTTCTCGCATAATGAAGATGCTCATACTCTCGGTTACCGTTTCTCGCCCTTTCTGGATGGCATAAGTTATGGATCATTTTAATGAAGCCATCGTTTCTTTGATGTCGCTGTTTGCTACTAACGTGTTAAGCTGCTTCGTCGCAGCTGAGTCACGCTGCTGGTTCTGCATTCGCCGCTAAACCGAAAGTGATAGATGCACTTCGCTGACAAAAGTGGTAGACTACCTGCCAGGAATTGCTACCTGCCTGGAGCTACACTTTATTGAATGAAACTGTTTTCGGTCCCGCACCATGAGTTCCATTTGCTCTAAGTTGCTAGTTTTTCCAATGCTTCGTTGGATGAAGTAACTATAGAATGCACCAAATAGATGACGGTGGTCAAAAATTTGAGTGCTGTTTTTCGTTAAATAGGTCAAAGGGAGAAGTGCTGCTTTGAATCCTTTTAACCACGGTGGCACACTATTTTATCGATTACTCGGCAAATACTTAATGAATTTCGCTTACATCGGTATCGATATGATGGCTTCATTTCTAAAAGGTTTCGCAATGAAAATAAAATGACAGGCCCGGTGGTTGGGTAGTTCACGCGATCGCTTCTTACTTCGGTAAGTCTGGGTTCAATCCCAGCCGAGGTCGTCGAGATTTTTTGCCATGAAAAAGCTTTGATCACCTCTTTCTTCGAAAGGGAAGCGAAGCCGTTGGTGTCTGATGAAGCTTTACACGTTTCACGGCATGGAAAATTTAACATTTTCCCAAACTCAAGAGAAATTTATAAAAGGGTGTAGAATTGGCCCTGATAAGCTTTGGTTGGTGGTAAATAGTTTGAAGCAGACAAAATATATTGCTAGAGTACAGCGTATATGTACCAGCTAATTATGTTAAAATAGCGGGGGTATCAGAAAAGAAACAGAGAAGCACTTCCAGGAACATAAAAAACGCCAAATATTCCCATTTATAGTTACGGCGGCTCGTGGACGAACGAACGGGAGAAACATCGATAAGCACTCTTCGGGGCACGGCCCGGGGTAGGTGAAACCGAAACAGTGCTAGTGGGAGCGTGGATTATTTAAACTGTTCGATATTCTATTTCATCAAAAAGATTTGTCCGAATTCCGCTTTAGTATAGAAGATCTGCCACGCCGTATTCTCTCATGATGCCGTCAAAGAACACCTTTTTCGATGATGAAGTTCTCACTTGCTCTCTTATCATGTAACAATCAAGCTCCAAGGCCAGACATAATCATATTCAACTTGTTGAAAAATCTGCCAGACGCCTGTTGAATTTATTTAATAAGATGTTTGAAGGTAACATAATCATACATGACTTGAGAAAAGTGTCATCGCTATCCAAAAACCAGCCTCCGATCACAACTCGTATCGGCCGATTGAAATGCTGTCATGTATCCGAAAGTTGTTAGACAAAATGATCTTGTTTCGGCTGGATAATTGGGTCGAAGCAAATGGCTTCCTGTCAGATACACAATCAGTCTTCCGCAAAGGCAAAGGAACGAACCTTGCGTTAGTCTCAACAAAAATTTAATTTGTCTGCTTGGGCCCTGTAGCTGTGTTTAGAATTTTAACGATGAAAACTGAGCTAATCTTATTTTGAAGCAGCGCAACTACAGTTTTAATTAATGGGCTAAATTACTGCTCAGTGTTTAACATTCAAATATCTCGTAGTACGGTTCGACTCTAAAGGTACCTGAGGATATCACAGTAGATATCTGAAACAGAAGTACAAACAAAGGATCAACTTTCCCCGTACGATAACTGTGGGGTGCCCACATTGTAGACCTGATTTGGCTCTACCAAACAACTATATTGTCGGTGATGGAGTAAGGGTGTTTCTGTTTCCACTCCGCTGCAAACATTTAATTCGGCACGAATCGCATTAGATTCATTCTCAGCAGTCAAAAAAGAGCTTCATGTTTTATAACTCTGCTTACTGAATCGAGCGATCTTATTCTTCTGAAGAAGCTGTGAATCCAAGTAATTGCTATGCTCGACTTAGCAGTGAGTTTTCGCTTTGGTGAGATGGACCGTGAACGGTCTCAGCTTAATTTAAAAGTTATTCAAAAAATTGTGCGACGCTCTCCCTAATAGAGCAAAAAAAGGCTCATTACCTTATTTGTGATAATTCTATCTGTTGTACAGGTAAAACATTAAACGATGGCGTACTATTATTCTCTAATATTATACCAAACAAGAAATGCGTCAGTGTTTCGTACGGGCGGTATGATATGCCTCATCATGACCACGATGGCGGTTTTCAGTCAGTGACCACAAAACAGTGAATACTATCATCAATATGGGTGTCATTTGAAAGGGAGTGGTCAGCAGAAGACAGAAATAGATTTTTGACGCCATTTCCAAACCCAAGATGGGGGCTTTTGGTGACCACAAAACAGTGTAAACCACCACCAACAATGGTGTCATTGTCAAGCGGTTGGTGAGTAAAAGCCGGAAATTGTGTTTGACGCCACTTCGGAAATGAAGATAGCGGGTTCCTGTTCCAAATGGATGGTTAGCAAAAGACGGGAATTGACGTTTTATGCTATTTTGAAAACCAAGATGGTGGTTTTCAGTTACCACAAAACAGTGCAAACCATCATCAATAATGGTGTAATTGTTAACGGGTGGTCAGCAGAAGACGGATATTGATGTTTGACGCCATTATGAAAACTAAGATGGCGGCTCCCGGAAGTTATTTGCAAGGGGATGATCAGCAGATACGGATATTGACGATTGACGCCATTTTGGAAAGCATGATTGCGGTACCAAAAAACAGTCGAAATTGGTTTCCGGTGGCCAGCATTGATTCAATTCATGTCTATTGTGAAGGATCATTGGAAAATAGTCATATGTTGCGAATTTTAAAAAACAATTACTGTTCTCCGTCCTTCTAGTTCGAGCACTAGACTAAGAGTTGTTGTTGATACCTCGACTAGTTTTCCTCATTTTTCAAACCTGTAGGGCATACCAGAGTCTGAACGTGAAAAGTTAATGAATCGTGATCAGGACTCATAGCTGATCAACCGTTAATTTTCACCAATTTGCTTTCGAAACTTTTTACATACTAGAAAATTACTCAATCCATTTATCATTCAGCTAGTCAATCAATCGTTCTCGTTTTTGTTCACCACCCAAGGGCCATGTGTCCTCATTATTACCATCTTAATTTTGGTCGGTTGAGCCGGAAAGAAAAGTATTCCACCCGAATCGTCTCGTTAAACTAACGAGTTGTAATAAAAAGCACCCCCGCCCAAAGGCTATAAATCGTGGCACATCAATTAAGTTAATGGTAAATTGAAATAAATATTCTCAAACCAGACTCTCGGTGTAGCTAGGGGTCGAAACGACCATTTATTTTTTTTTTTCTTTTGGTCTCGAACTCATTCCATATACTTGCACACAATACGAGCACATTGGAGTCGTTCCTCAAGGAGGCAGTCCAAACCAGACAGAATCGTCTGCAACCCGTACAGCATCAAATGGGGAAAAAGCGGAAATCTTTTGAATGTTATTCCTTATTATTTTTTTCCGGCTGCGCCCTTGAGTTTTGCAAGGAAAAAAAAATCAACGAAGAATTTGGATCCTTTAGAGGAAAAAATATTACAATAGTGGCCATTAAGTTATGTTTCGATAAATTTTTACAGCAGGAAGTTTGGCGTTCTATCGTTGACTACTCATTTTCAGTCTTTGTATTCCTCGAGCTGGATCCGTACTTCTCTTCGCAGTTTGCACTAGCATTCGCATCCAGTCCCGCCCTGGTACCTTCCCGTACAGCAGCACGGGGAAAAGTTCTTTGTGAAGCAAAACCGAAAATTTATGGAAATGTTTATTTTTCTTACAGCTGTCGGAAGTGCCGCCTCGAAAAGTGCGAGGGTCCTCGGCCTGTGAGTGAAGGAACATGCGCCGAAACGAGCGTCGTCGTCGTCGTCGTCGTCGGGCGGCGGGATTTATTTCATGGGTTTTTTTCTTCTTTGCGCTTTTGCCTGCCCCTTTCATTCGTTGGAAATGGGCCTCCTCTCCGCGTCGAGGATCCTGACTCGGATGGATTTGGGGCTGCAGTTGGGGGAAAACCGGTGATCCTGAACACAGACATAATTTCAGAATAGTGGGACATTAATTTCGACAGTTTGTATGAGCTTGTTGTGCACCGAATTAACGGCTCGGGCTAGCATACCATTAGTCTTTTGAAAGAATAACAACGCCCATTTACCATGTTCATCCTGACTCTGGCCGAGGGTGGTCACAGAAGCGGGCTCTTGGGGGTTGCTGAAGTGTGCTAATAAATTACGTGTTTGACCGGGGGGTGTAACTGTATTTATTTACGCAGAGTGAATCTATTTCCATTTTTTGGTTAAACTTGTCGGTAATCACCAATTACTAGTACAGCCGATTGGTGTGATGCAACACTTTGTGTTGCACCTAACTATATTGGGGGCATTTAAATGTTGAATTCAAAGAAAATATTTAAAGCACTTTGAAGGACTATCGTCGAAACCGATAGTGCAAACAACATTTCATGACCTTTGCAGAGAAGTACTTCCAATAATAACAATAGCTACGATGTTCCGGAACTAGTGGATTTAACCGTAACATCACCGGAAGGAAGCAGATCAGAATCAGTGTCTGTTTTCCTTCACGGATCGGCATGTCAACAACAAACGTCTTTTGCGAGCTGCTAGGTACCCAGTTGTATGTAGCTACATCCAGTGAGCATCAACATCAACAAAAGATGCCGGCGGGTTTCAAAGCACAGTTTCTTTGTTCGGGAATCCCGCCGAACATGCGTCGGCTACATATGCGCCCATCAATCAACTTGATGAACACCCGGTATTTTACCATTTGGTTCATGTTTTCACCATCAGAGCGTTAACTTGATTTACTCCAGTCATTTAATACACACACACATATGAACAGTGCGGTGAGGATAGCTTGTAGGTCCCGGAGGAATTTAGCCTTTTTGACGAAATCACACAAACGTGAAGGTTTTCATTCGAAGCACCATGAATCTTTCGCACTGGCTGACACATAAATTTATCTGATAAACTTATAACTCGACTTAGTAGATAATTCTTCGCGAGACATTCAATTTTATAATTAATTTTGCCATGCAAAACAATCCCCGCCTAAAAACTCTAGGTACTAGGTACGAAAGACATTTCAGTTAACGGTTGCTTTAGTTTCCCCGGGATTAAGCTGTCGAAAGATTGTCTCCCGAGATAATGAAATTTAATAATTTCTTAGTTTTCGCTTAGCTTAGCTTCCCAGTCCCTGATCCGTTTGTTTCGTTTCGGGGCGAGCAGTGTTTGTCATACGAGACTTTGTAGAAGGTGCATGTGCTCTTTCCCACTAGCTGGCACCGACCAAGAGAATGTGTGTGTGTGAAAACGCTTTCGCTTCTAGGTACAGTCTTGATTCGCTGGTTGAACCACCACCTCTGTCTGTCAAACTAACGAATTAGAGTCACTAGTTGGAATCTAAGACAGGCTCCGCTAAGGAAGCCGTAAGTAACACAACATTATGTTGATTTTATGCTACACTTAACTTACTTAGATCAAAAAACGATTGTATATGAACCCATTTCACGAGAGTTGGCCTAAATATTTAAAGTATCATGTTCTAGCAACACTGCTGAAATTGTTTTTAGGCTGTGAACCATCCCTGTCAAAAAAATGCGGACAAACACCCTGTCAAAAAAAATGCGGACGAACATGGTCAGGCGATTTAAATAGTTTGACGTTTAACTCAACTCGCCTGTGCTAATTGCCCCTAGGAACAAATGCAATTTGCGAATGCGATTTAAAGGCAATTTCAACACTTAGACAAATTTTCTGGCGGCTGAAATGGACTTGGTTGTTTTTGCGTTTTTCAAACATGGCGGTTCATGTTTGGCTTAAGCTTAAAATAGTTTTTTTTAAACAATTGGCGTGTTCTCGCTTGTATTTTGTTTGTCTAGTGCACGTCATTTAGCCAACGAATGTGGGTAATTGTGGAATCGTGTGTAAATATAGTGGAACAAGATCTCTGATCTAAACTCTTAATAAAAGTCAGATTGTGGAAAGTTTTGGTGTGCAATGCCAATTTCACCACTGATTCTTCCTATAGTTTGGTGGTGATTACCTAGTGCAGTGATAACTTTATGTGAGTAGATAATGAATCCGAAAATAAATATTATTTTTAATTTTAATATTAGACAATTAAGGGCGATTAAATGGCGCGTTCCCTGGGCGATTTAAAGGCGATTTAAGGGCGGGTAGAGCGGCTAAAAATGACGGCGGCAAATCGCCCAAATGTTGCATTTGAAATAGCCTCCTAATTACCAACAATTTGCTGGCAAATTGAAGTGCAATTAGCGCATCCGAGTTGGCAAATAGCCCCCCGTTAGCCAGCAACTTGCCCTTTTGACTGGGTGGGATCACAAGAGACGACTACGTACAACGAGTGCAGATAGCAGCCCGGAGTTGGGTCCTACTAGAATGGAGTCATCCAAGGGTTGAGTCGCTTAGAACGATGTGCCATACACACAGTACCACCTACAATAACACAATATAAGATTACGATTCACATTAACCCAGTCAAAAAGGGCAAGTTGCTGGCTAACGGGGGGCTATTTGCCAACTCCGATGCGCTAATTGCCCTTTAATTTGCCATACACACGATTCCACAATTTCCCACATTCGTTGGCTAAATGAAGTGCACTAGACAAGCAAAGTACAAGTGAAAACACACAAATTGTTCAAAAACAATTTTAAGCTTAAACCAAACATGAACCGCCATGTTTGAAAAACGCGAAAAACAACCAAGTCCATTTCAGCCGCCGGAAAATTTATCTAAGTATTGAAATTGCATTTAAATCGCATTCGCAAATTGCATTTGTTCCGAGGGGCAATTAGCGCAGGCGAGTTGAGTCAAACGTCAAAATTTTTTTAATTGCCTGACCATGTTCGTCCGCATTTTTTTTGACAGGGCATCAGGGATGTCACTATTTTTCGAAGGAAATCTGGCAGTTCATCTAAAAATGTCTGGCAAAATCTGTCACTTGACAGCGACCTCAAAGTCATTTAAATTTGGCAAACATTTTGGTCTTCATAGAACGTGTATTAATCGAATATGACCCAGATTTCCAAAATTTGTGTGTAAAAGCTTCTATAATTTAAAAATCAGATAGAATAAAAGATTTGACCTTTTGCTGGGAGCTAAAAAAATTTTCATTGTTCCAGATAAATCTTGCATAATGGTAACCTCGCTGGGGTGTAACACAGAATTCAAAATATCTGGAAAAATCTGACAACATTTCAAAAATCTGGCAAAATGTCTGGCTTGAATGAATTTCTGTTCAGTTGGGAAAAATCTGGAAGCTTCTAGATAAATCTGGAACATTGGCAACGCTGCCCACGGTTATCTAGTAGGGAGGGTTGACACTAGAAAAACTCTAGAAAGAGAACTGCGGAGACTCCATTTTGGATTGTTTGGATTCGCGTTTAGCTGTCAAAAAACGAATCCAATCGAACATTTCCTATCCTTATAACATTGGACGTGTTGCCATACGATGCCGGGGCATACGTTGCCAAAAATGCTGTTTTTCTCTCCGCAGTTCTCTTACTAGAGTTTTTCTAGTTGACACTATCCTTCATAGGGAGTAGTGTTCAGAGTCGGATCGGCGTAAAGTCGGAAATGGTCCATCCGAACCTAGTACTACCAACTTAAAGGTGACGAGTTTTAAACGTACCCGGGGACTTAGACTCTTAGCAGAAGCGGCACAGACTTGCTTCGTCGGAGCTGCTTTCTAAATTATGGCTTTTTAGAGGTTGATCAAAACCCAAGCCAAACCCCACCATATCCTAGCAAGACTCCCCAACTCGCAGGTCGTCAAGCCCCTGAATTCCTGTCTTTCTTGTCCCTGTTGCCCCAATTTGTATGTGTGTGTGTGAGTATGCTGGTGTATGTTTATATAATTCATCTCCCCCTAACCGGCAGTAGGGGAGACTGAGGAGACTTGATCCCCGGGGAGACTTGATCCCATCATTGTAACTCAAAGGCGGAGCAGAATACATTAATCGAATATACTATAAAGTTGCGTAGTTTTATCTAAACATAAATTTCATTAACACAGAAAAAAGAAATTGGACTTTTGTGTAACCGAATTTTTACCGATTTAAAAAAAAGTCTCAGAAGAACTGAAGAAGATTTATTTTTCAAATTTTCAAACTTTTATAAAATTGATAAAATCACCCACTACATACTCTACTTTTGCATACAGAATTACAGGAGAATGTCAATTATATGAATACGTTATGATTAAGCTGATTCTTTTGTTCAACTATATTTTTACTAAAATTTGCTGAAATAGATGCTATGGGTTCACTTGATCCCTTCAAATTCGTGGAGATTTGATCCCCTTCGCCATACTTCATACACACCACTGAAAATAACCAAATTCACACCAGAACAATTGAAGTCATTGTTGTCATAAAAAATGTCAAAAATGAACGCTTCATCGTAAAGAAACATAACTGTAATTGTTTACTACAGTATACGTAGCCGAGGTGTATACAGGTGTACACATTTTTTTTTCTATGTGTGCATCAGCTGTCACTTTTTTCGGGCAAACAAGAAGAATGAAGAAGAAAACAGAAGCGCGTGGTCTCATACTTCATTCTGATTGGTTAGTGATGTAAACATTTGCTCTTTTGTGATCCCGGACGCCATACTTATTTTTACCACGTGCTTACAAGCTTCGTTTCGATTGGTCGGTTTGTTGATTATGTGCTTCGCGGTCCTGGGCCGCCATGATCAATTTCCCTAGCAAAAAACCAACACACTCAAACTTGACGAATGTGAACACCTATACTATAATGCATCTCGATACGTAGCAACCATTCATCCCACATTTGACGTTCCTCAACCATAATAAAGACAGCTTTCAAATAATTGAACGGAGATTTGGGGAATTCGTAAAAAATCAGGTGAGAGATGCGTAATATGTAGTAACAAAAATAACAATATCTAATCATAACAATTTAATCAATACTACAATCCATTTATAAAATTGAATGGGGTAATGTACCCGTTTTTTGCCCTATTAAGAAGGGTACCACATTATTACTACAATAATTTTATTATTTCAGCTTCTTTGATTTGTTATTAAGGTCCATTTTTTTATTTCGATTATAGAGGTTTTAACGTTAAGGTCATTCGCCTCTTATTAAGAGCCAATATAATACCAAATTGTCTTGAGAATGGTGAAAATCTTCTGTTTGAGCGCAGCAAAATCTCTAATCGAGTACCCCCATTATCGCAATACCATTTGAGTCAATGCGTTGAGCAAATATGGCAGACGCTGCTCTAACCAAAGGCTTCAGATGGGTAGGATGATAGTAGAAACAGGGCAAAAATAGGCTTATTACCCTACATGCTCTTTTAAACACGTTTTAATAAAGGAATCAAGTGTCCCCAAATTAGGGATCGAGTCTCCACTAATCTAAGAATTTTCCATTTTTTTGTTGTTTTCCAGAAATGCTCATAGCTCATGTCCAGTATAATATTTCCATGTAATTTTTTTATGATTATTAGTCATCCCTAGAAACAATATAAAACTACAAAAAAATACATAGTTTTTTATCATTCCACGGAGTTGGACTGAAAAATAAAAAAGGGGATCAAGTCTCCTCAGTCTCCCCTATTGTTAAGGATGAAGTAATGATAAATTTTGTATAGATGTACACATGCTTTGCCATGGAGATGTAAGGCTATAACTCTACTGCACATCCAATGATCCACTTCTAGAAGGCCAGTTAATTAACGTGCATTCTGAGGCTTAATTCATATACAATAAGCCCCACACGAATACAACCACCTATCAATTGGATATGTGGAATATATTAGAACTTCCAGAATGAAAAATAATACTTTTGATTCTGGCACGTATGTTCACTAAGGAAAATGCTGGGGTAAAATATATAAACATTGAAGAATAACATAAAACTATCTAACCAGCGTGTTGCTCTGAGTTCGTTTTTTCGTGGCATTTCTGGGAAAAATTCTCTTCCCTCCCCAATCAATGAAATCGGTGCATCAACTAGTCAGGATCGGATAGCGCAATGGATGCTAAGCAGTACGAACAGATCTATTTTTTAGCGGATTGATTAACTCACATGTCAAAATTATTAGGATGGGACAATAAAATTGTTACGTAGAATCTCACTATTAGGTTCATTACGGACACAGTTAACCTCACTTTTCTTGACAGTTCACTTGTACTGTTTACATGGACTTAGAAAATTTTGTGGACGACTAGATTCGCTCGAAGCGAATCACAAAGAATTTTTCTAAGTCCATGTAAACAGTACAAGCGAACTGTCAAAAATGAACACTTGAGTTCATTTGCGACGTCCGTGTAAAGTATTTAATTCATGAGATATTTCAACCTACTAATACATAACACAAGTGAAGAAACAGCCTTCTGAACGATTGGCTTCGATTTCCTGTTAAATTAGGTTCTTCACTGACACAGTTAACCTCACATTTCTTCACAGTTCGCTTGTGCTGTTTACATGAATTTAGAAAAATTCTTTACGATTTGATTCGAGCGAATCTAGTCGTCCACAAATTTTTCTAAGTCCATGTAAACAGTACAATAGAACTGTCAAGAAAAGTGAGGTTAACTGTTTCAGTAAAGAATCTAATTGGAAAGCTTTGAAAAATATTGGACGAATCCAAACTCAATATTGAGCGATTCAGCAGTGCTGGTACTCTTCGCCAGCGATACCACATGTTTTTTTTAAATTGTCTGTAGAAGAATAACTAAAATGTCTGTAAAAGTCTGTAGATGGTTGTGTAAATCCTAGTTTCATTAAAATTTTACTTTAAAAATAGATTGAAAGTAGAATTCTATTGTGAAGGAATCACTCGTATTCGAAAACAGTTATTCTAGTGCAATTTTACTAAACACTATTACTTTTTTAAAAGTCTGTAGATCTCTGGCTACGTCTGTAGGAGACATAAAAGTCTGTAAAATACAGACATGTCTGTAAATCTGGCATCGCTGCTCTTCGCCTCCTGGTTTGATGTCAGCATAGAGTACTTGATAATCTGTAACTGTATTAGTGTGTTCAACGATTCGTCATAGATGGAGGAAAACAAATTGAAAATAGCTTTTCGGTCGGATTATTTTCATGATGGAACCTGACCAACCGGTATTGTAAATCTCCGGAATAAGTTATACAGCGACATAGAGCATTTCAACACAATTATACAGCGCAAATTCGTTAGTTGGGTCACGACTGCGCCGCAACTAGCGAATCGTATTCGTTAATTAGGGCAACTGACAGCTGACAAAAATTACCCAAGGGAAACGCTGATTTTTTTTGTTTTCTTTCATAAAAAACAAACAGAAATATTTTACAATTCACGAAAGTTGGCTGTTTCCTTCCAGTTTAAATTTGTTTTTTTGTGGCAAAGTATGTCATTAGTGTTCTTTTTGCCATAAATTATTTTTTGATAAATTCCTTCACATAAAACAGGAAATGGATACACCGTCGGTAAAAAGCCGGTAAAAAGCCGATAAAGCTCAAACATACTACTAGCGAAAAATGATTGGATATAGCGATTGAATACATCAGATATGACCTTCAAAAGTTAGTAAACTAACCTCTCTGCGACACAAACGAATTGATGCTGAATGGAAGAAGCGAAATATTGAACACATTTATTTCACTAAAAACATTCCGGAATATGAATTCAAAAAATAAAATTCCATTGAATTTCAAAGTATGCTTTTTTCCTAGATCGCCACAGAAATCAACCACTGAACCGCTTGAAATCAATGACATTCAAACGTCAATCAGTTTTTGACTTTCAGTTTTGACATAAGAGTGTCTTTTAGTTGGAGCATGTCCCAACTAGCGAACACCCAACTAACGAACAGCCCAACTAACGAACCCCCAACCCAACTAACGTATTTGCGCTGTAAATACTTTAGGCGAGCTATTTCAATCCAATGAAGTATATATAGGTGTGGCAGAACACACGGTTTGCTAGTGTTGGCAACCAAAAATATGTAAACAATCCAGAAGCACAACAGGTCGACGTCATAGCGGTCACACGATTCAATGGGAGCGGAACGACCGCTATGACGAAAGCAAGTCGATTTATACTGTGATCACTCACACCACTCATGTAAGATTCATCTTACGAATACCAAAGTGCCATCTTCGCCAGACCTGTATATACGACCATTGGCGTGCGCAAGGGGGGGCTATAGCCCCCCCTAAAGTTTTGGAATTTTTAAATTTTTTAATAAGTTTTATTGCGTTTTAATGACATTCAATTAGCTAGAGATTACTGGGTAGGGAAAGTTATGAAACTTAGAGCCATAGTACTCAAGTGAGAGCAAGGATATGAAGTAAACAGATCGGAAAACTAGAAGTGGCAGGGTCATTAGAACAGGCTTAATATTGTACGGGCTTAATCTTTGCCTTCTGATAATGAGGGTCGAGCTTAGGAATAACTACTTCTAGTTTTCCGATCTGTTTACTTCACATCCTTGCTCTCACTTGAGTACTATGGCTCTAAGTTTCATAACTTTCCCTACCCAGTAATCTCTAGCTAATTGAATGTCATTAAAACGCAAAAAAGAAAATGTGACTAACATAGTCGAAATAAAAAAGGAAAAAATTAATAAGTTTTATTAAAATGTTGAGAACATATAAGAAGAAACATGTCAAACTTACTGCATATCAGCCATGTTATCTTAGTTGGCAGAAGTTCGTTGAAATCAGGAATCTCTATTGATAACAAGATAAGGAGAATGGCGAGAGGAAGCGGCAACTGAAGCAAAGATTCGGTACAAAAAATACAAGACTGTTGGTAAGCAATTTCATTTTTTGCTTTGACTAAAAATTATACACTTGTCATTGCAAATGATTAATGCAGTCGGTAAAGGCATAAGCGGTAAAGGGCAAAAGTGCGCACCTAACAGTTTTCGAAAAATAACTATTGGTAGAAAATCACTAGAAAATCGGCATAATTACAAATTAATACTCTCATCACACATCTTCAAAACGTAATACTAGATATCTCTTGGTTTTGATTGTAATCCGAGAAATAATTATTTTCTTATGAATACTCAAATGCGCACTTTTGTCCCATGATCGGGGCAAGAGAGCGCATAGCACGGGGTAAAAGTGCGCACTGATTAAATAGCCGATTTATTTCCGCCCATAAATTAAACTAATCAATTTTAGGATATCCATCCCCTTTTACTCTTCCTTCATAACTAAAAAGTACCCCTCCCTCTGTCTCAGTTGATGTTGTTCAGTTTTCCATTATGTTGAAAAAACTGGAATGTTTCATCTTTTAGACAATGTCGTTCATGATCAGACTGTCACCCCTCGTAACATCATTATTTGTCATAGTTAGGTGGTTCACTACAAGAATTCTTGCGAATATGCTATTTATATTAGAAATACATCTTTATTTACATATTCAAAGTTTTTGGTTTCTTTTTTAATTACTCTGAGCTTTCTTGAGCTGAGGGAAACATGGTAGATTTGAGCAATTCGTAGTAACTCTTCCTAAGCACGACTTCTACCACCACAAAATAATAAAATAGTCTGGAAACCTGTTCCTACCCAAGTAAAAATTGAAGTTTTATAGCACGCTACAAGTGTAATCTTAGTTTAATAGGGAATACCAAAAAATATATGTTTAAATTTTTTATTTCTTGGAAAGCATGAGATATATAATTCAGCCTTTAGGACAAAAAGTTTTGGGGAACGATCGTCAAGAGATTGCCTGATTACAACGTAGCAGCAAGTTCATAAGGCGATCAGTTCAACAGTCACATGACTATCGGAAAACATACGAGGAAACTGGTTCGATGTGGAGTGTCAATGAGCAACAGATGAGAAAAATCTGACTAGGAGCTTATTGTCGCACTGGTTATATGTTAGAACAGTGTAGTGAGCTGAATGCCGCTGAAAAGGACGATCATGATAAGGGTGCATAAGGTTTGTTAATTATGGACTAGCATGTTGGAGACATTTTAAAATGTTTCTTCAGTTTTGGGCATGTAGCGCGCAGGAGAGAGACTCGTTAAAGTGATCAGTAGACCACCTTTAAGGCATCGTCTACTTTTGGGGAAAGCTTTGCTCTCACTGGAGGTATGCAATCGAATAAAATATGTGTGTGGAACGTGACTGAAAAGTGGCTCCCTGGAAATGTCTAATGCATTCATTGTTCGCATCAAATACCCAGTCGCTATAAATAGCACTGGTTTACGAAAAAAAAATTGATTGCTTTCCTAACTATGTTTTCTAAATATATTTTGGACCACTAACAAACCCCGAAAAGTGTTTTAGAATGTTTTCCTACAGAAAGAACACTTTCTATTTTCTACTTGATTCTCGAGTTGCTCAGAAGTTTTTGTTGGTCATCATTTTTCTTACAAATTTATTAGAGATTCACCCAATACTATAAACAGAGATTTTTTTTAAATTGAAAATGTAATTTTAGGTGAAAGTCCAAGTCAGAATTCATATACCTAAAAAACAGATATCATAAAATGAAGCTAAAAACATTTAAAGTTAAATAAAAATTATTTTTAAAACTTGAAGCCTACAGTGAAAAAAATATATCAGTTGGCCATAATCCGTTACCAAATCCTGACGAGATAGATATAGAAATAATATATTTCGTAAATATTTTGACTGATTACTCAAATTAAAAAAAAGATTTTTGTTTTTTTTATATCTCACAATGAATTTTATATGAATTTTTCCACCTTTCGAGCTCAGTTCATAGTACTTTTTTTGTTTTTTTATTTATTTATATTTGCTTTTTGCTCAGTTGCAAAATTTTTCATTGAAACATTCCTGAGTTTTGGATGTTTAAGAAAATTTTAATTGGTATTAAAATAAGGTTTACAGCAGACGACCTATTTAAATTGAAATAGCTCGTGCGTTGAGATCCACTCTGATTTTTTAACAAAATTTTCCCAACATACTTTCTAAAAATTTAAAAAAAAAACAAGTTAGAAACATTTGAAACTCTATGAATGTAGAATCGTTATGATTCATCTTTCCTGTATCGGTTCTGGAAGTTTTTGATTGCAATTTGCTTACAATGTGCAAAAAGTTTATGTTTTCATAAATTCTCACGCGATGGAAAAAAGAGAGAATTTATTCTTCACAAAAGAAATGAAAACCCGAGTATGATGATAAACAATGACCAAACATTTATACACTCAAAAAAAGTAAACGTTATGCCTATTGATTTTACCCATAGATTTTTGCAATTAACGGAAGCATATAGACACTATTTGCTGGCACATAAACCTAATGTGTGTGTTTACAAGAAATATTAATCTTACATTCACATTTCATAACATAAAAACCCATTTTATAACAATATGCACATATAACTTATGTGTGTGCATACATAGTTTATGTAGTTGACACATAGAAGGTATGTGTGCGCGTGATAACAATAGCATTTCTTCTTCATATGAATTTTAAGCGGTTTGAAGCAAATAGAATTAACGTTTGGATTTTTTTCAGTGTATGTGCAGTACAAACAGATTTCATGTAATGTTTGTCTGCTGTCCTGAAGGTGCCATTGTGTCATCGTTTTCTTCAAATATAGGGCTATCAAGCAATCGAGCTGGCCGTAAAGCAAAACGATATGTTCAAAATCGCGGATCAGAGAGATGTATGATCAGGATCCGAACAAATTTAAAAAAAAATGTATCTGAAAGGGTAATGAAAATTTGACTTTAACCAGCTTCCGGAAAAGAAGCTTTATGTTGCCAAAGATCACATGTTTGCAAGGAGTATAAAATTGTTGTTGCAGACAAGTTTGTCGGAAAAAGTGTATGATCTGGCAGTAAATTTGCAGTTATTGCCACAAAACTCCGATTTTCATCACAACCTACAATCTGAATCGAGTTATACATCTACGATTGTCTTAAAATCGTCTAATGCTAAATTAGGTCTCTCCTGGGCCCTCCAAAATTTTTGCCAAATTTGGCGAGTAGCCACTACAGTAAGAATGCGTAATAGCAGTACCGGGATAATGATGGAAACGTCATTGATAATAGGAACTCCCCAAACTGCCCGGAATTCCACTCAATCCAAATCGATACACTCTATAAATATATAGAATGGATACATGGCTATGGATGCTATTTCAATGGCCAGATACTGGAAAAAAATCAGCCAGAAATGTCCAGCAGCTTGCGCAGAAATTAAAGACAGGTATCAAGCCCAAAGTTCAAATTTTCATTCGAAACGAATAAAAACCGTAAAAACTCACAATGCACAGTAGTCATAAATATTTGCAATGCAAATATCGTTACTAAACTTTATTTCTTTAGTAAATTTTGGGTCGCTAAATCCGAATTTCACACAAAAAAATTGAATTATCTATCTAAATGTGTGATATGGCATTTCTTATTCCACTAATCGTTCATATTTAATTACCATTATTTTTTGCTCTATCATTTTTAGAGTAACAAATAGTACATGTTTTTATGTACTTACAAAAAACCATGATTTTTCATTCAAAATTCTCGAAACTACAGCTTTTGTGTTTGAATACCAATATTTTGATATCGTTTCCAGTGAGCATGATATCTCGTGAACCAAATCACAGACCAATTTTCAATTTTGGAATGTTGTTCGTGATTATAATAGCAAGCTCAAACAAAATTTCAAATTAATTGTGATTGTTTCCCTAATTTTTTTTAAGAATACAGTGCTTTGGCCACCGTAAAAATAAAACGCATAAATTAAAATACCATAATGAGTTATGGTACCAATACTTTTAAAACAGAGCAACAGTTCATGACTTCAAATTTATTTGTGAATTGGAACTACGGATATGGTATGAATCGCAACGGGCTTTCTCACAACATCGTTGTGGTACGAAGTAGTGTGAGCCGTACAAGGAATATTCCATCCCAGCATGTGTTTCAAAAAGTAGCGTCTAATAAATTAATAAAACTCAAGTTGTAATGATCCGAAATTTTAGGAAAATAATAATTAAGCTATATAATTTCAAGATCTGCAGTGATAATAAATAATATAATTTTTTCGTCTTGTATTAACTCGTCAAACATAGACAACATCTTAGATTCTCCAGGCATTCTGGGTGCAGACTTGCGCAGCTAAAGTCTAGTTTAAGTGAAACTAAATAGTCTGAAGAATTTTTAAAGAAAAATTCGTGAGGGGTATCGAGGGAAAAGTTAGTTAAAGCCAAATTCAATATGTTTAGTTAAATTGTTCGAATACATATACAAACATACTCATCTATCTGCACTCCATATTCACCAAAACCCGATAATTATCGTACAATACACAGCTATTAGTAGCGTTGTCTGATTAAAATACTAATATTGATAACTACAGTTCGACAAAAAAAAATCTTACGAGCAATCAATTTTCAATATTAATTAACTTTTCGGTAAATATCGAACCACCATATGAATTCATCTATATACTAAAAAATCAGTTCATTATTGACAAAATTAAGTTTGAAACAATAAAACGTATATCCATAATCATATAATCGCAAGATAAAAACACGCCTTTGCTGTTTTTTTTGTGCTATTGTACTATGGGGGACCACTGTGCAATGTATCTTTAAACTGCAATAAATACGCATTATTTTGCAACGTTTTATGCTAAAGCATACTTCCAATTGAAAGCGTCAAATTGGCTTTGCTTATTGCAGAATACATACGGCAAATGTTAAAAAATGTTAATTATTCGTAAAAAAAATTCCATGCATCAATAGTTTAAGAGAGTTATGTGGGACTGAAAAATGGTCAATTGTATTGCGTCAAAGACCACGAGAAATTTTTTTCATGGAAGTTGAAAATGATTAATGTTAATTTTTAAGCCTACTTAAAATGGGATGATAGTAAGATACAGAAATACTTTGATTATCTTTTTCGAGGAACCAGTTTCTACATTTAAGAAATAAATGAAACAACGTTAATTCCAATATCAAAATAAAATAACTGTTTTACAATCGATGCTTTACCAGAAATCTAACTTATAATGAAGGCTTAACATAACTGAATGTTTTTAAGCCGTTAGCCCCCCCTAATGGAAAACGCTGCGCACGCCTATGTATACGACATTGATTTCAAACGTTTAAATTGGCTGACAGTTTTGTATGACAGCTGGAGGAAAACAAACCCCTATTAGTGTGTGTGAAATGATTTGCATAGAATAATCGACGGTAACATGATCTGGAACACTGAAGGGCATGCAATGAAACTCGGTGCAGTTCGGAATCATACTAACAGAAGCCTTACACGTATTTAAACTAATATATACTATATAAACATACACATTGAAATTGTGTTCTCTGTCGTCAAATAACTCAATTGGCAACATTGTTCCATAGTTGGAAAGCAAGAAGTAAATGCATAGTTATATTCATTGTGCTTATCGAGCCGGAAAATATTTATCTTTTTATCCGGCACTCCGTTGACTGTCTCCATTTCAGACGACTTCAGAATTGTCCTTTGGTATTATTGCTATGCAATTCATGTTTTCTGTGTTTCTGTCCGCACTTGTTTGTTATAACCCAACACTGTTATTCTACCATTTTCTATCAAATGTTTGCTATTTTCTTGACTGTCCGTCCTTCCACACTGACGGAGGCCGCGTCTCTTGCTTTATTTATATGCCGTTGTAAACGAGTATGAAGGGTGTGTTGCTGTTGCAGCCGCCACACTTTGGGTGGGAACATTTTCAAACCTTTCCAACCGGAAGATTTGTTTTTTGTTCGCATTTCACGTACCGATGCTTTCCGTTCTGTTCATTGCTGCGCAACATGACTGAGAAGAAAATATTTTATAAACGCACGCTTTCCTCCAGCTCTGCACGATTGAAGTGGTTAACTATGCAGTTGGTGTCGTAGAGCTTTAGTCGGTGATTTGTTGGGGCAGCTGGATGCTACTACGGTGTATGGAGTAGAGTACTCCTGTCGAGTAAGATATCAAAGAGCATTGCATTTTCCCTAAAGAAGATAAATGCTGCTTCTGAACTTCGGTGGAGATATTTATTGCCCACGATCCGTTCGTGTTGTCGAAAAAACCGGACCTTCATTGAGATGCTTTTCATCACGACTTACAAGCAAACTGTGGCTAATTAATCTGATTCGTTTGATAGAAAATCACTTCAAAAGATGTACCGTTTCGTTCGTGGAACCGAAGAAAATTCGCAACTTAAACCATTGGCCCAATTTTTGAATAACTTCTTATCTGGGTGGATAGAAGCGGGGTACTGCTTCTGTAGATAGTATCAGCTCAATCCCAGCTCAAAGGATTCAAGACATCGCAGTGGAAGCAATATAGGCGAGGATTATGATGATGGGAGATGCGGCTGTGCCGGGATCTTGATGCGGGTTATACTTTCAAAGCTATAGTAGTTGTTGGTGCTTCTTTCCATTGCCTATGGAAGCCTTCAAGCGAAAGTTTTCTTTAATCCAATTGTCAACAATATTTAAAACGAGCCGGCAATACTGGAAGCCAGTTTTCCACTTCTCGAGATATTATCCGTTGGCTTCTTTTGCCTTGTTGTGTATGATGTTGTTCGAAAAAGCATCTTAATTGTATTAAATCTCCATCATTATGAAGATGCCAGTTCGGTATTAACTTTCTAGAATAAGATATACATCAGATGCTTTATTCATAGCTAGCTGTATTGGTCTGCCAATCAGCATAGTGGAATTTTGATCAAAGTTCCTAATAGTATTATATCAACGAGCAGCCTAACTGAAACATTAGTGCCGAACCCCTCCAACCCAGCTCAAACTGAAAATTCATCACATTCCCTAGCCAGCGCAGGCGAATCAAAAGCTTTCGACATTGGAAAACTTTTGCTCCCCTCTTCGTCACGCAATCCCGGCCAGAATAATTCACTTCACTGTGGCGGAAAAGTTTCCTTCAAGAGCAGCCGTTTTTCTTCGCATTTCTGGATGTCGAGTCGACCCAACTTTCCATCGATCAGTCCAAGGCTATTTTTTGATCCCTGATGTTATTGTATGCGAAAGCTGTTTCAAGCATGCGACTCGTTCTTTTTTTAAAGAAATTTTTTTCCATCATCACATTCATCACATGAGATGGTAGTACGTGACTATTCGAAGATTGCTGCTGCAATCCGCCCGTCACCACCCTAATCACATTTTTTTTATTTCTATAGTGTGCTTAAACCCCTTTCTCCACTCTAATAGGGACGACCAACATCATAAATTATTCATCTGTCAAAGGAAGCTCATTCGGCTGTACTATGGAATCTTTTTTTTGGGATGGAACGAAAAAAATATAAGAGAAATGGGATCACCATTCTTATTCTAGGATTTACGACCCGCCCCTTCTCCTCCAGGGGAAACCTTCGTTGAAGGGTTCCCGGTTGAGTCCACGGTAAAGCAAACATTTCACTTGAATAAATAGATGCCATTCAGCGTTGAGTAGGCCCATTTACTGTTAGCAAAGACCACATCTGTCATTACTACGGAATTCGCAGTGGATACATCTTGTGTTTTTGACAGCACACAATTCGCCTATATCATAAGTACGATAAGACATTGAAATTTACTGTAACAAGCCATTAAGCGGACCCTACACGAGCAGAAATATTGACAATAAGTCATATATTCATCTCTATATCCCAGTTAAGCTCAGCCGGAAATGAACCGGAATTCTGGCTGGTTCCAGTTCGTAATCCGGCTCCAGTGACACAACCGATTCTAGTTAGAATCGGTTGTGTCACTGGAGCCCGTATACGAACTGGAACCAGCCAGAATTCCAGTTCATTTCCGGTTGAACTTTACTGGGATAGATGGCAGGCACGTAGCCAGAGGGGGGGCTAGGGGGCTAAAGCCCCCCCCGAAAATTTTCAAAAATAAATTTAAGAAACAACATGTTTTTCGGTGACTCTTAAAAAAATTGTATCTTGTTTGGTTTCAACAAATTAATGCGAGAATTGTGAGGAAGATTGCTATTTCGTACACCGAAGACAGCGGTCAGGATATCTACTCAGTATGCTGAGTGTGATAAAACAGTTCCCTTCATATTGTGTGACTCGTCGGAAGACAAACGAAACTGTTACTTTAATTCTTGCTGTGGGGATCTGTCGAATGATTGAGTCGCAGAAGCAAGAAGTAGTGCTCCAGCCAAATACGGAGGCTATTGACTTCAGGTCTTTTCGCATAAGATCGATCTTATGCGAAAAGACCTGAAGTCAATAGCCTCCGTATTTGGCTGGAGCAACATTAATGATGTGAAATATTTGCTGAAGGTGATTATGGAGGTTATGCTTACGAACATCGCCTTTAACGAGTTTAACCATGTCAGGCGTTCACTGCTGATGCCATTTAACAAATTAGCCCAGGCGAAACCAGTCATTTTGCATAACAACTTGTAACATGTGGTTGATCCTCATATATATGGACGATGAGAAAATCAATGCTCGGCTACAAGATCTGATACCACTTACTTGCACCGTGGCTATTAAAAGATTCCTGTCACATTTCGAAAAAATGGTATTCATTATAAAGGACACATCTAGGAAGTATATTAAATGGTGTTTTTGTGGTGAAAATCTAGGTGAACAGACATATTTCCTCCAACCTGACCCTGTACGTAAAAACTGAATGCGATAGTATTATTTTACACATTATATCTTTGCATATACATAGTCTCCAAAACCATTTCCTGAAAAACAAACATTTGCCAAATTTTGGCTGCTGTTCGGATAATATTGACGGCAAAAACTGCGTCTAGTATCTCAAAATCAACGGTCGGCACCATCATTGAGGAAGTCGACACTCGTGACCCGTCAGAAATTCGCGAACATGGACATGGCAGTAACCACTATGATGATAAGGAAGTGTACGAGATAGAAATGAACACCACCGCGACACTGTTGGTTAGGAAAAATATTTCTCAGCCTAGTAAATAGTTCTCCACATGCAATCGCTAGTTGTTCGCACGAGATCTGTAGGACAACCATTTACGTTTTATCACTTTCATTGTTCACATCATGGAAATATATTGAAGACACAAGGCTTCATTTAGCTAATGCATTGAACCGAATAAAATAAACGAAATATATAATAAAATTGCAGAAGTTTTATAGAAAAGTGAGCTCAAAAACTGTCCCAAAATGAGAACTTTATCGCTAGTGGTTGTGTCTAACAAAACTCAGATATTATGTTATATATTAGCCAGAATAAAGTTAGTTAAAGCATAAGCAGATTGAATTTCTGTAATAGGTTAGTGCACTGTACGCTTAGTAGAAACATCAGGCATCTCACTCAAGCGTGCTAGACAAAAACATTTCCGTTAGTTGATGACAATATAGTCGAGAAGACAGTTTTTGTTTTCGCGTCATTTTAATGCAATAGTATTTCTGTTGACACTCAATTTCATTTAATGCGGAGAATGCGGTCCATATTTAAACATTATTAGTCCGCAAAGTAGTGATATTTTAAACAATCGAACAATAAGCAAGAAAAATTCCAAAAAATAAACAAGCCAAAAAGTGGTAAAACAGCGGTTTTTCTGAGGTGTTCATCAACCCAAGAATTGTATACCGTCGTATATTACTAATGTTGTTCACATACAGAAACGTACATAGTAGCGGTAGGACTATCTGTTGTGATTTTATCCTTACTTTTCAACGGATGTCAATAGATGCTAAACCACATATTAGTCAATCAATCATAATAAACTTAATGTTGTAAGCAGCAGCATTTCTGTCTCTTTCGATGGTTTCCAATTAATGTCCATGTAAGTCTAAAAACGACGTGACGATACAGTGAACAAACATCAGTAGCCTATCACGGAGAGCGACTAAAATGTTGTAACTAGTTGAGTCTACAGTCAATAGATTGGGATTAATGTTTCGATTTCATGTTTTCGTTTTATTTGTGTTCGTTATGGAATAAAATGAGAGAGATGAGCAGAGATCACGAAGAAAAAGAGAGAAAAAATAATAAATAAATTGAAATCGACCCAAGAGCAGCTGTTCTATATTTTCTGGGCACTCAACTACAGAACAACAGAAATCATCAAAGAAAGTTGGCCTTACACCTACGTTACTCTTCGACAGAGGTGAAGTAAGTGCGATGTATACCCGTCCATATGTCGGAATAAAGAGATGCTGAAATTATTGAGCTTGTTCATATTTATAATATTTCTTTTTTTTTCAATCTAAAATTTTATTTGAAACGGCTCAATGCGTTAGCACAACTGATCCGTGGGTCTTTTAATTTTTTTTACAATAAGTAAAAATAAAAAAATTCTAAGAATGTCGGTCTGCCAGATCTTGTTGACGCAGTTTGCTGCTGCGTGTTGAGATCTTTTTCCTTGGCGGTGAGGCCGCTTGGTGGTCATTCAGTCTGCCTTCTCTCGCGTTATCGTTCCCGTCCATGTCGTCATCGGTACTGCTTTCTTCCTGTTCACGATCAGAGGTTCTTATTTGTTTCTTGTTCTTATGGGTCGCTGTTGTATATCCGTCTTCATCGGTATTTGCTTCTTTATTGGCGATGCTAGTTGTTGGTTTGGGAGCGGTTGTCGTGGTCGTTGCACCTGCATTATTGGGTAATTGGATCGTTGTTTTAGGTTTATCTGAAGGTATCGCTGGCTGCTTGTTAGAGTTGGCTGTAGTAGATGAGTTTTGACTAGTTGCTTCGGCGCATGTTTTTCCGTAGTAGGCTGTATAGTTACAGAATTGGCATGTTGGGGTCTGCCCGGGATATGTAATTAGCGTTGTTTGCTTATAGGTCACGCTATCCTTCGGTGATTTGCATTCGATAGTCATGTAAGAAGGTATTGGTTTAGTCACTCGCATTCTCACAATACGAACGCCATTGGGAATGCCGGAGAAAAAATTTCTCCAGGTGTCATTCGTAATAGATTCTACTTCTCCATATTGCGACATGATTTGCTTGATGAAATCCTCCTTCGTGCGCGGGGCCAAATCATGGATACGCACGTCCACCATGTCGTTTTCCATATGCACGGGGATCTTGATTCTGGTGTTATTAAATTCGACCTCGTGTTGCATGTTGTTCTTTGCAATAAAGTTTTCGGCCTGTGCTAAGCTTCTAAACGTGATCAAAACACAGTTTTTACGTGATGTAGCTGAATGTAGGTAACTTCAGCGAGATTAAGCTCCATTTTCACTTTAACTAATTGTTCCACTTCCTTAACTGTTCGTGTTATCCCGTAGCACAGGCGCTTTTGCTTCATTTGGCAAACTCATTTTACTCCGCAGCCGGGGGCAACGATACAATTTGTATGTGCACTGATATAGAACAATAGCTAGCTTGATTCACTGGTGCCTGTAGCCTGCTATAGCGTAGCAATTTTTTTTGCTTCTGCTTTTTGCGACATCAGAAGATAGACCTTCTAGTTCTTTTGGTAATACATTTAACAAATTTCACGTACCGTCAAGTCCCCAGTTACCGTGCGTTTAGGTGGATTTGACGTGACTTCAAATCCTGTTTTTTTTTTATCAAAATGAAAACCGCCCTCATAGTCACCGTAAAAATACCTATCTAAATACGTCACAATTTAGAAATAATATAAAACTATTACCAACAAAACGAGAATAAGTAGTTGAGGACATTTGTTTGGCACCAGTGCACGTTATATGATCAACTTACGGTGTATTTAAAATTTTGATTCAACTTTAGTTGGAATGTTTCAATAAAACGATGAAACGAAAGGATTTGGGATCTGGATCTCTCCGATGGATTTAGGGAGCTAGTTCTTTAAATTTCGTGATTTTGAAACTGCACGGTGAACGACACATGCACGGCGACTGGCGATTTGAAGGAAAATTAGAAGATATTAGTAATCAGTGTTTTCATTCGATTTGTAGACAATTTTCTTTAATCAATTAAATTGTGGGCAGTTTCCTTCAGTTGATTTAATCATTTAAATTTATATTTTGATCCTATTGATTACCAAAAATCCTTCCTAACTGGGGTTCTAATCTACCCGACCAAGGCTAGTCTTGAAAATAGTTTCATTTAAATAGAATATATCAAAAAATTGTGTTAGCATGATGCCTTGGAACTGGTAATACTCGCAGAACACCAGACAAAGAAAATAGAAGTTGAACCGTCTCTGCGCATCTACAAATCGCTTGCTAAATCAGAAGATTTTGTACGAATTTCGACATTCTCTTCGTTCGAACATTTTATGGATATTTTTCTACTCATTTCGGTTTAGCATCTTCTACGCCTTTTAAAGGTGTAGCTTGGAACACCTAGTGTTTTCCAGCACCGTCAAGCATTGTCATATTCGGTTAGCGCATAAATACTGTGAACTCTAGAATATACTTTGTTGTAACGAGAGTAAGTACTATAACCTTTCTTGTGACAATGAACATATTTTTAGGATTGTCTTTGATTTGGAATTGATTTCATTATGAACTTTTCAAAATTTAATTTAGTTTCTAGTGACTATGTCAAATTGTCAGAATTAAAAGCTTTATGCAAATTTTTTTAAGCCCCTCCCGAAACAAAATCCTGGCTACGGGCCTGATAGATGGTGTAAGGTCATCTTCAAAATATTGATCCTGTAGAATTTAAATGGGATTGATGGATTGAAGCAGTCTTGTCAAGATATTTATGGACAATATTCTTGTCTCGTGTAGGGTCCGCTTTATATCATTCACAGAATCTAGTTTTCGTTAAGTAAAATAGGTTGAAGGTTTTTCGTTTCAAAGCAATATCATTTTAAGCACATTATGGCGTATTAATATTTCTGGCAGCTCATTTAAAATCACAGATGCAAAGCCAAACCAAAGGAGTTTGGTTTGTTTTCTTCACGTCCTAACCTCAATCGATTTTTACAGTGCAAAATATTTTGATTTTCTCACGAAATAATTCGGCACCATTTTCTTAAGGTTCAAAAAACCTTTTTTGAGCAAGTGTAAGAATTGGAAGCTCAGTAGTATGCGTAGAAAAAAATGCGTTCAGCTTTGCCACCGGTTTAGCCATACAGAACCTTTTCAGAACTCTAAAAGAAGAATATCCGTAGATTTATTTTATCATCACGATTCAGTTTATGCCAAATAGTTGGTGGAAAAACATTTGACCGATCGGAATGGTGGTTTTGAAACAGGGGCTGTTATTTTACCACTACCTGTACACTAGAGTGACAGGAAAAAAATTACCCCTATGACCAACGTGCCTGAAGTTTGTATGGGATTTTTCGACAATTTACATGAAGAAAACCCACTAACTTGCATGCTCGCCGCTAGATGGCACTGTATGCATCGTATTATCACTCTGAGTGAAAATAAGAAAGATCATTTAATTGCCTACAACTTTGTCGAAGACCGCTAGTCTAGCTGGCTTTGTTAAAAAAATTTATTAAACTTTTAACGAAGTGATGTCTGAGTCAGTTTTGCATGGGGCCTAGTAGTGCATGGTTGTGTATCAGTGCTTGATTCACACGAACTAAACATTTCTGTGAGAAAATGGTTAGGTTTAGGTCAATAGTATATTCAGAAGATTTATAGTAAGTAATACGAGTCAAGTTCTTCCGAACATCTCGATATTCTATCTCACTTCTATGAAAAGTTAGTGTTGGCGCCCTCTATGCGGTCATAGGTGAAACTAAAATTTTCTAACCAAAACGTAACTAGTATTTTGTACTTCAATTCTTTTGAACATATTATTCAGCTAAGCTTTTCCTTGTCCAAACTGAATTTTTTGTTCAGTGTATTTTTATCGAAAACTAAACCAATGAAAGTCATATTCATCTCAGAATCAAATTTCCCAACTGCTAGTTGCCTGACACATGCAAAAAGTATCAGTAACGAATTTGGTATTCGTTATGCATATTATCCTGATTACCTGTACCTTACCTGCATTACTACTCATTTTACCAAATAACAGCGTTATAAAACTAATCAATTGTATAAATCAAAGTTAAACAGTATCAAGTGCTGTTCAAAGATAAACAATCCGAAGTGTAATCGTAATAATTTACGTCCGGAAGTCACCATCTTGGATTTCTACATGACGTCAGACATAAATTTCTGGCACCTACTCGTCAAGACCATCCCGAAAATACCCAGTCAGTCTAGATTCTAGAGTGTAAACTCTGGACTCTTCACGCTGCATTCTGGACACCGGGTTCTGGTCTCGATATTCTGTGCTATGGACTTTGAACTATAATCTCTGGGGTCTTGATTCTGGACTCTGGAATCCGAACTCTAAACTCTAAACTGTGAAGTCTGAACTGTGCCCCCGGGACTCTGGATTCTGTGCTCTTGACTCTCCCTTAGGGACTATGGATTGTGGGTTTTGGTCTCTGGATTATGGATTAGATTCTGGATTATTTAGATTCTGGACTCTTCAAGCTCAATACTTGATGAGGGACTCTTGGTGCTGACCTCGAATTTCTGTACTATGCACTCTGAACTTTAGGTTTTGCACTCGGGTCTCTGGATTCTGGGCTCTGGGCTCTGAACTCGGGACACTGGGCTCAGTGTTTTGGGTTGAGAACTCTGGTCTCTGAACTCTGAGCCCTGGTCTCAGGATTCTCGTCTCTGGACTTCTAGACTTTGAACTCTGGATGCTGCACTCTTCACGCTGTGTTGTGGACTCTGGATTCTGGCCTCTGGGCTCTGTGCTCTGGAGTCTGAACTCT
Organism: Topomyia yanbarensis; assembly: GCF_030247195.1. Taxonomy (NCBI): domain Eukaryota; kingdom Metazoa; phylum Arthropoda; class Insecta; order Diptera; family Culicidae; genus Topomyia; species Topomyia yanbarensis. The sequence continues at coordinate 23,287,010 of NC_080670.1, read as the reverse complement.
TGCCTCAGTGTTTTGGGTTAAGTACTACGGGCTCTGGATTCTGGTCTCAGAGCTCTGGACTCTGGCCACAGTAATTTGGGTTGAGAACTCTGGACTCTGGATCCAGGATTCTCGATACTGTTCTCTACACTCTGAGCTCTGGACTCTGCATTTTTAACTCTGGATTCTGAGCTCTCGCCTCTAGATTCTGTGCTATGGACTCTGGATTGTAGACTGTGGTCTCTGAGCTATGGGTTCTGGGTCTTGATTCTGGACTTTGGACTCTGAACTGTGGACTCTAAACTCAGGACTATGCACTCTGCACTCGGGACTCTGGATTCTGGACTCCGGACCCTGGGTTCTGGTCGCTGGGGAATGGAATCTATGAGTTAGTGACTCTGAAATTTGGGCTCTGGATTATTTGCTGAGAACTCTGGGCTCAGTATTTTGGGATAAGAACTCTAGACTCTGGTTTCTGGACTCTGGTCTCTGGCATCTGAACTATGGATTCTGGACTCTGAGCTCTGTCTTCGGAACTCTGAGTTCTGATCGCTGCGCTATGGACTCTGGACTCTACATTCTCGACACTGAACTCTGGATTCTGGACTCTAGACTCGCCTCAATATTTAAGGTTAAGGACTGGACTCTGCACTCGGGACTCTGGATTCTGGACTCCGGACCCTGGGTTCTGGTCGCTGGGGAATGGAATCTATGAGTTAGGGACTCTGAAATTTGGGCTCTGGATTATGTGCTGAGAACTCTGGGCTCAGTATTTTGGGATAAGACTCTGGTTTCTGGACTCTGGTCTCTGCCATCTGAACTATGGATTCTAGACTTTGAGCTCTGTCTTCGGAACTCTGAGTTCTGATCGCTGCGCTATGGACTCTGGACTCTACATTCTCGACACTGAACTCTGGATTCTGATCTCTAGACTCGCCTCAATATTTTAGGTTAAGGACGCGCGACTCTGGATTCTGGTCTCTCGCCTCGAGACTCTGAGCTATGGAATCTGAAGTCTGAGTTGTCTCCTCGGAATTCTGGGTTCTGGTCCCTGGCTTATGGACCCTGAATAAAAATACACCGAAAAAAAATCAGTTTGGACAAGGAAAAGTTTTTCAAATAACTTTTTTTCCTTGAAAGTGCCCAACTTCAGTGTTTGACGGTAGGTAGGGAACATAATTACCTACCTTGGAATAAAATTTCTTCCAAGTCAAAGATGGAGTTTTTTTGTAAATCGACTTTAAATGTTTAAAATCGACTTTTTTCAGTGTAGGAGTCGATGAAGAATTTTTTTCAATATTTTTATTCAAAACTTTGACTAATTTTGTGAAAATCACTACTACAACATTTTTATAGGATTTGTTATTTTTAGACTATAGCCATTTGAAAAAAAATTGATGAAAATGTTTGACCCTTTTCAGAAGACAAAAAAATACTACTTAGTATGCGAAGTGGCTTTTTGTGACAACCCTAATAAACATCTTATAATCCAAGAGCCTAACGACCTGTTCAGAGAATCATCCAAAGTATAAGTGGAATCGTTCGACTATATGGATTAAAGTTCGTGTATAATTTTTTTTATTAGGGAAAGTCTTCATGTACAGAAAGTTTCATTAAAATCTGAGAGGGTGCCCTTTTTGTTCGATTAGAGAGGTTTTAACCTTAACGTCATTCGCCTCTTCCGGTTAGAAAAATCTCTTATGAATTTTTTTTTGCCCTATACAGGTGCGCTGCGTACAAGGCAATCGATTTACCAACTACGCTACGCCCATCCCCGAGGGTGCTGCCAACTCTGAATACGATTTGGCGCGAAATTCGTCAAAATCAAAGTTCAAATTGTAGGTGCAATACAAAAGTATAAACTCTAACGGTTACGATATCCCATAAGGGATTATTCATAAATTACGTAACGCAAAAATTGCCCAAAATTGACTCCCCCTCTCCCCATGTTACGTAACATTTCTTCGAAAAACTTTTTTTTTGTATAGGAAAAAAATTTTACGTAACGATCTAGCTTCCCCCTCCCCCATATATCACAACTTCTCGTACCCCCTCCTCCCTATACGCGTTACGTAATTTATGAATGGTCCCTAACATAGGTTTATCCCGCTCGGACGTGCCTGGCAGAATTCCCCTCAGGTAGCCAGCAGCGAAATAAAAAGTCTGGCAGAATTTCTGGAGGCCTGGCTGGCAGAGCGCTGCCCAGCCGGCCGGCTCAAATGCAACAACCGTTTCTGGCAGAATTTTTCGCCTTACGGTTATAAACGGTTTTTTCTGCCGGATTTCTGCCAGGCACGCACCGGCAGGACCGGTTTTGTACCGCTTCAGGTTTTGCTTGTATTTTTCTTATTTGTTTTAAAATTTTATGTGAATTTATAACAAAAACATGTCTGGAGACATGAAATCCATTTTACTTACCATGTTTGAAACCAAAATCTTTGTTTCTCCCTATTTTTTCATCTGCCAAAACTATCCTTCTTGGAAAAATGTAAATATGGCGAAAAAAGCAACGATAAACAAAACAGAACCGGTGAGGCGAATCTGCCTGCCATAACTGGAAGGAGTATAGCTGAATTCTGGCAGTGCCATTTTGATAATTTTGACAGCTGCCGGAATCCTGACGGATTTTTGCTGGCTGCCCGTTTTTCTTCCAAGCGGGGAGTATAGCTGAATTCTGGCAGCGCCATTTTGATAATTTTGACAGCTGCCGGAATCCTGACGGAATTTTGCTGGCTGCCCGTTTTTCTTCCAAGCGGGATAGTTCGGACCAAAGAGAATAGGGAAAGAGACGAATAGTGTGAAACCAAAAATACCTTATTAAGCAGACCAATCGTGCAATGTAAATAAACATTACTCATGCCTGAGTTGGAGGAGATAAGTATTGTACATCTATTAAAAAAGAAATTTCAATTTTCGTCAGAATTTGGTTCAATCGTGATTGTGAGGTGCATTCTAGAGTATATGTATGAGTAAAAACAAGCTTTAGAATTATTTCATCTCTTTTTTTCGAAATGCGCATCGTTTGATAAACAAATCTAACGATCGACATACGGTTTGTATTCAAAATATAATAGAAGTCATTTAAAGTGCTGCCTGTGGAAGCGGTTGCCAAAATTCTAGTGTTGAAATCATCATAAAGGGAGTGTTGCCGTTTTGACTGATTTTCACTCTTCGTCTCTTTCCCTATTCTCTTTGGTTCGGACTACAGACACTTCCCACTCAAAAAGTGCAAGTTGCTGGTTGGCGGGGGGCTATTTGCAAACTCGGATGCGCTAATTGCCCTACAATTTGCCAGCAATTTGCTGGCAATTAGGGAGCTATTTTAAATGCAACATTTGGGCCATTTACCGCCGTCATTTTTTGCCGCTCAACCCGCCCTTAAATCGCCCCCAAAGCGCCTAGGGAACGCGCTATTTAATCGCCCCTAATTGCCTAGTATGAAAATTAAAAATAATTATTTTCGGATTCAATATCTACTCACATAAACTTATCAGTACACTAGGTAATCACCTCCAAACTTTAGGAAGAATCGATGGTGAAATTCGTATTGCACACCAAAACTTACCACAATCAAACTTTTATTTAGACTTCAGGTCAAAGATCTTGTTCCACTATACTTACACACGATTCCACAATTTCCTACATTTATTGGCTAAATTAAGTGCACTAGACAAACAAAATACAGCGAGAATACGCCAATTGTTTAAAAAACAATTTTAAACTTAAGCCAAACATGAACTGCCATGTTTGAAAAACTCAAAAAACAACCAAGTCCATTTCAGCCGCCAGAAAATTTGTCTAAGTGTTGAAATCGCCTTTAAATCGCATTCGCAAATTGCATTTGTTCCTAAGGGCAATTAGCACAGGCGAGTTCAGTCAAACGTCAAACTGTTTAAATCGCCTGACCATGCTCGTCCGCATTTTATTTGGCCGAGTTTATACACAGACTAGCGAAGTGTCAAAATTTGCAGCCAAGCGGACTGTCAAAAAGTGCAGTCAAACGAGCATGATGGGGAAGTGCAAGAGGAAGCCCATGCAAAGCTTATAGGAGCTTCAGTGATGCCAGTTTACATTCATTGTTGCTAGTTTTACTGTTTTTCTCTCCGCTAGTCTGTTATATAAAGTGTCTGTAGTTCGGACTATGTCACAAATGTTTTTTAACTATGCGGGTTCAGTAAAGAGTGTAAATTGCAATTTTCAGTTAGTGGGCACCCGCGTGAACATGTAAAATGTGTACGTGTATTATGTGTTTAGAATTGAGTGGCTCCCCGAGTTTGTATGAGCGGTATGATTGTATTAAATTTTAAATACAACTTGGACTCCCTCTCATTCATTTTTCGTTGTTGGAAGAAGGATGCGCCGATTTCAGATTACGTACTGCTAGGTAATGCAAGTTTTCCGTGCATAGCAACAAAAAATAACATCAAAACATTGAATTATTGTCCGTGTTTTTCCAAAGGAGATGCGACGATTATTTTTCGTCGCAGCAAGATTCGTAGCGTTATTCGGCACACGATTCGTCGCAATGTGAATATTTCTAGAGAAAATTTTCAATAGGACGTAAGTAACATTGAGAGCCTCTCTTTGTTTACTTTCTCTTTCGTTTATTACGACGTCATTGCAACACTTTGAACTAATTTTCCAGTACATATCGAAAGCCGACGGTTTTTACTAGATTATTACTAGAGTAGAAGTAGAAAATATTGAAATGGCCGAGTAATGAACAGAAGAGAAAGACTCCAAAAGCGGACCCTACACGAGACAAGAATATTGTCAATAAAAATATTGACAAGACTACTTCAATACGTCAATCCCACTTGAATTCTAATGAATCAATATTTTCAAAATGTCCTTACACGATCAATATATTGATCAATAATTGGTTTATTGTCAATATTTCTGCTCGTGTAGGGTCCGCTAAAGAGAATCTCTCATTGTTACTTACGTCCTATTGAAAATTTTCTCTAGATTTCTTATGCAATGTGTTGCGTCCGCGAGAAGAAAAACTAGCATCCATCTTCATTCGATTCACCCTTCCGCTACCTACCATGTGAACGATTCGCATGCCAAGCCAAAAGGAAAAAATAACATTTCAAATCCCCGCTAACCGTAGCGCTGTTGGCCGAGTGAATGAGAGAGAAGATTACGAAACAGCGAGAATAAACAAGCGCACCGTCGCTACCGATGAGCACCCGACGTCATTACCATCATCAACATCATCACACGCACAGAATGATGTTTGTGTGAGTTGCAGTGACGCCAGTTTTGTGGAATATTCAGGATTCCAATTTTTGTCGCGTAAACATTTTCAAGCGGTATTGTGCTTTTCACCGAAGATTAGCATGCGACGGAATCAATTCAAAATAGCGAAAGAATTGAAAATATACCCTGTTAGCTCCATCCGCCCAGTTTAAAACAAACATCTAGCAATATATAGGCCCTGTTGGTCAGGTATCGGACGGTCATGAATTGGCAGTTCATGGATTTATTCACCCCTTCACTACCTGTTGAGCGAAAATCGGAAATTTTTTGTTACTATTTTTTGGTACCCATTTAATTTATTGTTTAGTGTGCCTTTTTGATTCCTAACTCGATTCCTTTGCATCCTCCTAAGTTTCCCTTGGTTCAAGACCAATAGTCGCTCGAACACTTCATATAAAAATCAATTCAAATTACATTTTTGTAGCCTTGCGGAATTAAAAAGGTTAAATCTTAAAAATGGCGGTTTCGCAATCTTGTCGCTATCTTGTTTTTTCGCTATTTTTGCTAATTTCCAGTGATAACCACAATATACAAGCAGTCGATTCCGGTTGATGTAAACAGTTTTGTTTAGAAATTCGATTTAGGCAAAGGAGTAAGTGCGAAAAGTGAAGTTTTATCCTACAGTACAATCCGATTACGATTCCTCTCCGACGGCGATTGTTACTACGAGGAGTTTACTATTCCGGCAGCGAAGAGGAAACACCGCAAATAAGGACCGACGAACCAAAGCCGCAAGTGAAACATCAACAACAGCAACGACCAACAGACATAAAATGACACTTACGGCCAATTTCTTCACTGGATGAAAATCGGTTTTTGCTGAAAACCAGTTTTAATGTTGCTGGTGACCAATTAGCCGAAACCCGGTTTTCAACGAAAACCGGTTTTCATTCAAGTGAAGAAACTGGCCGTTAGGGATCCGTCGTGTACAGTCTAACCCAATAAAGCGATTTTTGAACCGAACAGCTTGAATGACATTTTAATAAAAGGTGGTGCAATTTTGTGTAAAAACCTGAAACTTTAGAAGCCAGGAAAAGAGCCAAGGAGTGTTATGTCGCCAATAACGGATTGGTGGTACTCATTGCCGAAGGAAAGAATCCTCTCAACACGTCCGAGCTCCATCCAGACGAGGAATATTGGGCCACCGTACGCGGCACCTGAAGCCGAAAAAATCAGCCTCCTGTCAAGGACGACGTCCCTGTGCAGCCAGCATAACTGCCATGGAAATCAAAACATTAACTTTGAATCGATTGATTAAAAGCTGTAATTAATTACTAAACGTAGTTTTTTTTGAATAATACGGTGTTAAATCATCCCACAAGGTGCAAAACGTCGTGTGGAATGCTTGAATGTCGTGTATATTGCCGAACATAATTCTTTGTTTGGGGCTTTATAGCTATAACGCCCTATATATGTAGGTCGCTGTCAAACTCCATATGACGGTATAGGGTTGTCAGAGGGCTGGAAAAAATTGTTGGAAGCGAGTAGCAGTTTAAGGGAATTTGGCGTTTGGTGGCAAACAAAGTGGACGAGGAGCCACCTATAGTGAACACTGTAAGTTTTTAAAAAATCCGAAAGAAAGTTTCCAATTGAGGTTTGTGCATCTTTTACATACATAAAATAATGCAAAATGTTATTAAAGATTCTTGTATGCAAAACCACAGATAACCGACAGTAGGTGGCAGTAGTCAAGCACTGCTCTCCAACTTACAACAAATTCCACGAAGCCAAGTACCAAATCAGTCGAAATGTTTCGCCCGAATATTTTACCCATTGAATCCGGTGATGGGAATAAGGTACGGTGCGCCGAGGAAGCATGAAGTTGAAAATAAGCTCCGTTTTTGTACCTCCCCTTGGTGGCGGCAGCCCCCGCAGGATGACCACTCGAACTGTACGGCGAGGTATGCCGCACAGCTTCGAATTTGATCCGGCCCACTGTGCACTAAGTCGGTACCCGTGTACAGCACGTAGATACACTCGGTCCTTTGGCCGACCGGCCGGGTGTGAGAGCGATGGGAGAAGAAAATTTTCACTCCCTTTAAATCCGGATTTAAAGTAGTCTTTTTGTCTCGTTCTTGCAAATGTTTGCGCAACGGCTTTTGTCAGCTTTCCAGTTAAGGGCGTTCGGGACGAGGAAGCTTTTACCGCCCGACGTCGGCGGAGCCGGCGATGTGCGAGCGTCGGATGATCAGACAACGGGTTGATAAGCTTTGTTTTTGTTTTGATGAGGTATAAGGAAAATATTGATGAAAATTGAAGCTGGCTGCATACTGAACTATGTCGATTTGAAGCAATGCGATGTTTTGATTTGAACTACATTTTCAAACTGAGTAAACAGCTGTAATCAATTTGACGATCGGACTGGTGTGGTAGCTATGGGCTTAACATGCTTAACAAGCATGAAGTCCTTGAATTAAGTCCACACGTTGTAGACAGTCCGTTGTGTCATACAGATCACAATTTTCCACTTCGTCAGCAGTCAGCCTGCCACCGAGACGAGTTTCCGCTGACGAAGCTACCATCATTGACTCGAGAAGGGACTCCCTTGACGCCGAGTTCATGCTTGTATGCTCGTAATTCCGTTAATGGGCCGAGTGCCGTCGATTGACGAGCATGTGTCCCAGGGTTGAGGTGAAATCTTGTGGTTTACGGCCAAGAAGCGAAAGGAATCCTCTTCTTGGATAATAAGAAAATATGAGCCGGCACACATGGCAGCCCGGAAAGCAGCTCCCCGCTGAGTGTTGGAGGGAAGAAATCGGCGAAGATGTTATTACGATGATCATAATCGTAATGTGCTTATATGTCGTAATAAATTTCCACTTTCTTTTTTAGCACGCCAAATCTCGACCGCCCACGGATACCGACCGGCTGTGGGAGGCAATTCGTCGTTCCGAAAGGCACTTCATTTTTAACACTTGAGTGGTTCAATCCCGCGGGTAAAACCAGCATGAAGAAATTGTGTTGCAAGCGACGGGATGCCCCTGCTTGGCCGTTCTCAAGCATCCTGTATGTTATCCTTGAAAGGACCATTTGCGGTCACCGACAATGTATTGGCGCTGATGATACTTGTTCGCACACTCTCACTTCGCAAACTTTGTGGCCTGCACTCGGTCGTTCGAGTAGATTTCCTGGAGATGACGTAACTAATCGCTGTTATCGGTGAAGGGGTTTGTCAAGTTTCTGCGCCACGTTCGGTCGGATTGGGCTGGCCGGAAGGACGGGACTTAAACTGTTTTTTTTTTCATTTCGTTGAGAAAGGGGAATCAGGCTAAGAATGCGCTACCGTTTGTATTTATCGAGAAAAGTGAATTACGACATTTTTGTGGTACATCACTGTTACAATAATATGCAAGTGATTATTGCTCGTACGAAACACGAAACGATCTATGTAGCAACGGTACTCCCGCCTTAGTTTTTGAATATTCGCTTATGTGACACGGTTCATGCGGTAACTTAAGGGAGCCATGGGTCTTTTATATATTTACAATATGCAAAAATATAAACAACTTAAAACAAATATTATTGAGTGTTGTTCAAATCTTATGCATGTAAGTAGACCTTCTTTCGCGGCGAGGAAACATTTTTTAGTTCTTTTATTTGACACGATTCAATACGTGAGCTTAGCGGAGCTGCGTGTCTTTTATCTTGTCACAACAAATGAATAAAATTTGCAAATTTATTCAGTGTTCCTCGAATTCTTAGATTGCGAATATTCAACTCTGATGTGAGTCGCATTCCCAGTAAAGTTCAGCCGGAAACGAACTGGAACTCTGGCTGGTTCCAGTTCGCATTCCGGCTCCAGGTACACAACCGATTCTAGTTAGAATCGGTTGTGTCACTGGAGCCGGAATGCGAACTGGATCCAGCCAGAGTTCCAGTTCGTTTCCGGCTGAGCTTAACTGGGTTGGTGCTCATACGAGCTTGGGGTGCGGTGGGTGAGTATCTTTCACTCTCCCGTTATATGCACCCGTTTGCACCGTACCGAATGATAGTGAAATGATGGTTGGCAGTGTAGCTATATTTATAGAAAAAGGTTGTCATTACTTTTGACAAATAAAATTATCATCGTTAAAAAAATGATTAAATTGAACAGAAATTGTGTGGCAACGTGAAACAAGTATTTATCATGCATTTACCGTATATGTGGTTGATTAACTTTAACAAAAATAAGACAGAAATCACATCATAATCTAAAATTTTTAAGAAAATTGTTTCATCAAACCTTACTAAACACCCATGACATGGAAAAACGGTGCCCTTCATCAGTATAGTGGAACAAAGATACAAAATATTGCCGGCATAAAATAAATTAACAAGACTCCATTTTTATTAATAAAAATAGCAACACTTCGGAAGATTCTCTGTCAAAAAATGCAGACAAACATGGTCAGGCGACTTAAAAAGTTTGACGTTTGACTCAACTCGCCTGTGCTAATTGTCCCTAGGAACAAATGCAATTTGCGAATACGATTTAAAGGCGATTTCAATACTTAGACAAATTTTCTGGCGGCTGAAACGGATTTGGTTGTTTTTTGCGTTTTTCAAACATGTATGGCTTAAGCTTGAAATTGTTTTTTGAACAATTGGTGTGTTCTCACTTGTATTTTGTTTGTCTAGTACACTTCATTTAGCCAACGAATGTAGAAAATTGTGGAATCGTGTGTATGTATAGTAGAACAAGATCTCTGACCTAAAGTCTTGATGAACGTCAGATTGTGATAAGTTTTGGTGTGCAATACCAATTTCACCTTTGATTCTTCTTATAAGTTGGTGGTGATTACCTAGTATACTGGTAAGTATATGTGAGTAGATAATGAATCCGAAAATAAGTATTATTTTTAATTTTCATATTAGGCAATCAAGGGCGATTAAATGGCGCGTTCCGTGGGTGATTTGGGGGCGATTTAAGGGCGGGCTGGGCGGCAAATCGTCCAAATGTTGCATTGGAAATAGCCCCCTAAATGCCAGCAATTTGCTGGCAAATTGAAGGGCAAATCGCGCATCCGAGTTGACAAATAGCCCCCCGTTAGCCAGCAACTTGCCCTTTTTGACTGGGTTTCGGCAGGGTGAAAATGTGCGAAAAGAAGAATGTCGAAGGAAAAATAAGAAGCCGATTGTCACGTCTTGTCTTAGGTGTATATGTACGTTTTCGACTTCCTCGTCATTAGATGCTGATTGGAATCCCTGTCTTGCTTGCTGCACTTGTGACTGAAGGAAGGGATGAACATGAAGAGGTCTGGAGGTTTTTGTTGATTATATATATTATATCAACACACACTCGCAGCTGGCTCTCACCAGAGCTACGAAATTTCAAAATCAGTTACCTATTTCTGCTTGCATTTACCGAAACCGACATTCAGATTCAACGCCTCCCTCATTCATTCACTTTCCAACTGACTGAAATTTCATGCAGAATCGAATGCTTGAGTGCAGAGGAAATATAAATTCATTCACCAACCAAAGCATTCATTTGTTATTATGACGACAGTTTGAAGGCAGAAGTTAGCATCTTCTACATTTTCGAGCCTAAGTGAACTGCGTAATCTATATCTGGTGTACTTTTGCTCAATAATCCCTCTCAGAGCTAGCATAGACACAAAATTCACTTTTCTTCTGAAACCGAACATGTTCGAACCTGACTGCGCTGCGTCGGGAGAACGAATGACGAGAGAAACGAAGCAAACATTTCATTCATCGCAGCGGGGATGAATTGAATTTTGTTTTCTTTCAAGTTCACGTAGAAATGTCAATTTTTTTAGGCTCTGGCTCTTACTATTTTACGGTACTCCCCAGTTAAACTCATTCCGGAACCGGTTCGGATTTCTGAATGGAGTCATTATGGATTCCAAATCAAATGCAACAACCGATTCCGACAAAGAATCGGTTGTTGCATTTGATTTGGAATCCATAATGACTCCATTCAGGATTCCGAATCAAATTCCGAATGGTTTGACCGGGTCATCGGTCGGTCGATTTCGCATATGAAGCAGTAGATGCTGCGTTACATAGCGGTGTCTAACGGTGCTTTTCGGGCTCGGCAACTATCAAAATTATCACGTGAGGAGAAATTCCGAACAAACCGTTACTTGACAACGGCCGCTCTTGGTAGTAAACACCAGAGAAAAGTTTGTCAGGGATCATCCCTCACAGTGAATTTTGAGTTGGCTTTTGAACCCTAATCACATGTTTGTCAAGAATTTTTATTCTATTGACATGCAATAAGGTATATATAGGTGTGGAAGAACACACGGTTTGCTAGTGTTAGCAACCAAAAATATGTAAACAATCCAGAAGCACAACGGGTCGACGTCATAGCGTTCACACGATTTAATGGGAGCGGAACGAGCGGTATGACGAAAGTAAGTCCATTTATTCTGTGATCACTCACACCACTCATGTAAAATTCATCTTACGAATACCAAAGTGCCATCTTCGCCATACCTGTATATACGGCATTGATTGACAGGTGCATCTAATATGACAGATGACATTTTTTTGTAGTGCTACCGTTATTTGATTCTAGAAAAAGTTCCTCTAAGTAATTTCGTTCATTATTCGGAGTAAGAGAAAAGCTGTTCTATAATTATGTAATGACATTTCCAGATCGGGTGAAGCAGTTTTCAGGCAAAAGAAACCTGTCGCATGTCGTACTTCAAAATAACTATGAGCAAATCACACACGTACCTCGATACACCCGATTCTATCAGCGCCCGATTTTATCAGCTTTTTGACCCGCTTTTATCAGCTTCATATAAAAATTAATAGTTGGTAGTTTGATGGGCTCTAGCAGACGAACCAAGTTGAATTCGAGTAAATCCTTTCTTGGGCATATATTTCTTATCTTAGAGATCCGAAAAATGCAAAAATAAAAATATTTATTTTTTTAAATTTTGCGCTACCAGAACCCCTTAGGGGGAACTTAAAGTAAATAATCAGAAAAGGTTGCAAGGCTATATCTAAGGAACAAAGAAGAATATTTTAAGAGCTTCGGTTTATTATAAATACAGAAAAACATATGTCCCGATTTTATCAATGTCCCTGTTTTATCAGCTTGAAATTCACCAAGGGGCTGATAAAAGCGGGTCTTTACTGTAGCTGTTTAAAAACGCTGTTGTCCAAGGTTAAAGGGGTTAAAATAAAAACTTTAGAAATACTTTCAGATATTTTGAAGGAGAATAGTTTGTCTCAATGTACTGAACATCTAGCTTCTTCCGTTAGAAAGTTATATAGACTTTTTACTGAAATTGAACAGGTTTTTTGAGTAAATACTTCAAATTACAAAAATATCACATTTCCTAGTTTTTGGTGATGTATATTACTAAGCACAATATTTCATATGGCAGAAACGATATTTAATGTTATGGGCCCTATTCGAAAAAAATATATTTTTTATGTTTACTCTGACACGAAAAAAGTTTAGTAGTTGATGTTTTGAAGCAATATATGCCCTCGGCTGAAAAGCACTGATCTAACGCAATTTGATACGATTTCTACAAAAAAGCATAACCAATTTTCAGAATCATTCCCAAGAAAGCTCACTTTGCACCGAAGCACCCCACCGATGCACCACCCGCCGACTGACCAGCCGACAAACAAAGAAAGCAACTTGCACGCAGTGACATAAAATGTGATGACCTTTTTTTTGTGGTGGAGGGGTGGGAGTCGAAATGTGCTAGTAGCAACCAGAGCTGCCAGATGCTTGTGTCGAAAATCTGTATTGGGTTAATAAAAAATCTGTATTTATCTGTATGCCGTACAGAAAAAGAATTTTGATTAATGCCTGTTAAGGGGGCTATTCCGTTATACTACAAAGAAACGCTCTAAGAAAACTGTTTAAAAATCAAATCTGATTTGCAAATTTCAATGTAATAATTCTACTTCTACTCGGCTGTTGCTTCTATATAAATTTATATAAAAGTCGCAAAACGGTTGAAATTGCCAACTGCTGCGCTTTAGATGTTTTGTAAAATCTGTATAAATCTGTGTTATGTTTTGGAAATCCGTATTAAATATGTATTCTGTATCAGATCTGTTTTAACGCTAAAAAATCTGTATAATACAGATAAATCTGTATAAATGGCAGCTCTGGTAGCAACCGATGCGCTGTCCTCCCGATGGCGAGGCTGCTGCACGGTTAAATAAAACAACCTGCAGAATAAGTTCTTTTAACTTATTTTTGAGTTGGGCGTCGCTTTCGCACTTATTAGTGTTGTCAAAAACAAAAAGAGAGATTCGACTCAGTCAAGGTCTTCCGTGGAGGAAGGTACTTTTGAGTTGTTTGGGGTGAACTCGAAATTAGGTAAATTCAACTTAAATTTGAGTATAAAAAACCTATCAATGAGTTGTAATTTTTGCCGTGGTTAAATGGAAACTACCTTCAACACGGTTTACCTAATTTTAAGTTCCCCCACGATACCACGAGATTGAGTCAAAGGAACTCAATTTTAGGTAGTTTTTCGTTTCCGTGTGCCTTGCAGAAACGAATAAGGAAAAACTGCAAGAGCATCATCACCATGGCGGAGTTGTAGTTAGTTTTTACGACTTTTGCTTCTTTGTTGGCATCCATTGCGCCCGCTATATTGTACGAGCTGATGGCCAAACTGGGAATTATGTACCTACACACACAAAAGCTGCTCGACTGTTGCTAGCACGGAGGCAGCGCAAGATAAAAAGAGGAAACTAACAGCGATCAACAAAAAAAAAGCAACGAAAAGCTCCCTCTTGAAGATAATTGAAAGTATAGATCGAAGAGGATTAGAAACTTTTGCTTCTGCTGCGAAGCGAAGAGTGATGTTTTGATGTTTGCCAACGTAGCGGATGATTGCGTTGCTTGGGAATACACGCTGGTTAGTGTTATTTTGATTGTAGTGGTAAGTTTTTGTATGTATATAACTTCAGAAATGAACACTCGCAGGCAAATTCATGGCTTTTTTGTATGAAATGAATGAACTTTTATTCTCGCCGAGTTATTTATGATGAATAGTTTCCATTTCAAATCCTGACACATAAGCAAAGGCAAGCATCATTACTCATGTGACATACAGAAAAAAAAATGAATCATTAGTAGCTGCTCATAATCATAAAAAACGAGATTCTCATTAGTGCTCCTCCTGCCAGACAAAGCAAAGCCTTGGCGCTCCATTTCACTAACTGCCGATTCTCTGAAGTGCACAATCAAGGGACTAGTTCAGCTGACTTATAGGATCTGGATCTAACCTCGGCGTTCTCAGAGCACGTGTTTGTTGAATGAATGGGAAAACAATCTATTTCACATTTACTCATTTGACATTTGCATCACAAATAGCAGGATATTCAAATTCTTCAAAGGATGACGCTTAGTTGTTTGCTGTATGAATCCTGAAGAAGTACGCTCTCTGATGAATGTTCAAATTTTAATTATATATGAAACAATTCAAAGCATACTATTCGAAGTTCTAATTCGCAGCAAACATAGCACACGAGCAGGCACGTTGGCAACTGCATTAGTCTAATGATGTTGCCGCAACGCCCACTAATCTCACGCGAGATATATTCAGTAGGGTGGGACAAAAAATTGATTCCAGCTCCGAGCAACTTTTTGGGTACCATTAGGGTCCTAGAACATCTGTGCAAATTCTTAGCTTGATCCCTGAAACTATAATTTTGCGCCCACTGTTTAAAGTTTACATGGGATTTTTTATGGGAAAATGAACTTTCACAAAATAATTCCTCCAGCAGTCGCCCATTGTCTCCTAAAAATAAACCGTTATGTGGTTTTTGTAGGAAATTTAATAAAGTAAATATAGTCTCGAAAACTACGAAACGATCTGACGCTTGAGAAAAAAGTTATTAAGCTGAAACCAATTGATGCTCTGACGATTGATAAAATATGTTTTTTTTTGGCACCACTGTTGTTGGTTGTCCAATTATATGCAATTTTGATTTGATCTTCTCTTAATGTGTCTAAGAGCATGTTCAGGAGTGTTTCATTTCTGGATTCATAATTTTGACAGTTCTATAATATAAAACTGAGAATTATAAAACTAGAACTTGCTGTCCCCAGCAGCAGTTTTAGCGGATGTTCTATTCAATTTAAAATTCATGTCTCGCCATGCCTTCAGCGTTACTGCATTCAAATTTATTTTTCCCCAATTTATCGGGTCTAAGTGTCTGTGCTGAAAACTTTGCATGTTCTAAACGTGTTTTAAAATCAGCGTCAAATAGAACGGCGTCGTATAATAGTTTTAAACTTTGAAACAAACCTGTTCGAAATAATAAAACAAAACACTGCTGGAGATGTGAATGTTTCAGTTCCAGTTCTACTTTGAAACTCCTATATAAAATAAAACGTTCCTGAACATGCCCTAAATCATTGATCTATACTGTTTGGCCGATTCGCAAGAGTTTTGAGGGATAAATTGAGTCTTTTTTTGTACATATTAAGAGAAAATTAAAGATTTTGTATATAAGGGACCTAAAAAGTTACTCGGAGCGAAATTTTTTTTTCATATAACCATGTCCCACTCTAATATTCAGCACAGACTTCCTTATTACTTAAAAACTGCAACAACCTTCTCGGTAGGCGACGAAGACGACGCAGTTTCATGTGATACAACTATATTACTCCCTGGCAGAGCAGTGGCAAATGAGTTGGTACGATATTCAAATCATAACACAGCAAAATTAAACCAGTCCTCAGTTGGGAAAAAAAATCATGCAAAAAAAACGGAGGAATTCTAATTAAAACCATAACAAGCTGAAACCGCACCGACAAAAACACTGGAGGGGAAATAATGAGGTGCAGTCACATGGCACCATATATGCTATGTTCTTGGTCAAAATGATATCCTGCCTCAGCCATGCTTGGGTAATTATTGTTATGTCAATGAGTACCACGAGAGCAACTTCTTTGAAACCCCACTGGAGTGCTGCTAACGTAACGAGGCTCTTAATTGATATAGAAAAATGTGGGCTACATGGAATATGTGTTCTTCTTTATGAATGATGACAACGGACCTTAGAAGTGGGATGCTGATCAAAAGAAATATCCTTTTATAGTCTACGGGTTCCGAAGTTCAGGAAAGTAGGTGCATGCCATATGTTGTGTGTGTGTAGTTTGTAATTTCTTTTCATTGGAGTGTAAAACAGAGCAACACAAAGAGTAGACTTTCACGCAAGTGATTTATTTTTATACAAATTCGCTGAATTGCTGATATAACTCAAAATTAGGTATTTACAATTGTAAAATTTAGTAATGTTTCCCGACTTCCAACTTTTACTTTAAATTCGCGAACCGGCCTTCGAGTTCAGTCTATGGGCGATGCCAAGGTGATTTTTTTTCGAAATCGATTTTGTTTCACGAAAAATTGATTTATAGTTTCCGATCTTTTCGCTTCGGTATTTGACAACATCGATTTTATTGATTGAAAAAAATCGATCTGGTAAAATCGATTTTTCATTCAAAATTCCCATTAAGGTTGAACAGATAATGGTCAAAAATCGAAAACAAAAATAGTAGTTTTTTTCATACCGCGTGTTAGATCTTCATGTACTGTAACAACATTCTACATAAGCTCATTGATTTTTACGCAAATCTAACACACGGTGTGAAAAAACTGCTTTTTTCGTTTTCGATTTTTGCCCATTCTCTGTCCAACCTTAAAGAACCTCAAACTTCCCAGCAAAAAACCTTTTCTTATTGTGTTTACCCTCGTTCAGATCCGTACGCAGAAAATTCTCAAGGGGGGCTCTGATTTTTTAACGTTAATTTTAAACCCATTCATGCCCATGTTGTTTGTGGACAACAACGTTTTTAAACAGCTATAACTTTTGATTGAGGCAAGATTTGCTCACAAAAACAAGTAAGGCCAATAAATGTGACTATTGCCTTTCATTTGAGTATTAACAGTTACAAGGACCAGCTCTAGAACTGAAGTTATTGCAATTAGTCTGATTGGATTCCGACGGAGCAGTGCTGCCAGGGACAGCTTACGTTGATGACGAAAAATGAATTTTTCATATATTTTTCGTTATGTTGCAATATTATTGAAAACTGATAAATCTTATCAATTTAGACTGTCTTCCGCTACGTTTTTCACGCAATTGGACTATTGTAAATATTCTTGGAGAAATGTATTGAGCATTGGAAGGTAAAAATTGAGCAGCTTCTAACACTGCGAGGGAAACACCTATCTTTATGAAAAAAGGCTTTTCGTGTTTCTTGACCCCACCGTTTTCAAGGAAAAATAGTTTTGAAACTCTACCTGAACTAGAAAAAAGTTGGGCATGAAAGGATTAAAAAAAGTACAGAAATCCTCAAATTTTGAAGATTTTTTCAGAGGCCTGAACCTGGTCTTGTGAACCAAACGACTTAGCTGAACAAATTGGGTAAATGTTTGTTATCGAGAAGGAGTCATCAAAAGACACCGCTGCATAGTGGTCGGAAGCCCCAAAAACGTGAACTTAATTCACTAGTGGTCAAACCATCGAATATATTCACAGGGTATCTATGGACGAATTGTTCGTGAGAATATTCCCCACAACCTGATAAAAATTAAAATTAGGTGTGGCTTACTACGATCAAACTAAAAAAATTAACTTTTTATGCTGACGAGGTAGAAAGTTGGTGTCTTCTGCAAAGTTTTAGAAATACACGTAATGAAGAATTTTGTTGAACAACTTGAACTTGAAATATAGCATAGAACTTGAACTTGTAGTTATCGATTTATAAAGCGTTTTCTATAGCAACACCCTTAAATTTAGTTATTTTAATATAACTTTTTCCACTGTGACTTTTCGTGCAAACCATGTTCAAAATAAACGTGGAGGCAGTAAAACCACATAATATTGTCGAAGACTGTAAGTAAAAACACTCATTAGTTTGGAAGTTGTTGAAGATTTTAACATTTTTTCCATTAATTACAAAATTTTACAAAAAAAAAAAAAATTTTACAAAACAAAATTTTACAAAAAAAAATATCGTCACCTGTTGAGACATGAACCGATCCGGAGGTGTCGACCATAAGGATTTCCATCTGTTTACAGCCACCTTCGCCGGGCTTCTTATCCTTCTTGGTGCAAGTCGTTTATATTTATCTGCCAGCTGGTGCTGAGAACTTCTCGGCAGCGGTATTTCACCCTATACCGATGCTCATTTTCGCGATCCATTTCGCTGCCACTCGAACGGAATAATAATCGGCGGTACAATTTCTCTAGACAATGATATCCCGATTTTCTCCAACTTCGTGGTTTTCCTCCTTAGCTGACGTTGCTACCCGTAGACCGACATCTGCTGTTGCTAATATCGAAGCTTGTCGAAACGAGAACCGATCCTTCAGAGAAGCCGTCCAACTTGACATACATCCTTTTCTAGCAACCCTCGCAAAGTTTCGTCCTTGGTTTCTTCATTGGCTTGTTTCTAGACTGCCCGAACTCAAATGACATTTTATGTGTCAAAACGGTTTGCAGTATATTTTTTTTTCCTGAACAGGAAGTTAATAAATTTTTAAAAGTACGAAAGCCTCATAGGGGGTTTGAACCTCCAAACTCCCCCCTGGCGCACGGGCCTGCCCTCGTTGAAAGTAATAACAACACCAGTGGCGTAGCCAGAAATTCGGTTTGCGCCGGATTTTGGTGAAAACCGATAATTTTTCGAAAATGCTAGAATTTAAAAAAAAACATTTCTCGACAAACATGTTATTACGGAGTAAAAACTAACTGTCAAAAATCTATTTGAAGAGAAATTTTGGACAAACCGTTACGACCGAACACAGCAGTTAATGAAAGAGAAAACTTTTCTTTTTTGTTTATTTTGTTATTGGAGAGTAACGGTTTCTCCGGAATTTCAACTCAAAATAAATTTTGAAATTTGGTTGTGTCTCCGCGATCTTGATCCAATGATGGCCTCGCTAGTGCAGTCGACTCTTTGAAAATAGGCTGCATAGCCTTGTACTTATGAGAAGTAAAAGTAAACGCCAGCCTGAACAATAAAATAATGAGTACCTGATGTCTCCATGATTCTAAAAGAGCGATGATACAGAAGAGTAAATGGAGACAAAAATCAATGATACGACCAATGAACGACAAGAATTGATTTCTTCACGCGAGCAGAAAAACAATTTTGGTGTTGCTTCATTTCCCATGGTTGTGTTGGGTTTTAAAAATGTAATCGTAGCTATGGATTCTTTAAATTTGCCAATTGCAATCATTATCCCATGGAAAGTTAAATTACGTGACAAAGGCGATGTTTCTATTTCGCTCTGCAAATTTAACAACTGCAACAATGCTCCCACCTGTCATTTATCATCTCGCATTTGACAAGCGCTATGGGCAATGTTGCCAGAACTACGGTTGAAAAAAAAATATTTGCCGTTGTTGCCAGAATTACATTTTGTGCAATGTGTTCAAAAGATGTCGCTAGTATACCGTGGGCGATGATGGTTTTAGGATTTTCTTCAAGCTGATATGTCTGTTTGTCTGTTAGTTTGTCATAGCGCTACAGTGCCAGACGTTCCGAGTTCAACAAACTTTTCCGGCATGATCAGATGTCCCGGAAATTAGAAAACTGATTCACATTACATTTTACTGATTTCTAGAAAAAATGCATGTAGCAAAATCGATTTTTTAAATGTTAAACTACATAACCACCTCCCTGGCTTACTGTAAAACTTAATTTTACATTGAAATTTATTGAAGAAACATTAAAGTTTATTGTTTTTTGTATTGTAGGATAGCACTAAAATTTACTGTCACTTATTGTAAAATTACTACTGTCACAGTGAAAATCATGGTTTTGTTACTGTATATTTCTATTCGGGTTATCACTCCAACACAAAATACATAAGCGGAACCCTGTCAAAAAAAATGCGGACGAACATGGTCAGGCGATTTAAAAAGTTTGACGTTTGACTCAACTCGCCTGTGCTAATTGCCCCTCAAATGCAATTTGCGAATCTCTCCATAATCTCTGTGAGAAACGGTTAACTGAAAATTTTATACTATGCTGAGAAAATGCAAATTGAATGACGGATGTTTTTGTGGTCATACAATCATTCCAAAGACAATCATGAGATTGCATAGCACTGGTTTTAGTTGCTAGTTTTATTCGGAACGGTGGTTCCAAGTCCTTACCCTGTCAAAAAAATGCGGACGAACATGGTCAGGCGATTTAAACAGTTTGACTCAACTCGCCTGTGCTAATTGCCCCTAGGAACAAATGCAATTTGCGAATTAAAGCGCAATTTCAATACTTAGACAAATTTTCTGGCGGCTGAAATGGACTTGGTTGTTTTATGCGTTTTTCAAACATGGCTTTTCATGTTTGGCTTAAGCTTAAAATTGTTTTTTGAACAATTTGTGTGTTCTCACTTGTACTTTGTTGGTCTAGTGCACCTCATTTAGCCAACGAATGTGGGAAATTGTGGAATCGTGTGAAAGTATAGTAGAACAAGATCTCTGACCTAAAGTCTTAATGAACGTCAGATTGCGATAAGTTTTGGTGTGCAATATCAATTTCACCTTTGATTCTTCCTATAAGTTGATGGTGATTACTTACTATACTGGTAAGTATATGTGAGTAGATAATGAATCCGAAAATAAATATTATTTTTAATTTTCATATTAGGCAATTAGGGGGGATTAAATGGCGCGTTCCGTAGGCGATTTGGGGGCGATTTAAAGGCGGGTTGGGCGGCAAAAAAATGACGGCGGCAAATCGCCCAAATGTTGCATTTGAAATAGCCCCCTAATTGCCAGCAATTTGCTGGCAAATTGAAGGGCAATTAGCGCATCCGAGTTGGCAAATAGCCCCCCGTTAGCCAGCAACTTGCCCTTTTTGATTGGGTATATACTACAAGCAGGTTTCTCGCATCCTACTGTCAGTACCAGCCTTTGCTCAGCTTCTCGCCGTCACTCCGTAAGCGGCCAAAGAATAGGAAAACAACGATGATCCGTTTTTATCAGCCTCTTTGTTTATTTTAAGCTGGCAAAATGGGGATATTGAGAAAATCTTGACACATTTTTTCTTTCTTTTTAATTACCCGAAGCTGTTAAAATATTCTTCTACAGCCTTTAGATCCCATTCTGATTATTTGGTATA
This sequence comes from Topomyia yanbarensis, assembly GCF_030247195.1. Lineage (NCBI taxonomy): Eukaryota > Metazoa > Arthropoda > Insecta > Diptera > Culicidae > Topomyia > Topomyia yanbarensis. The sequence continues at coordinate 23,265,694 of NC_080670.1, read as the reverse complement.
CATATTGGCTCTTTCGACACTTTGGATTTTTAACCCTTCAAACTTTTAACTTTTGGTTCGTTTGATTATAAGCACCTTGATCAGCACTCATTTGAATATTGCGTCTTGTCATTTTCAATTGTTGTCACTTCTATCTCTTGGTGATTTTGACTCTTGACTTTTTTCTCCTTTTGGGTCGTGTGACTTTTGAACTCTTTTTACAGTGGCTCTTTAAACTCTTATCGTATTGTGCATCCAAACTATCCTTTTCCTGCTCAGATAAATCTTTCCAAAGCACAAATCATCATAGTGCTCCTGCTCGCCGGAAATTGCTCAGCTGTCGATGGCATCCTCCATATTGAACGGTTCTTTGTGTACAGTCGTTTCACTTGCTTCGCCAATCCACCCTACTCCAACCGGGGTGGTGACCGCGACGCTGAAATGGGTTCCTAGCATTTCCATTGCACTTATACACTCAAGCAAAAAATACAGCGAATTTCATAAGAATATCGTATACTTTTTAGCCACAAGTAGCACGTATGAAAATCATAAGATTATCTTATGAAACGGCATTTATTTTGTCAAATCGGTTTGCTATGATTTCATGTTCCATAAGGCATCTTTGATTTATCATAAGACAATATTATACATTTCTCTTATGTTTATGAGAATCATAAGATGCTATGAAATTCGTACGACTGGCATATGCAATGACTTATAAAATGTTAAGGTAATCATAAAAATCGTATGTTTTTCATGTTAATCTTATGAAAACATAGTTTTGTTACTTTTCCATGCATCATAAGATAAATCTTATGAATTTCGTGATAAGTTTTGCCTGGGTGTATGTATCCAATATGTATAGATATTGCATAGATCAACGCACAGTACATCTAAGTCGCCCGGCTTTTCATCTCCCGTGAGTGACTCCACATGCTAATTTTCCATCTGTCAGTCACTTCACCAGTTGTTCTCTATTCACGGCTGTACGACGACCGATATGACCGGATTAACCGGGTCCCGTTTTACTCCCCGCACTGCAGCAGCATAATGGCAAATCGTTGATGCCATCGATACAGCCAGAGGTTGTTGATTTCCAGATGTCATCCATTCCGCATCGGACCAAAGACAACTGACAGACAGACCGTAACCACACAAACAGTGAGGATCTTATTCAGCTAATGAGAGGTACTTCCCGGGGTAGGGATCATTGAGGGAGGAAGTTTTTAATTTGAGTGAAGTAACCGACGATTGTCAGCCACAGCAAGCTACGCACGCCCATCACCAACTCTGGGGGGCGTTATCTGTGCCAGCTTGCAGTCACATCCACCCAAACCCAGGCGCCGGATTAGTTTTCCATTCTTCAAAGTCCACGTTTGTCGCATCAGATTGGAAATGTTTTCATTCGACTGGATAACACCGGATCAAAAGAAGATGAACACAGATATGTACGATGGTGACGGAGAAAATCCCGGCTTCGGAACAGCATGTGCTCGGAGAGGCTAGGTACTAGGTAGCTATAAATCGGGATGACTGACGACACTGGTTTTCATAAATTTCATATAAAATATGCGCATCACCGAGCACCCAGCAGCACAGCATGCTAGGATGGATTCGTACCGCCGCCACAGCAAAGTGGACATTGACGTGCTTCTGTTGCGAAGTATGGCAACTATTTGATATTCATTTATTCGTGTGAAACTGGGATTCGATTTCGTACGACCATCATTCGACGACATTTGGGCGGTGATTTCAGGCTAGCTTTTTTTTGTAGGTACTCGATTTAGATTCGGAAAATTATGCGCTGAGGTTTGGTATTTACCAGTAACGTGGGCTTGCTTGAAATGAAATTCGGACCAAACATAGAAAACATTCAAGCAGTCGGACATATTGTCGAAACCGTTCGAAACGTTTGAACTTTTATTAAATAAATATTATTGAATACCTTAAGCGAACCCTACAAGAGCCCAGTCAAAAGGGCAAGTTGCTGGCTAACGGGGGGCTATTTGCCAACTCGGATGCGCTAATTGCCCTTCAATTTGCCAGCAAATTGCTGGCAATTCTCGATCAGAATGAAATAACAAGATTATAACAGAACACAAATTTTGTAACATATTGTGTTATAAATTTGGTCTCGTTAGTTAAAATAACAGAAAATTATAACAAGTAACAATTCGAGATTTAGTTTTGAAATATTTCTGTTATGTGTTTCTGATCGGGTTAGGGGCTATTTCAAATGCAACATTTGGGCGATTTGCCGCCCAACCCGCCCTTAAATTGCCTAATATGGAAATTGTCCTTAATTGCCTAATATGGAAATTAAAAATAATACTTATTTTCGGATTGATTATCTACTCACATATACTTACCAGTATACTGGGTAATCACCACCAAACTATAGGAAGAATCAAAGGTGAAATTGATATTGCACACCAAAACTTATCGCAATCTGACGTTCATTAAGACTTTAGGTCAGAGATCTTGTTCTACTATACTTTCACATGATTCCACAATTTCCCACATTCGTTGGCTAAATGAGGTGCACTAGACCAACAAAGTACAAGTGAGAACACACCAATTGTTCAAAAAACAATTTTAAGCTTAAGCCAAACATGAACCGCCATGTTTGAAAAACGCAAAAACAACCAAGTCCATTTCAGCCGCCAGAAAATTTGTCTAAGTATTGAAATTGCCTTTAAATCGCATTCGCAAATTGCATTTGTTCCTAGTGGCAATAGCACAGGCGAGTTGAGTCAAACGCCAAACATTTTAAATCGCCTGACCATGTTCGTCCACATTTTTTTGACAGGGAGACAAGAATATTGTCACTAAAAATATTTCTTCAATTTGAATTCTACAGAATCTATATTTCATAGCGTCCGCACACGATCAATATATTGATCAATAATTGGTTTAGCCGATTCTAGTTAGAATCGGTTGTGTCACTGGAGCCGGAATACTAACTAGAACAGCCAGAATTCCGGCTGAACTTTACTGGGTTAGAATTCCACGGGGAGCTGGAACGTTAGCAGAAAATTTTAATTTCCCAGATTAAGTTTTAGTAAACATACGATAACCTTCAGAAATCTCTGTTTGAGGTGTTCCAGTACGATGCAGATTAGCCGTATAACCGAAACCGAGGAACCTAAGCGGTGCAAAGCTGCTGAGGAGCTGCCAGACAAGGTAGCCGCCGACCCGCCGTCGAAAGCAAGCATTGCTTCCGACGGCGGGTAAAATTTAATCTGGAAATTAAAATTTTCTGGCAACACTCCAGTACCCCGTTGAATTCTAACGATTTCACCACCTGGGCGCCAGGTTGACGATATGAAATGAATTTTGTTTACTTTCGACAAGTTTTGATTCGAGCCAACAACACCCAGCCTATGTTCATCCGGAGTGTTCATTTGCAGAGGTAGGCTGTGGTTGTCAAATCACATATATTTTGCGCGTACCAACCCGGTGAAACCATTCGGAATTTGATTTGGAATCCTGAAGAGTCATTATGGATTCCAAATCAAATGCAACAACCGATTCTGAGTCGGAATCGGTTGTTGCATTTGATTTGGGATCCATAATGACTCCATTCAGAAATCCGAACCGGTTCCGGAATGAGTTTAACTGGGAAACATCTCGCCTCGGTTCAGCACTTTGGACCCCGTTTTTTGGTTACTTCACCCCAAAAAGGGAATATAGGGTAAGTGGTTTCGCATGTCTCGTGTATTAGTCGTTGACATATTTGCCGGACTATTGTCCGGTTCAGCTGATGTTGGGTACGAAATACTTGCTAGACAGCGTCCCCTCACAGAGAACAGACATCCATGATCGAACAAAAATATTTAAAAAAGTTGTGTAAACATATGTAATATACGATAAACACTAGCGCCGCCACACCAACCTATCCCAACTATCCGTCAAATCCATTCCAGAAACGTTTCGAAATCCTGAAAGGATTCGATATGGAATCTTGCTCAAAGAAAACCGATTCCGACTCTATCGGTTGATGCATTTGAGCTGGAATTCATGCTGGAAATCCGAACCGGTTTGACTGGGTAGAGGAATAACCGCTGTCAATTCTGTCAAACTCAGCCACAAAAAAAAACATGCCGACAGTAGCGCACCTGGTTTGGATATCGCAACTACTTTCGAAACCGTTACAGATTATACACAAGTTGAATGCTGAAGATGGACATCTGTTCTCTGTGGTCCGCCTGTTCATTTGTGTTTATATTTTGCTAACGTTGCCAATTTTATTTTGATTCCACTGCCCAATGTGGCTACGCCACATCGCTTTTGCGCATACTGTCGGACTAGGAATAGCCGCTAGGTTTGAGTAAGCCAAGCAAACGAGTAGATCACAGATTCACTTGCTTCCGACGGTGGGTCAGCGGTCACCTCGCCCGCGGATCCTCAGCGGCTTTTCGCTGCTTCGGTTCTTATGATTTGGTTATGTGGTGAAGCCGCATCGTACTGGTACACTTTAAACAGAGGTTTCTGAAGGGTATCGGATGGTTACCATAACCCAGTAAAGTTCAACCGGAAATTATCCGGAATTCATGCTGCTTCTAATTCGTATTCCGATTCCAGTGACACAACCCATTCTAACTAGAGCACTCTAGTTAGAGTGTGGCCAAGAGGCCATGACGTATCCAAACGAACATGAAATTTGACGTATACACAATAGAAATACGTCAAATTTCATGTTCGTTTGGATACGTCATGGCCTCTTGGCCACACTCTAACTAGAGTGCTCTAATTCTAATTAGAATCGGTTGTGTCACTGTAGCCGCCCAGTCACCAAATTTTCTGGCAGAGACTGTTCTGCTAGATTTCTACCAATCTTGGTTTAGCAGCCCTGTCACATTTCTGCGCGCATCCTATCGTGTGAGCTGAGCTAGGACGAACTTGGTTTCGCTCGCGTTTGCTGGCAAATTGTGACAGGAACCGAGTCTGGCACAACTCGGAAATACAACCGTGCAATGATCCTGGCAATTCCAACCTGATAGAATATTAGCACGAATCGACCAAAACATTTGACAAAGTTGTGGCAGGAAGCGTACAAAAATCCTGGCTGGTTTCTGACTAAAAGTGAGCAGCATCGGTTAGATTAACCACTTCTGTCAGAAACGGTTGTTGCATTTGAGCGAATTCTTTGCCAGCATTCTCGCACAAATCGCAAAATACTGACAGAAACTCTGCCAGAATCAATTTCGCTTTGCTTAACTTTTGCTATCTTTCTGTTTGCCATGGTGACTGGGCGGAGTCAAACCTATTCCGGAACCGGTTCGGAGTTCTGAAGTGATTCCAACACAAATGCAAAAACCGGTGCAGATTCAATCGGTTGTTGCGTTTGAGATAGAATTCATACTGAATCTATCCAGGATATCGAAACCGTGCCAGAATAGTTTGACTGGGAAAAGGTGCAATTATGTCGGCGATTTTAGAATCATCTTCTGTCAAACTCACCCACTAAACTAAAAGACAACAGGCGGTAATATCACCGATAATCTGACATGTTATTCTATTTTTAGATTTGGCAAGAGATTATTAGAGAGTTGACGCAAAAATCGGTAACTCGTACTGTCGAACGGACATTTACATTTGACAGTACACGAGCTACAGAATGTTGCGTCAACCCCCTAATAATCGACAAAACTCATGTGGTTAGAGTTCCAACCAGCTCCCTGTCAAGGACGACGTCTCTGTACAGCCAGCATCACTGCCATGAAAGGCAAAACATTGATTTTGAACCGAATGATTAGAAGCTGTATTTAGTTACAAAATGTCGATTTTCTGAATGATATGATATTAAATCATCCCACAAGATGCAAAACGTCGTGTGGAATGTTTGAATATCGAGCATAGTGCCGAACATAAATCTTTGTTTGGGGCTTTATAGCTATAACGCCCCATATATGTCGGTCGCTGTCAAACTCCATATGATGGTATAGGGTTGCCAGGAGGCTGGTTCCAACAGTAAAAGTCTGATCAAGAGAAAATTGACAGCCATAGCTTCAAGAGATGTGGCTAAAAAACTTAAAATTGTTGAAGCACGCAATAGTACTATAAATATATGTGAGCCGGTTCTGTTGAACGGTTGACAATTATCTAATATTTTGTAAAGATAGAGCGATATTTGAAAAAAAATATCTGGGAATATGCAAATTTCAGAGTATATGACATACACTGTATTTTCGACGAAAAAACTTTGTAATCTGATAGTAAATCGTTCCATTTTCTAACGACGAAAATGGAATGGTTTATTAATCAAAGTGTTTGAAAATTGTTGTTTTTTCGATTTGCTTTTCATGAAGTTAACCGTAGCAGAAAGCTAGTTAATACCACTATACCACACAGAACAGACGTCCATCTTCAGCATTCAACTTGTGTAAAATCTCTAACGGTTTCGAAGGTAGTCGGGATATCCAAACCAGGTGCGCTACTGTCGTCATGTTTTTTGTGGCTGAGTTCGACAGAATTGACAGCGGTTATTCCTCTACCCAGTCAAACTAGTCCGGAACCGGTTCGGACTTCCAGCATGGATTTCAGCTCAAATGCATCAACCGATTGAGTCGGGATCGGTTTTTTTTTTAATTTTGATTATAGAGGTTTCAACCTTCGGGTCATTTGTCTCTTTCGGGGTTAGAGAAATCTCTTTTGGAAAAATCTCTAACCCTATGTGCAGGGTTGGGAATCGAACCCAGATGAGCTGCGTACAAGGTAATCGATTTACCAACTACGCTATGCCCGTCCCCTAATCGGTTGTTTTCTTTGAGCAAGATTCCATACTGAATCCATTCAGGATTTCGAACCGGTTCCGGTAGGGATTTGACGGATAGTTGGGATAGGTTGGTGTGGCGGCGCTAGTGTTTATCGTATATTAATTCAAATGTTTACACACGTTTTTTTTTTTTTTTTTTGGATACGAAAAACTTCTGCTCGTTTGAATGTGTCAAACTCATCTTGTCCAGACTTCTACTAAAAGACATTAGTGTTCTTTTACGAGAGACACGCTACGTAATGATGTGTAACTCATTATACAGATGGAGCTACTGTTCCGACGTGATTTTGTTTAAATTATTTGCCAAAAAATTTCACTGAAATCGTTCCAGTTGTCATGTCGGTTTATCGGTGGAAATACAGTGAAGACCCGTTTTTACCAGCTTCCGATTTTATCAGCTTTTTGACCCGATTTTGTCAGTGTCATATGAAAATAGATAATTGGTAGTTTTATGGGCTCTAGCAGACGAACCAAGTTGAATTCGAGTAAATCCTTTCTTGAGAATTTTTTTTCTTATCTTAGTGATCCGAAATATAAATAATAAAAATTTTCATTTTTTTTTATAAATTTTGCACTGTTTTGCAGATCCCCTTAAGGGGGATTTAAACAGAATAATCATAAATGGTCATGACGCTTTGTCTTGAGACCGAAGAAGAATATTTTAAAAGCTTCGCTTTCCAAAGAAGAAAGAAAAATATAGGTTTGTTCCAGTACCAGGAGAAACTGGAATTACTCCGGAGAAAGTCGTTCCTGTACTCTCATCTTCTCTTTTTTCTTCTTCTGGTAGCGAACCGGAGTAAAAGGGAGCAAGAATTTGTTGCTCCTGTTTACTTCGGAGTGACTTCCGTGTACTGGAACAAACCTTATATGTCCCGATTTTGACAATGTCCCCGTTGTATCAGCCTAAAATTCATCAAGGGGCTGATAAAAACGGGTCTCCACTGTATCCCAATTACCTCGAATAGGCTTTTAATTTCTACACAACTATAACGCTCGAGATGAACGTTTGCTAGCTGTGGTGATTTAGACTACGAGCCTTGGTGTGTTTGAACCTACTTATTCTAAGCGACGAATTACCGGTCTCCTTAAATCGCTTTCAATTTGTCCAATCAAACAATCTGTCAACTGATTTTCAAAAAAATTAAAGGGTTGTGTACAGGACACGACCACGGTGACATTAAAAATATAGCTTTTTTATCTATCACACATATCGACACACGTTCTTGTTCACTCGCCTGTTTTCATATGTTACAATTTGCTATATACCCTCCCCATTAAAACATAATTTATTGAAGGTCTTTTAACGGTAATCTATTAATTAATCAAGTATCTCACTAGGTGATTGGCATTATTTGGCTGATCCATCTAGTAAAAATAGGCTGGTCTGTCCAGAAAATATATTCAAAAGAAAAGTTCCATATTGAGAGCTGTGATGAGGAAACCCACGCCCGCCAACGGAAATATACAGATTCTCCATAAAATATGAAATTTCATTTTCCATTTAAATTTTCAATAATGTACTAATGAACTTAAGTAAACAATCTTAAGTGTAAGTATTTCTTGATCGATTAGTGGTGGAAAAATGAAATTATTTGATAAATTACATTGTTATGCAACGTTCGCACTACCAGTTAAAACGGGTTTTTATGCTATCTTGGTGACATTTTTCTTGTTGCTAATTATTAAAACGTGTTATAACTCTGTAGTGTAAACATTGTATTATTAAACCAATTCTGCAGCGTTTTATGTTATATAGGTGTTTTATGTGGTAATAGGACTGACATAATTATATCTTCAGTACAGCGGTTTGTTTCATAATTTAAAACAGATTTATTTTAAAATTTAAATTAGTATACCCAACCGTATTTGTTGTATACCTTAAAACGCAATTAGAACTGTGTTTTAAATACATAGGGTAGGACAGATATTCTGACTGGTTAAACTGGGAAAACAATTTTAAGTCCAGTAACGCTTAAGACATGGCTTGAATTTGAATCGAAAAAGAACACCCGCTTCAACTGCTGCTGGGACGGTAAGTTCTGTTTTAAAATTTTCCGTTGTGTGCAGTACGAAACAAAAGTGTTTGAAATTAGAAAACAAAAAGTTCTGCTGGGAATGTGATTGTTTCCGATGCAATTACACTCAGATTTTTCACGCAGGGGATACAGGCCGTGTAAATGAAAACCGCGTAAATTTAAAAAAAACGCGTTAATGAAAACCGCGTAAATTTCAAAATCCGCGTAAAACACCTGAGTGTGCTCTCCTATATAAAATACTACGCTGCTGAACAGTGCAATAACTACAGAAGCACGTTGTCAGATGCCTTACTGATAAAAAACATATAACCGAAATATGAAACATGAAAACCAATTGGCTCTTTACCCTACGCAGCTACAAACCGCCGTAAACATGGATTAACAAGTTACAACGCACACGCATGCATAAAAATAAATATATTTTTTTCAAACGCAACACTCTTAAGCAGCACACACCGTATTGAATTAAATCCAAACCACCCCACCCACCCACTTTGCAAATCATTCTGTGACACCGTGCTGGTACCCGAAAAATCCGCACACGGCCACCGCTGCCGAAAATGCATAGCGTCTACCGCTTATTGTAGTGCCCACACGCTGCAGCCATGATCTTACCCGTTCGACATAAGAACAAAAACTGATTCAAACGGGTACGCGTCACCTCTATTTATAAACTAATATGGTATATGGTTTAGTCACTTAGGTGCGAGTGTGTGCAAATGCCAACGTTACCGAAAATCGATAGCGCTTATTGCATCGCCCGGAGACGACGTTGCTCGTGTGGGATAAGAGCAACAACTGATTTAAACGGACATGCGTTGCTTCTATTTATGACTTTTCGTGTTTCATTGAGCAACTAAGCTGCCCTCTTTTGACGGCTGTGTCTGAGAAATCTGCCTCACGAATGGTATTTTTCCCGTTTTTTGTGAACTTTTTAATTTTACCAATTTCCAAAAGTCTACTTTTATTGGGGAGATATTAAATTATTACCAATATTTAAGTTAGGTGTTTCTGAATCGGTTGGTGTATGAATGATTAAAATCCATCTAGTAATATCGGAGTTATAAGCGTGCAAACCTTACATAGTTTCGTTACATGGGAGATAGTTTAGATTTTAGAATGACACCTAGCCCCAGATAGTGGAGTAAGACATTTTTAATGTCAAAACAACCCTACAGTGCCCATTTACCTTTTCACGTTTCTCGATGAACTCGCAATTTAGGACGGCATACCCGAAGGTTCTGAATACAAAATTGAGTATTTTTCCGCTCTACCGATTATTCTACACAGCAGCTCGGGGAACACGTCCTCCGTGAGAACCCGCTGCTCTGACCGAGTGCTATCTACAGTGAGTCTACCCGATCGCATGGGAAGATGGTTGGTATGGCTGAAATTTACATATTGATGGCATAAATAACCCATATACAGTGACTCGTCGACTGCTGACACATTCCAAACGGCGAATTGGTTGGTGCGAAATAAAAAATAGACAGAAAATCTCGTTCTACATAAAGCCGAATATTTTTAGGTGCTGTCCATGGCAGGCCCGGTTTAACATGCATAGAAAATATGTCAATGTTGTACACGATGGAGTGGCTACGGAACAGTACGGACCGGGTAGACAGTGTTCGATGGGAACGATGTCAAATGCATTTTAAATCGGCTACCAAAAAAAGGAAAAATCTGACGCTGACAGGTCTGTCTGTAAATAATATTAGTTTAAATGGGTTTTCGATGCGATTCACAGCTTTGTTGATATTATTTTAAGCTGTTCGAACGTTAGTTTGTGGCATGTGCTGTTGTTGTTCGCCAGGATTTATTCCGAATCGAACCGTAGTCCATATTTACCTGAATGAGCCGGAAGGAATGAAATTGGTTCACATACCTGAAAACAAAAGAAAATAAAATTATTCAAAATATATTTCAAATATTCTTCATCATAGAACAAAATTATCCCAAGGTCCGGAAACACTCCAAGCCAGAACCACCTTCGCTCGCCCGCAGCTTTAAGCTTTCTAACGTTGCACTCTTTTTTTCTTCATTTTCTAATAATGAAGCCGAACACAATGAAGGAAAACCGGAAAATTCAGCGTAACATTCAGAAATGCTTCACCCTGCCCAACAATGCCAACCGCAACGAAATTCACGACGAACCGGATGGCTCCAGTCCCAGCACTTTCTTGTAAAGCGTCAAAAGATTCTTTCCGGCGCGCGGCATCCAACATCGACATCGACAACCCACAGTTCTCGTGGTTCAGTCGGTAGACACGGCATGGTGAAATGTGAAAAAGAATGCCATCTCTCAACGTGGCGTCGTCACCGATGTTCCTAAAGGAAGCAGAATCGCATCAGAGGGAAAATTTATTTTGCATGTAATTTTATCTAAATTGAATTACGCCTTTTCATAGTGTTTTGCTATTAAATTTACATTGATTTTTCTTCTTTTTTTCGACCCGCTGCCGGCTGAAATAGTAGGACAAGTGGATGGAGTTACGGAAGCCGTGCGCAAGTGAAGGGACACTACGAGGACTATATAATCGACGCGGCAGCAATGTCGGCGATCGAGAGCTTCGCGGAAAACTAATTTTACAGAATGTCTCGGAATGCGGAAGTGAATTTCGCTTGCCTCTTACTGTTCATCGTTTGTTCGTTGTTCTTCTAATAGAGCAATTAGGATTGCTATTTTTCACGGGTGGAAAACTTTTGTCGTTCCTACGAAAATAGCTGAAGGGCATTGCAGGTGTTTTGTTGCTGTGATCGTGCTAATGGATGATAATATAATATTAGTTGAAATGATTGATGGGTTATATATAGAACAAAATCATTTGCTCCATCGAAAAAGAGTATTCCAGGATGTTTCCTTGAGCTGTGAACCATTTGACGAATTTTTTAACCTTTAGTTAAAAAATTGACAATTTAAAAGTTATTTTCTCACGAATGGTCAAATTAACCGAGCGAGCGACCTACTTCAAATATCAATATTTGGATAGCTATTTAGAATTGACAGCCGCAAAAAGCATGAAAGATTGGCGCAATACGTTTTGTTTCCATTTTTCTCCACACATTTTCTGTTGGAAAATTTGGACAACCTCAATTAAGCACACAAAATGCACAGAAAACAGACATCCATGATCGAACTAAAATATTTAACTGGGAATGATTAAACCGATAGAGTCGGAATCGGTTGTTTTCTTTGAGCAAGATTCCATACTGAATACATTCAGGATTTCGAACCGGTTCCAGAATGGATTTGACTGATAGTTGGGATAGGTTGGTGTGGCGGCGCCAGTGTTTATCGTATATTAATTCAAACGTTTACACACGTTTTTTAAATATTTTTGTTCGATCATGGATGTCAGAATTTCCAACCTCCAGCATGGCTTCTTCAAAGGTCGTTCGACCTCAACAAACTTACTAGAATTTATTAATTATACACTGATTGCAATGGATAATGGAAACTACGTGGAGGCACTTTATACAGACTTTAGTAAAGCATTTGATCGCATTGACATCCCAATGTTACTTTATAAATTGACAAAGATCGGCATTGAGCCTGGGCTACTTACATGGTTAGAATCATATCTCTCCGAACGTCAGCAAATAATTAAATTTAATGGAAAGCAATCTAATCCAATTAAAGTCACCTCAGGAGTTCCACAAGGCTCTCATTTAGGCCCTCTATTGTTTATTTTATACGTGAACGATATCTCCTTCATTCTCAAAAAACTGAAAATACTAATTTATGCGGACGATATGAAACTTTATTTGGAGATAAGAAATGCCGAGGATATTAATACATTTCAAAACGAAATACAAATTTTCCACATGTGGTGTCAAAAAAGCCTCTTACAACTAAACGTGAAAAAGTGTAATTCAATAACCTTTAGTAGAAAACGACAAACACCGAATGTTGAGATTACCTTAGGAAATCAGACTGTAGTAAAATGTGAAAGAATTAGGGATTTAGGTGTTATATTAGATTCAAAGTTAAATTTTATTGATCATTATAACACAATTATACACAAAGCTAACAACATGCTCAGTTTTATAAAACGCTTTAGCTATCATTTTGAAGATCCTTATACAATAAAAATATTATATATTGCATATGTTAGGTCGATATTGGAATATTGCAGTATTATTTGGTGCCCTTTTTCAAGCAGACATGAAGAACGAATAGAATCGGTACAAAAACAGTTTTTATTATTTGCCCTTCGTAAATTAGGATGGACAGCATTCCCTCTGCCATCTTATGAAGCACGCTGCTTGCTTATCAATATTCAAACATTAAAGGAGCGTCGCGAATTTGCAATGCTCTCATTCATTAATAATATCGTTTCGCATCGTATCGATTCAGCTGAAATTTTATCCAAATTGAACTTTTATGCACCTTCACGACAGCTACGAAATCGAAGTATATTTTCAATAACTCCTTTTCGCACAAACTATGCAAAATATAGCCCCATAAATCGAATGATGTCTATTTATAATCACTATTGCGACTCAATTGATTTTACAATGTCTAAACTGAAACTAAAGCAATATTTTATACACAAAAGAAATTCTAACGCGTAAGAGGATGATTCAGTAAATGCCGAAATTGCTTCATTTATACTAAATTCACGAAATATACACATTAGTAATTAAGGAAATCTGTAGTCTACATCGATTGACGAAATAAATAAATAAATTTTGGAGGGTACATTCGTACCCCAGGACTAAAATCACTAATATGTCTAATTTTGATTGAATTTATAATTAAATTTGATGGTTTTATTCAAAAATCATTCGTAAAGCAGGCAGTTCAAAAATATACGTGTTTAGTTTAGTCAAAATGCTCTTTTTTCCTTAATATTGCTGTAACTCCAAACTCCGACGAATTTAGTGGTGCGTGGTACACATTATATACAAATCATATTCACGAATGTGTTTTGACTTTTTCATACGAAAAGGCAAAAATGACGAAAACCATCCTAGCGCATTTTCGAGTTACTTTGCTATAGCAGCTTAATTATATCAAAAAACAGATTCTTATGCCCAGCAATGTTGAAGTTTATATAATTTTACAAAAGTTTTTCGCTATCGGTGTATCGATGTTTTGCTTATAAAAAGATATAATCAATTTTTCGAATTATGTACACATGACAAAAAACTAAAGTAAACGGTTTTGTGGGGTACATTTGTACCCCAGACAAATTTTAGCGGGCACTGTTAAGTTGGTAAAGTGAAACAAATAGGTTGCACCTGCTTTAATGGAAGTTTAATAATCAAATTTATTTATGATAAACATTCCTTGCAGTTAAAATAAACCGTAACAGAATAACAGGGATTGCAAGTTGCTCTAGAGTAAAAATGTACCCCACCAAACCGTTCTAGGGTTAATTCTACAATTTTCCCAAATGTCAAATCAGTGCGGTGTGGCCTACTCGGTCTGGCTGGATGTTGTTGGCTCGAATCAAAACTTGTCGAAAGTAAACAAAGTTCATTTCATATCATCAACCTTGCGCCCAGGTGGAGATATCGTTAGAATTCAACGGGGTGCTGGAGCGTTGCCGGAAAATTTTTATTTCCAGATTAAATTTGACTAAACTTCCCAGCTAAGCTCAGCCGGAGTGCTGGCTGGTTGTCATTCGTATTCCGGCTCCGGTGACACAACCGATTCTAGTTGGAATGTTTAAGGGATACCATTTCGATGCAGCTTAGCCGCATAACCGAGGCCTAGGAACCGAAGCGGCGCAAAGCCGCTGAGGATCCGCCGGGCGAGGTGGCCACCGACCCGCCGTCGGAAGCAAGCGAACCTGTGATCCACTCGTTTGTCCGGCTTACTCAAACATGGGGGCTATCCCTAGTTTAAGTCCGACTGAGCGGTAGCGAAGTCAGACAGCACGCTCAAGAGCGATGTGACGTAGCCACATTGGGTGGTGGACACAAAATAAAACTGGCAACGCTAGCAAAATGTAAACACAAATGAACACTCCGGATGAACCTATCGTCAATTGACATTTCGACGAGTATTGATTCGAGCCAATAATATGGGCCCTGCTATGTAAACCTGTTTGTAGGTATGTGCTGTAGTAGATCGACTTTGCTTAGCTGTATTGGTGCATAGTTAACCGTAGTATGTCGTCTGGTTTCAGAACTGGAGCGTTGGTCCAGAGTGTGTGCGTAGGGTTCTTTGAGTGTAGGTGTTACCTTGAGCAGATTTGCAGTCGAGGGTTAAGTAAGATGTAATAATAATATGTTGGTGCAGCTGCATTCTTACCACACGAACCCCGTTGATAATGCCGGAAAAAAGTTTGTCTAGGTGTCATCCATAATGGATCTCACTTCTCCGTATTTCGTAATGTATTTTTAATGTGCTTGGAGGTGGTGCGCGTTTCCAAATCATGTAGGCAAATTCCAGTGAAATCCTTGTCAATACAAAAGAGGGTCTTGGTCTAAATGTTGTCGTATTCGATGTCGGGCAGGATGACAATATAAAAGAATTTTGCATAGCATAGCGTATTGAACGTTACCAGTACCACATTGTTTTGTATGATGTAGTTGGATGTGTGTCACTAGCTTAATATCCATTTTCACCTTTAACAACTATTCCACCTCACGAAACTGCAGAACTTCTTCGAGTTTGCATAAAATCGATTAGGACAGTATTTTTTCTTAGTGGGCGCACTTTGGTGTATTTGTTCACTCATCTCGCTAACTGTACGGTTTTTCTGTTACTGACATATAAAAGTAACGAAGACACATTGGTAAATTTGTTTGTTTGATTTTCAGTGTGCGAGCGGGTGTATTTAGCTTCTGGTCTGTTTAAGTTCATGGTCTAGACTGAAGTTGTCAGTGAGTTTTCGATCAAGATGGAAGAAAAATCAACAAACCGTTCGCGAAAGTATTTTGTGCACCCACATGCAAAATCCTGGATTGTCGCATCGCGTCATGAGGAAATCGATGGATAGACATGTGACCGTCTTCCAAGTCCTCCAAAGGTTCCAGGAACGGATAATGGTTGACCACCAATCAAGAGCTGGACGTAAACCGGGAATAACGCCAAAAAAACCAACAGGGTGCTGATAGGTTATTTCAAGCAGAATTCGAACATTTCACCGCAGAACTTGACAAAAAAAATGTTTCGCAAAGTCTCGTCCAGGGGGCTAAGAAACAATCCGAATTGAAAACCTACAAGGAACTTCCCAATCCAGGACGAACACGAGCAGAGTATTACCAAAATGGTCACCAGAAAATTCTACATGATGTTGCTCACAAAATACTGCTGCTACGTCGTTGATGATGAGACGTATATAAAATTGGATTTCAAGCAGTTATCGGAACAGAAATATTTCACGGGTTTGGATAAGTTTGCTGTGGATGACTATTTCCAACGAAAGAAGATGTCAAAATTCGCTTTGAAGTAATTGATTTGGCGAGCCACATGCACTTGTGGCAAACGTAGTGAACTATTAGTTGCCAAAGGCACCGTGAATGGTGAGACTCATAGAACTGAGTGCCTCCAAAAAACGGGGTTTTGTCGTTTTTGATACAGCACGATCGAAAACCATTCTTTTGGGCAGATTTGGCGTTATGACACTATTTCAAAACGCCCTTCGAGTAATGGCACGAATCTAAATACGGCAAGAGAAACGGTTCTCGAACGGGGTGTGCCACTTTCCACACGAACAAATTGCCTGCCATATCATGTATTTTTGCAAACTTAGAAATGTTTTGTTTTCCAACTACCTCATGGGCGTCAAACTAATGACGAGCAGGGAAGAAAATAAGTCAAAGAAACTGCCGGAATACTGCTTTCACATAACAATCACAATGTGGTTTCGTCAAAAACTGAGTGTAGAGCTTCCACACACGTGATTTCCCCACTGTAGTCAGATGTGATTCGGCACCTTTAGACCTTTGTATATGTGTAACCCGTCACGTTTTTTTTGCATCTGGCACAAAAGTTTTGCATAAAGGCAGTTTCGCCACATCAAACACTGAACTACATATTGGGACTGCTCTTGAAAAAAATGCAAAAGTGTACTATATTATTTTATAATATTTGCCCCTACCTACCAATAAATTGTTCACGTGGTATATGGATGGCCCCTAGCTGGATTATGTGAAAAATTACACTTCTGGAAAAGCAACATTTTCATATTTCAGCTACGAAACATTCAAAACCATAACTTCTATTACTCTTGCTCATCTCTAATTGAAAACGTAATCTATTCTTCAGAAATCCTGCTCGCGTCTCAAGTATACACAACCGCTATCAGAGTAAGTCTCCTTGATTCTATGATTTTAACGCGACATACTACTCCGTTGCGCCAGCTCCGATGCTCCAAGCTCCAAGCCGGTTTTTATTTACTTCAGCACATACACAAACAGCAAACAGACGTGATCTCTTCATAACTGTCATCTTAGCGGAAGCTATCATTTTTCAGCGCCGGTGACTGAAGAAACTATATATGTACTACACTGCTACTAGACCCGTTCGTTTGCCGCGAAGAAGTAATTTCATACCAGTTTCGCTCTGACAGTTTCGCCCGTTTCGCTGTGTTGGCCTCCGTTCCCTTTCCACTTTCTGTGCCGCAAACTGGAAAGTATTAACTTTAAACTGCATGATCCTGTAGACCAGACTCCCACTTTCTTCCCCGGTGATTCCTGCCGGGGCGAAGCTAATACTAACGTTGGATAAAGGCATAAATTTCAATTTCCTTCCAAACTCCTCCGCCGCCGCGGCGAAAGGCTACGGTCGTTACGGTCGCCGCTTCGGTCGCTCGCCGTTCCCGAGGCATGCGGGAGTGGAGTCTTATTCCTCGGTTCCGCAAACCGGGAACACGGCAGCTTGATGACGGGATTTCCTACACCGAATGTGTCGCTGTGTGGTGCGGCGCGGGGGTGAGGACGAAATCGCGGGATGATGATTATTATTATTACATTACACGGTATTATTAGATTGGAAAGAATCGTTTTGGAGTCTGGCCCCGGTCGGTGGTGCCTCGTCCGTGTCGTGCAGTGTGCATTTCGCGCTGTCAGACCGAACCAGCTGGTGGGAACCGGGACGAAAATGTGGCGCAGCAATTCGCTGGTTTTTCTTAACCCATCCAGGATAGCCGTTGGACCGGAGAGTGATTGTATTTTATGACGTCAACGCTGGAAGAAAGTCTGACATTCGCATCTGTCGCCGGGTCGCGCTGCATTCATGATGAGAATTAATGATTGTGAAGTTTGGATTATCCGTGGGTTGGAAGCAGTTTTTTTGCTGAAATGGAATCAGATGCCATGTGACAAGATGTCGTCAACTGGAATGGTACTCTTCTTCGCTCGCAGTGGAAATTAGAGCAGTTGATCCAGTTTTTCTCAAAATGACAGTTAATTGAATCTGCGCGTTAATTAGCGGAGCGCTGCAGGGAACTAATTTGGGTATTGTTTCGTTTACGCTGTTTTTATACGACTTAGACTATTGACTCTACCCAGTTATACGTGTGCTTCGTTGTTATATTTTCATCGGTGTCATGCTAATTGTTGGCCAAAGACGGCGGCTTTGGTAATGTTTTGCGGTGAAAAGACGGCACAACGGATTGACAATGGACACTAATCAAATCTAGCGATGATATTTTTTTCTTTATTTGACTGCTTGGCTTAGCTTAGGAAGACTGCTAGTAATTGCCTTTTTTGTTATTACGTTCTTTACTGATACAGTTAACCTCACTTTTCTTGACAGTTCACTAAGTCTTGTACTGTTTACATGGACTTAGAAAATTTTGTGGACAACTAGATTCGCTCGAAGGAAAACGCAAAAAATTTTTCTTAGTCCATGTAAACAGTACAAGCGAACTGTCAAAAATGAACACTCGAGTTCATTTGTGACGTCACCGTAAAGTGGGCCCATATTATTGGCTCGAATCAAAACTCGTCGAAATGTCAATTGACGAAAGGTTCATCAGGAGTGTTCATTTGTGTTTACATTTTGCTAGGGCTGGATGCTGTTGGCTCGAATCAAAACTTGTCGAAAGTAAACAAAGTTCATTTCATATCGTCAACCTGGCGCCCAGGTGGTGAAATCATTAGAATTCAACGGGGTACTGGAGCGTTGCCAGAAATTTTTTATTTACAGATGAAATTTTATTAAACTTCCCAGTTAAGCTCAGCCGGAATTCTGGCTGGTTTTAAGTCTTATTCCGACTCCGGTGACACAACCAATTCTAGTTTAAATGTTTAAGAGCTACCATTTCGATGCGGCTTAGCCACATAACCGAGGCCTAGGAACCGAAGCGGCGCAAAGCCGCTAGGGATCCGCCGGGTGAGGTGGCCACCGACCCACCGTCGGAAGCAAGCGAACCTGTGATCCACTCGTTTGCCCGGCTTACTCAAACATAGGGGCTATCCCTAGTTTAAGTCCGACTGAGCGGTAGCGAAGTCGGTCAGCACGCGCAAAAGCGATGTGGCGTAGCCACATTGGGTGGTGGACACAAATTAAAATTGGCAACGGTAGCAAAATGAACACTCCGGATGAACCTATCGTCAAATGACATTTCGACAAGTTTTGATTCGAGCCTATAATATGGGCCGGGCCCATATTATTGGCTCGAATCAAAACTCGTCGAAATGTCAATTGACGATAGGTTCATCCGGAGTGCTCATTTGTGTTTACATTTTGCTAGCGTTGCCAATTTTATGTTGTGTCCACCACCCAATGTGGCTACGCCACATCGCTTTTGCGCGTGCTGTCCGACTTCACTACCGCTCAGTCGGACTTAAACTAGGGATAGCCCCTATGTTTGAGTAAGCCGGGCAAACGAGTGGATCACAGGTTCGCTTGCTTCCGACGGCGGGTCGGTGGCCACCTCGCCCGGCGGATCCCTAGCGGCTTTGCGCCGCTTCGGTTCCTAGGCCTCGGTTATGTGGCTAAGCCGCATCGAAATGGTAGCTCTTAAACATTTAAACTAGAATTGGTTATGCGGCTAAGCCGCATCGAAATGGTACCCCTTAAACATTCTAACTTGAATCGGTTGTGTCACCGGAGCCGGAATACGAATTAGATCCAGCCAGCATTCCGGCTGAGTTAAACTGGGAAGTTTAGTAAAATTTAATCAGGAAATATTTTTTTTTTTGGCAACGCTCCAGCACCCCGTTGATTTCACCACCTGGGCGCCAGGTTGACGATATGAAATGAACTTTGTTTACTTTCGACAAGTTTTGATTCGAGCCAACAACATCCAGCCATATGGGCTCTTTTGCTAGCGTTGCCAATTTTATTTTGTGTCCACCACCCAATGTGGCTACGCCACATCGCTTTTGCGCGTGCTATCCGACTTCGCTACCGCTCAGTCGGACTTAAACTAGGGATAGCCCCTATGTTTGAGTAAGCCGGGCAAACGAGTGGATCACAGGCGCCGCTTCCGTTCCTAGGCCTCGATTCCCGCATAGAAAGGGTACCCCTTAAACATTCTAACTTGAATCGGTTGTGCCACCGGAGCCGGAATACGAATTAGAACCATCCAGCATTCCGGCTGGGTTAAACTGGAAAGTTTAGTAAAATTTAATCTGGAAATAAAAATTTTCTGGCAACGCTCCAGCACCCCGTTGAATTCTAACGATTTCACCACCGGGGCGCCAAGTTGACGATATGAAATGAACTATGTTTACTTTCGACAGGTTTTGATTCGAGCCAACAACATCCATCCCCGTAAAGTATTCAATTGAGTTCTACAAGATGACGACACGAATTAACTCATGATGACAGAAGTTCATGTTTGGCAATTCTCGGTGAAGTAAACATACTTTGTCAGTTACGTGAGTTCGAGTGCAATAGGGATCTTTAGGGGTGTGCGGGTTAAGGTATATTCTGGTGCAGATTAGTACCGTGAGTTAATATCTCAGGTCTTTTTAAATTTTTTGGCCCGAAACTATTGAAAAAAACATTTTTTAGTTTGTTTCCTTTTAGGACAATAACACATCCAAACCCATGCGACTTGCACGACTCTATAGGTTGCCTTATCAAATCTACCATAGTTTGCAGATGAAACTTGGGATGGCAGGTTGCTAGCGGATTGACAAAGTACCAGATCATGCTGTGTGGGGTTCTGTCCCGGTTAACAATGAGGCGAACGAGATATTTGCAGATACGTCATTTAGTAGGACAACTGTCAGTTTGCTGGTTGAATTTAATTTGGTTTTTTTAAATTTAAAAATCATAAAAGAATAATTAAGGTTTAAGAATGATATAAGTGTACTCGTAAGGACACCCGCTACCAATACATATGAAAAACTGGCACAATTTTTCCAAATTAAAGATCCCTATTGACCGAATGAGTGAAAAGGTACAATGAACAGAAAATGATGCTTGGGTGGAGCCAATCATTCTCACCGTGCATGTTTCACTGACTCAAATTTTCATAGAATGGTCAATAACGAAGCCGGCTACGACCAATGATGTTCTACCGGAGCAGGAAAGGAATGTTAGTTCGACACTCATTGTTGATAGAGACCAAGAGTACCTCTGCATCATCACGAAGATCACGGGAAAGGAATTATGTTAGTAGGAGAGGTAAAAGGATCAGGAAGTATGTCTTGGTACACAATATAATCATAGCAATATGCACGAAAGTTGTTCACGATCAATTTTCGAGATTTTTTGGAGAGCAGCTTGAACACCGGACAGCCGGCAATTGGGAGTGTTGCTTCTTTTGGTGAAAATCGTTTAATCTATTAATTGTTTTTGAATAATACAGCTTAGTTTCACCGAAACAGTTAGTCCAGCAGCATTAAAAACTCAGTGACATTGCGTGCCCGAACCGATGAAGCCGTGGTCCGGCAGGAGCTGTCAACCTGACGATAACGCATACTGCCTCCGACGATATTGTTCTGTACGACTCTACGACCAATTAGCTGGAACATCCTGTTCAGCTTTTCGCGATTCCGCTTGGTTTTCAGCGCCGCACTCCAGGAACCTCATACCGCAGTACATATAACAAAACACTAGCTAGCGCATGTCTCGTGCTGCTTTTCCGGCTGCCGACGCTTGGCATGATCCTCGTTATTGCGTTCGTTGCCTTAGCCGATTTTTCGCAAGCGTAGTTGTTGAAGCTCAGCCGTTGATTATCACTCCTACCTGCCTCAGTGCACGCTTCGATGCAATCACGAACTCTCCGACGTCGATTTGCATCCGTTGAACCGCGTTGCATGCTGCTGACCAACAACACCTAAGTCTTGTGGTGAGCTCTCTGCATCTTGACCCCGGTTATTGCGTCAATTGTCTCCATTACCGACACCTACACATCTTAAAGTGTCTTACTCATCACCGTTAGTGACACGTCGTCCACGAAACCTACGATTTTAACTCTCCTGGGCAGTCTCAGTGTCAGGACCTCATCATACATCCCATTTCAAAGAGTTGGACCGATAATGTGACGCGCATTTCCTTCTACTCTTCGGTCGTGTCGTACAGCAGCAGTTTCTGGATCTGATATAGATAGTTGGGGGCCCGCATTCTGTGCAGCACTGTGGCGATAGTTTACCAGCTGACGCTGATGAACGCATTCTTCACATCTATCACGACCACAGCGCAGTATCGATCTCTTCTTCACTTCTGTTTAGATGCTTTCTCGGCACTCCCGAGCACTATACGAATTGTCTTTACTGTCGATACTGTGAAATCCGAACTGCATCTTGGACAGTCCACGCTCACCCTCCATGCATTTCGGCAGCCTGTTACGAATGATTCTTTCCGGAAGTTTTCCGAGTTTAGCCATATAGGCCTATATAAGGCCGGATCGCCAGGTGGCTTCCCTGGTTTTGGCAGTAACACCCACTTTTGTACCTTTCATATTTCGGGAAAGTTACCTACATTTAAATGCTTCTGCAGCACCATCATGAACACGTCCGGATATGCCAGCTTTCAGCGCCACATTTGGTATTTCATCTGTACCGGAGAATACCTTTGATTTCAGTCGCATCGACGCTGCTGCGAACTAGTCTTTAGTCACTTGTCGATTATCCGTGTTTGATTCTTCTTCTTTGTTGTACGATGTCGTTGGCCAGGCAGTTGGATATTGTGCTTCGGCAAGAGACCATCAACGATTATCTTCAAGTTACCCGGGCACATTTCAGCTGGCTTTGACGGACTCTTCATCTTTGCCATGGCGACTCAGTAGGTGTCTTCCCAAGGATTGCCATTTACTTCTCGGCACATCTCTGGCAATCAGACTTGCTAAACATGATCTTCGTTTAAAAGCGACCCTAGCATCCCGAAACGCTGCCTAGCGCTCCTCTCTGTCTGCTTCCGATGTTGCTTCTTGACGCCCACCATCGAGCTCTGAGACAGGCAGGGCGTATCGTACCGAGCATCCAGTTTTCGCGTCACAGGTCGTCACCATCCTCCTTGTTAAATTAGCCGCATCAATGTTCTCAGTCCCGCTGTCCGACCGAAATGTCTCTATGAAGAATTCTCGTTTTTTTCGTTTTCGTTGTCCACTTTCCCTCGCCAATCCATTGGCCAATATTGCCTGGTGGTCGCTATAGGAATACTTCTGGCATACTCTCCAATCCATGTTCGCCAGCAGTGAAGGACTGCAGAACATGACGTCGATGATAGACTAACGGAACCTTCATTACACAATCCTACGTCTAACTTCTCTAGAGCACCGCCAATGACTACCGACTTTCGGCCGATCAACCGCTCGGGTTACTGCTCCAGCATTAGGCTGAGCTGCTGGCGAACCCTTCCGGACACACATAACAGCGATCACTCCCCGATCACAATCTCCATCCCGTAGAATGTACATAAACTCGACAAAAGCTTTATGATCGAGCGGACTGGCCTTGGTATGAGCGCATCACGGCTGAGTCCATCAACGTATAGCGTGATGAGTGGGACATTGATAAGTTCGCGGATACAATCGTGGCAGCCGCAATCAAATGCATACCACGAAGTAGTGGCCGAACTGGACCAAAATCTGTTCCATGGTGGTACACTGAAGTGAAGAAAGCTGTTAGGCCCATGCCCTTCTCGTCCAGATATATCGGATTCAGATAGGCCAACAGCGATCAGACGATTCCAGGAATCATGAGCAGCAGCATGATTTCGTGGCTAAGATTTCGCCGAGTAGCACGATGACTGAGCTGTTACGTACAGTGAATACTTTGCGTGGTAACCGGCTGCAAAGCACTGTAGCATTCAAGCGATCGGATGATTTTACGAACAACCCCGACGAAGTAGCGGAAGAGCTAGCGAAACGCTACAGTGAAAGATCGGCGACGTCGAGCTACTCTCCACCCTTTCAAGCGACGAAGGCGCGAGCGTAAATTACTCGCCCGATAGCAATGATGTGTACAACACTGACCTTACCAGGACCTGACATGATAGGCTATTCGGTGCTTCATCGACCCCCGTTATCAGTAAAGATAACACTTCTCGAGATCTTGAACGTTGTTTGGCGCAGCGGTGTTTTCCCGCTAGCTGGCGAACCGCTACAGTTATTTCTATCAAAAAATCCAACGACTGTGGACCTGCTGCTTTTCGCCCGATATCGCTCACTAATTGTATGGCAAAGCTGTTCGAGCGTATCGTTAATCGCAGACACATCACCGCACTGGAGTCAAGTGGGTGACTTGATAAACGGCAACATGCCTTTCGTTCAAGACAAGGTGTCGATACATAATTTGCAGAGCTAGAGAGACCGTTCCCAATAACCGACGAGCGCAGTCTCATAGCGTCGTTGGACCTCTCCAAGGCATACGATACAACATGGCGGCATGGTATATTTCGCACACTAAAGTCTTGGAGAATACGAGGTCGAATGATCAACATGCCGCAAAGCTTTCTCTCCGACAGGAAGTTCCAGGTTTGCATGGGAAATCAACTGTCAGAAATATAGGAACTGGAAAATGGAGTAACACAAGGCTCCGTTTGATCAGTGACACTGTTCCTCGTCGCGATGCAACCGATCTTCAAAGTAATCCCAGCTAGCGTGGAAATACTTTTGTAAAGGGCGAACATGAAATTATTGCGACACATTCAACAGGGCATAACTTTTTTACCATTGGGTAAAAAACAACCAAATTTTGCACACTTTCTCATTGATGTGTATTGTTTACATGCTGTCAAACTCGAAGTCGTGTTTTTCGATTCACCGAAAATGGAGGTAAACCAACGCGAGTCGAGAGAACAAATTCTTTCCAAACACCTGGAATTTCCTGACCTGTCGTACCGGCAGTTGGTAAAAATGTTGAACATTCACCATTCAACCGTCTCCAGAGTGTTGAAGCGGTTCCAGGAGCGGTTGACGTTGGACCACGGCAAAGGAGCTGGAAGAAAACTGGGACCGGAGAACAAAAAGACGAAGGGAAAGGTGAAGCGGATGATTAATGCAAATGCCAACGTCTCAAGCCATGATTTGACTAAAAAGATCGGCATGTCGCAGAGCTACGTCCAGAATGCAAAGAAGAGAGCTGGACAACATACATACAAGGTACAGAACTTCCCAAACCGCGATGAGCGGCAACAGTCGACGGCTAAATCTCGGGCACGGAAGCTCTACGAGAAGATGCTGACAAAATATGGCTGCTGTGTGATGGACGACGAAACGTATATAAAAGCCGATTTTAAGCAAATTCCGGGGTTGGAGTTTTTCACCGGCAAGAGCAAGTTCTATGTGGACGACAAATTTAAGAAGAAGAAAATGTCGAAGTTCGCCTCCAAATATCTCATTTGGCAGGCCATCTGCTCTTGCGGACTGAGGAGTGAGCCTTTCGTGACAAAGGGCATAGTAAATGGCGAGATCTACAAATCTGAGTGCCTCGAGAAGCGCCTTTTGCCGTTTTTGCAGCAGCACGACGAAGCTCTGCTATTTTGGCCAGATTTGGCATCATGCCACTATTCTAAAAGTGTCCTGAAGTGGTATGAGGCTAATTCTGTCCATTTTGTTCCAAAGGACATGAATACGCCAAACTGTCCGGAGCTGCGCCCGGTGGAGCGGTACTGGGCAATGATGAAGCGGGAACTTCGGAAGAGCAAGAAGACAGTCAAAGACGAGAAGGACATGTTAAGAAAATGGAAAAAAAACTGAGGAACTGGTACCGGATGACACTGTAAAGACTTTGATGGAGGGCATCAAGCGAAAATGCGTTCAATTTTACACTCAAGGCTCCATCGATTAACTTTTCTTTTGATTTTTGAAGTAAATATATGTATAAAACTACCCTAAAATCTTGGCTTGATTTTAAACATTATAAGAAAATTGGCATGACATTTTCGGTGTCGCAATAATTTCGTGTTCGCCCTTTATGCGGACGATATACTCCTTGTGGTGCGATGTCGCAAAACAGGAGGTCTACATCGAAAACTGCAAGTTAAGGCTGCCGAAAGATGGACGAAGAATGTTGGCTTCGCGATTTCTGCCACACAGTCGAATCTTTTACTGCAGTCCGAACGCACGTCTAGAACCAGTGCGTGACATCACCATCGACCGTTTAGTTGTCCCGAAAACAAACCGATTGAAAATCCTCGGTGTAACGTTAGACCGGACATTGAATTTTAAAGCGCATTGCAAGATGGTGAAGAAGTCCTGCGAATCCAGTCACCGGATTCTTAAAATGATAGGTTCCAAACTTCCGCGTGATATACGATCGACATTACTTCATGGGCGTTGATCACTTCGAAGATAATTTACGGGATTGGCCTAGTGAGCAGAGAAGTCCAAACATCGCTGCAGACACTCGCTCCTGCTTACAACGAAATGGTTCATTTCGCCACTGGTGCATTTGCTACCAGACCAATCCCTTCGATATGTGACCCGTCAGGGTAACAATTTAGCACTGGGTGGAAATATACCAATTTTTGCGTATTCTCTCCGTGAAGTGTATTTGTTTACATAAAATTTTGCTCACCGCTGTTCGGTACCGTTCACATTTAGTTTAGTAAATTTTTGTTCATTTTCGCGTTTGTGAACGGATTTATTCGTACAGGTAGGTTAGATAATTTTTGTTTTATGTTTGTGAATAAGTAGCATAAGGATTAGATAGGCCACCGCTCTCCTTTTACTGGAAAATGTGTGCTGATAATGCTGTGCACCGGCGATGACAGATGTGATGTTCTTGGTATGTGTTTGTTGACACGGAGAAGGAAAGGCAGCCATCGTGAACGAGAAAGAAACGAACCTAGGCGATAGACACGCGGCCGCCAGATTACGTGTTTAGTTTTCGGGACAGTTTCCCGTCACGATAGCCAGTGTAGCGAAGTGCGTGAGTGCGACCCTAAAATTACCCGTCGAGATTGTCGGCTCGTGATTATCGGCCGATTGAGATTGTCAACCAAGCTCTCCTGCACAGTTAACCGCCAAGGAGAATGAAGCAGGGCGGACAAAAGTTCCTCCTGGGAACATCACTGCGGTAACTTCCGGGATCACTTGCGGCGAACAAATCGATCCGGCCGGTGAGAAAAATCAATCGCCTTTCCATCATCGTGAACAGCAGCGGACCAAAGAAACGACCAGCAGTGGAGAGTTGGAGGGCAATAAACACGGAAAATTTTAGTTTATTTGTTTGTTCCCACTTTTGAAGTGGAATACTTCTAACGTTTCAATATGGGGTCCCGTTTCAAAAATTTCAGTTGAGAAATTTTCCCAGGTTTGAAATGCGAGTATCTTCCGTTCTACTGGACGAAATTGCAATATTTTTGCACTATCTGATCGGAAATTTGTGCACGTATTTCGTATTAAATTTCGTAATTAGTGCGACTACTATAAATAAACCAAAACTAGGATTTTTAAAAAATCCTTCGGAAACAGCGAGGAAAATGCGCAATTTGCCAGCATATCCCACGCAGAGCCGTCAAAAAGGGGCATGTAAGCGTTTCATTACATACGGGAATATTATATATACAGGTCACGCGAGCTTGTTTTGTATCAGTAGGTGCTCGCTTACCACACGAGCAACATGTTCGTCCGGACGGTACAATGAGCGGTATCATGTTTGCGTTCCCGTATCAAGCGTCATCGCAAGGTTCTTCGTGATAAAATCCAGGGAATCACAAAATCCGCCATTCGGCGTCTGGCTTGTCGTGGTGGTGTAAAATGCATCTCCGATTTAATCTACGAATGCTGATGGTGTGCAGGAAAATGTCATCCGAGATGCCGTGACCTACACTGAACACGCCAAGCGCAAAACCGCAATGAATGTCGTCTATACTCTGAAGCGGCAGGGACGCACTTTGTATGGATTTGGAAGTTGAAAAGGTAGAACTCACTTGTATCATTATAAAAAAGGCCCTTTTCAGGGCCACCAAAATCATTTCAAAGAATAAGTTTGCATTTTCTGTTTCATGGACTGTTTCTCCTTGGAGAGCTATTTGGGTTAAACCCTAAATTATGATTTATTTCAGTACGCAAATTGCAAATATGGTCAGAAACAAACTGGAGTGAAGTGGAAAACATTTTTACTAGGCGCATTCAAAAAAGGTTTCAATTCTCAAACATTTTGCCAAGGTGCCGTATTACATTACTCTCTTTACCCTGAGTGTTCGATAATCTCCGTAGTGGAAACACAATTTCAATTTTGTTCTTTATCAAAAATATGTGGTCGACCAACCAAGGGGTGGAGCTACGACGAGCACATATTGAGGACAACACAAAAAGGACGAGCTTACATTGTGCTGTAGTCAAGTATAAAAACTCAGCATGCTGTTGCTCACGCTCAGTTCGTTTCCAGCATCAGCATACAGTAGTTCGTTTGCAGCATCTCCCGCAAAATTCAAACCGCCGTCCGTTTGCTGCTGTCAGAAGAGTTGGCCAAGCATGCCGTCTTCGATGGCACCAAAACTGTTACCATATACACCAGCACCAAGTAAATTTCGAACACTGCCCAATGAAAAGGCCCTTTTCAGGGCCATCAATTTATCGACAAAGAATGAAATTGAAATTTTGTTATTACAAGCATCAGAAAGTGGCTTGTCAAGAGCGTTGGATAGTAAGTGAGCCACTTGTGAACAATACCGTCACTTTCACGAGAATGGCACAAAATCGAAAGTTATTTGTGATTTACAGACAGTTTAGTGTAATGATTCAATTTACAAAAATCGAACGTTTTCTAAATCTTCTGTTGTTTTGAATGAAAACCTTCGATTTTTGCGCTGATTGGAAATAGTTAACTAATTCTGTAGAATGTACAATTACTGAAATAACGGATTTTGTGAAAGCAGTGGTTGGTCCATACAATTCGATTCCAAGCGAGCCAGACTAGTTTTCGTTGGAAGGTCCACCTCTGACAATAGAAGTAAACTATTTTATTTTGAATTCAACTACAACTTCCTTGAAAACAGCACAGCTCAAAAAACTTTTGGGAAAAACGAGCAAACCTAAATTTTCCACTATAATGGAAACTGCCTGTGCCCAGCCGCACAGCATCATCAAGATTGATAGTAATTCAAGCCGGGAGGAAAGAGGTTGTAAGGCAATGGAAAACGAAAATTTCATTTATATCTTACTGGAATATAATTGGCTGGTCCTGAAAAGAACTTGTTGGTTTGTGGTTTATTTTGGATCACAATTTAGGCCTGCTCGATTGCTGATAGCTGTGAATATCTCGCAGGGTGACAGTTTCTGTTCAGTAGTGATTAGGCTTCCTAACGCCAACCGTGACTGGGGCACTTTTACACGGCCTTCGTTGCTTACTGCTTGCGGGGAGGCTTTCCTCCGGTGGACTTACGAGCGGTATGTTTGGTACGGGCCATTTATCAACAAAGAATCGAATTGAAATTTTGTTATTACAAGCATCCGAAAGTAGCTTGCCAAGAGCGTTCGATGGCAAGTGAGCTACTTGTGAACAATATCGTAGATTTCACGTAGAATGAAACAAAATTAAAAGTTATCATTTGTGTGTTTGTTTACAGTTTCGTGTTTACTAGGCGCATTCAAAAAAGGTTTCAATTCTCAAACATTTTACCAAGGTGCCGTATTAGATTACTCTTTTTACCCTGAGTGTTCGATAACCTCCGTATTGGAAACACAATTTTAAATTTGTTCTTTATCAAAAATATGTGGTCGAGCAACAAAGGGGTGGAGCTACGAAGAACACATATTGAGGACAACACAAAAAAGGACGAGCTTACGTTGTGCTGTAGTCAGGTATAAAAGCTCAGCATGCTGTTGTTCACGATCAGTTCGTTTGCAGCATCAGCATGCAGCAGTTCGTTTGCAGCATTTCCCGCAAAATTCAAACCGCCGTCCGTTTGCTGCTGTCAGAAGAGTTGGCCAAGCATGCCGTCTCAGATGGCACCAAAACTGTTACCATATACACCAGCTTCAAGTAAATTCCGAACACTGTCCAAACAACAGGCCCTTTTCAGGGCCATCAATTTATCGACAAAGAATCGAATTGAAATTTTATTACAAGCATCAGAAAGTGGCTTGTCAAGAGCGTTGGATGGTAAGTGAGCCACTTGTGAACAATATCGTCGCTTTCAAGTAGAATGGCACAAAATAAAAAAGTTATTTGTGTGATTTGTAGACAGGTTAGTGTAATGATTCAATTTACAAAAATGTAGAATGTTCAATTACTGAAAATAATAGTTTTTGTGAAAGCAGTGGTTGGTCCATACAATTCGATTCCAAGCGAGCCAGACTAGTTTTCGTTGGAAGGTGCATCTCTGACAATAAAAATAAACTATTTTATTTTGAATTCAACTACAACTTCCTTGAAAACAGCACAGCTAAAAAACTTTTGGGAAAAACGCGCAAACCTAAATTTTCCACCATAATAAAAACTAGTGCCCCCGCCGCACAGCATCATCAAGATTGATAGTTATTCAAGCCGGGTGGAAAGGGGGAGGGAGGTTGTAAGGCAATGGAAAATTTCATTTATAATAATAATACTTTATAATTGGCTGGTCCTGCAAACAACTTGTTGGTTTGTGATTTATTTTGGGTCACAATTTAGGCCCGCTCGATTTCTGATAGCTGTGAATTTTTCGCAGGGCGACTGTTTCTGTTCGGTAGCGATGAGGCTCTTAACGCCAACCGTGACTGGTGCACTTTTACACGGCCTTCGTTGCCAACCAGCCCCCTGTCAAGGACGACGTCTCTGTACAGCCAGCATCACTGCCATGAAAGGCAAAACATTGATTTTGAACCGAATGATTAGAAGCTGTATTTAGTTACAAAATGTCGATTAAATTAAATTATTAAATCATCCCACAAGATGCAAAACGTCGTGTGGAATGCTTGAATATCGAGCATAGTGCCGAACATAATTCTTTGTTTGGGGCTTTATAGCTATACCGCCCCATATATGTCGGTCGCTGTCAAACTCCATATGATGGTATAGGGTTGCCAGGGGGCTGTTGCCAACTGCTTGCGGGGAGCCTTTCCTCCGGTGGACTTACGAGCGGTTTGTTTGGTACAGGCCATGTAGCGAAACATTCTGATCTGCTACTTCTCTGATGCTGGTAGTAGGACGACGGTCAAACGCTCGTTTGCGTGCCTTCATTCATAAAAGTTCAACAATATTTTCAAAGAATGTTGCAAATTGTCAACTTGATAATTCCAAAAATACTCCAAATAAACTATGAATGTGTTAAAGTCGACAAAATCGCATAGAAATTGCTTATTCCAGAGCAGAATTTACCGGTCTAAAGTGTATTCTACTTCACTCCGGTTATGTCTCTGACATTACCCACCCATCTTTTTTTTGACGTAGGACTACGTCTTTGTTTTCGATATAGGGGTACACGTTGCAAATTCTACAAAAATGGTATGTAACGAAAAGTGGTCCAATTTTAAACGCATATAATTCAGCCATCTCACGATAAATTTTCAAATTTTTTGCGCATATCGCCCCGAAATACTTCTAAGAATACATTCCAATAGATAAACGCAAAGATTTTTGATACCATGGCATTAAAAATTTAAATAATGATCAACCTAGTCAAAATATCGCGCATTTACACACAGAAGATAGCGCTTCCCTAGTCCAGCACGACAGATTTGTGTACCTAGCACGCTACGCTTCTATGAATGACGTCATCATCGAGTATTTAAACGGACGGATTTCGCCGCACCAGCTCAGTTGCCGGTTGAACAGCAAACGAAGCAGATCACTGCGCTGTGTATTTTCACAGCCAGTGTAGCTGAGTTAGAAGTCCGTTCCACTGCCTGTGGTGGTACGCTACCCAGTGAATGTGAACACTATGCTATCTTTTGTGTTGTGCTCGTTTCCAGCACACTCTTATGTATAATTATTTGTACACAAAATAGTTTGTACATGCGAGCTCCATTTGCAAACACGGTTAACATAGTGTCGTGGTATCGCTCTACCCATCATCATCAGCGTTGATTCATTTCCCTTTGTGCGCTTGGGTTTAATGTTTGAGGCGAATGTGTAGGTAGGTAGATCTTATTTGTTACTAAATTGCACAAAGAAAGTTTATTATTTACGTTCAATAAATTCATTGATTCATTTCCCCTTCACGTGATTCATTTCCACTCAGCCTATAGTATTTTGATTCTACTAGTAGGTACATACTACAAGGCCTATTTATGAATGAATACACTGCCACTTGAAAACCGTTGCAAAAACGCATCTTGTCCATATATAAAATTGTTTTCGATTCTTGTATATTTATAGTTACGATATATGATTAAGACCACTGCATTCGCTATATTTGTATGCGTACTTTACAAAAGTTACAATAATGGCAAAATATAACTAGAATGCTTGATCTATACATGAAATGTAATTATATTGTCTAAAATTTGATTTTTCTTCACTGGTCCGGGTTTTTTACCACACACAATCGAAAAGTTTTTACAAGCTAATCTAATGCTATAAAGATTTAGTTCCAGATATTAGTTTGGTCACAGTTTTCTTTCTTCAGATCTTCTTAAATAAGTTTAATCGGATTCGATCACCTACTACAAATAAAATAACCTGATAACCAAGAAGGTTTGGTTCAATATGTAATATTCGATGTTGATTGGTTGTGATTAAACCATACGTAAGAAATATATTTGATTTATCATTACTATAAAAGTACTAAGAAAATAAATATTTTACATTAAGTAGTATAGTCCTACGTCAACAGCTCGTTCAACCCCATAGGGCTGCCCCTTGTAGTTTTGTTACGAAAATCCGAAATTCTGTAGAGGCACCTAGGCTGCCCCGACAAAAGGGTCTGCCGGGCATATAAGAACCTGAGATACAGATAATGGCCGAAGAAGGTACACTTACCTTCGAACTACTAGCGGTACAGTCGATTGCGTGGATTGCTTTAAGAGAAAGATCGTAACAGCAGTGGCCTCCCACTGGATCCAACGTGCGTCGAAGCTTACGCATTCACCGCAGTAACATTGCCCATAATAGGCACGCTTATCCGAAGAAGGGATCGAAAGGTGCACATAGCGAAGCCGACAATTGTTTGGGACGTGAAGAAAGTTTTACGGGTCGTAAATCCATCCGGCAAAGTTGGACCAATCGTCGAAGAACTGTTGGTAAACCGATTCCAACAATCGACTGCATTATACACCAACGGCTCTAAATGTGATGATGCAGTAGGTGCCGGACTCCATGGTATTGGTATAGTGGGAACACACAGTCTTCTGCACCACTGTAGCGTTTTCTCTGCGGAAGCGTATGCCACAAGGGGTGAGTCGCTTAGCACATATCGAATGCTCACAATCTCAAACAGCGTGGTAGCTCGTGCCGCAATGTGCCACGATGTGCCACGTTGTGCCATGGTGCTCAGTAAGACAAAAGCAATGGTTGCTATGATTATTTAACTGCACTTTGTTGACAGCTTTTGAGTTGTCAGAAGTGATGGAGTAGGATGAGTACCTCGTTAAAATACCTTGCGAAAAGGGGAATATCAGAGTTTTTTTAACTACCTGTAGTATTACGTACCTTGTGTGCCTGCATTATACTCTTTTTCATACGCTGTAAGAAACGACTACTAATAAACACGATTCACTGGAGAATGGTCGCGTTGTTTTTTCTGCTGCCGGTTGAAAGCCTTTGTTGTCCGTAATTTTAACTCCGGTTTTGTATACCTGCTGGTCGTCGCGTCCTTCAGGTTATGGGCCCAGTATCCCGGGAGTGCGGAAAATAAGTGTTTTTCGGTAGAAGGCTGGTTTACCGGGAAGTTTCGTTCTTTTTGGCTTTCCGAAGAAATAATAGCGGCGTGGTTGTAAAAACACAAAATGGCCGACGGCTGGAAAGCATCGTTTGCGAAGCTCAGCAATGGAAATTATGCCTCCTGGAAGTTCCGCATGCGGTCTTTGCTAGAACGCGAGGATTTGTGGGACACAATCGAGAAGCCGAAACCGGAGGAGGTTGATGATGTTTATGAGCTGTGGAAGAAAAGTGACGTGAAGGCGCGAGCGACGATCGCGCTATTTGTCGAAGACAGTCAACTCCGCTTCGTGAAAAAGTGTGAAACGGCTCATCAAATGTGGGAAAATTTGAGAGTCTATCATGAAAAGGGGGGAATCAGGCAATGTTGTTGCAGCAGTTGTGCTCGAAGAATTTGCGCGAAGGTGGTGATGTGGAGAAGCATCTCGAAGAAGTTGAGTGTTTGTATGAACGCCTCGATAACGCGAGAGTGGAACTCAGTGAACTTTTGCGCATAATCATGATGTTGCGTAGTCTCCCATCGTCGTACAACAGTTTTGTTACATCGTTGGAGAATCGGCCGCAGGAAGATCTTACGATGGATCTAGTAGTAGCTCGATTGCGTGACGAGTACCAAAAGCGAGCAAGTCACATTGGACCTGTTGATAATAGTGAGAAAGCGCTGAGGGTATCGGATAAAGGAAAAAATGATGGTGTAAACTGCCAGCACACATGGCATCGGCGGATGGGCCATCGCGACATTAATGTTAT
The DNA here is from genome assembly GCF_030247195.1 of Topomyia yanbarensis. Lineage (NCBI taxonomy): Eukaryota > Metazoa > Arthropoda > Insecta > Diptera > Culicidae > Topomyia > Topomyia yanbarensis. The sequence goes on along the minus strand of NC_080670.1, from coordinate 23,231,041 downwards.
GAATACAATCCTGACACAAGGTTTGGCCAGTGGAATCAAGCTGACAGATTGCGGAGAACGGGTCGTGTGTGAATGTTGCTTGAAGGGTAAGTTGGTACGAAAGCCCTTTCCACAGATTCTAGAGCGGAAGTCGAAGCGACCGCTGGATATCATACATACAGACCTGTGCGGACCCATGGAACATCCGACGCCAAGTGGAAACAAGTATTTCATCACTCTAATCGACGATTACAGTCGGTTTTCCGTGGTTTTCCTACTAAAGACGAAGGACGAAGCAACCGACAAGATAATTGAATATGTTCGGTGGGCGGAAAATATTTTCGACAGGAAGCCATGTGTACTGCGATCTGATGGTGGAGGAGAATATGTGGGTGAGAGACTACAGAAGTTCTGCAGATCGGAAGGCATACAGCAGCAGTTCTCAACTCCCTACTCACCACAGTCGAATGGAGTAGCGGAGCGAAAGAACCGTTCGCTTCAAGAAATGGCCAGCTGTATGTTATTAGATGCCAAGCTTCCCAAAATATATTGGGGAGAAGCGATTCTCACGGCCACGTTCATCCAGAATCGGCTTCCGTCCAGAGCAGTTGATAGGACGCCGTTCGAAATGTGAACAGGCAACAAGCCGGATTTGGCAGATATTCGAATCTTTGGATGTGAAGCGTATGTACGTATACCAGACGCCAAACGCAAAAAGTTCGATCCTCGATCGAAGAAGCTTGTATTTATAGGTTATTCAGGTTGCCACAAAGGTTACCGCTTCCTTGATGCTCAGACCAACCGCATAATCATTAGTCGAGATGCAGAATTCCTGGAACTCACGAATGGTGCCGATAAACATGAGGAGGCGAGTTCGCTTCCGGATGTACAGCAAGAGGAATGCCGTGTTCCGGATGATATAGTGTCAGACAATGAAGAGAATCCAGCAGTAGTGTTCGAACATAGTGATGATAAAGAGAAGCAGGAAGAGGAGCGTCGTTCAGTGTACGAAGATGCAGAAGATTCAATTGAAGAAAATTTTCTTGGCTTTGAAGAAGTGGAAGTGCCAGATGAATCAATGTTAAACCGCCGAGATCGACACACGCGAGGTGTATTACCCAACAGATATGAAGACTTTATTGTTGGACAAGTTCTGCTTTGCGAAGAACCGACTGACTTTCGCGATGCTTTGAGTGTGCCTGTTTGGGAACGCGCAATGCGGGAAGAGATTGATGCACACAAGATGAATTGTACGTGGGAACTGGCGGATCTGCCCCCGGGTAAGAAAGCTATTGGTGCGAAGTGGGTGTTCAAGATAAAGCGGGATGAGACGGGCAGCATTGTGAAGCATAAGGCTCGTATTGTCGCTCAAGGATATTCACAATGTTTCGGCGTGGATTTTACGGAAGTGTATGCGCCAGTCACGCGACAGGCTACGTTACGTGCACTGCTGGCGGTTGCAGGGAAAAAGCAGCTGATCCTGAAGCAATACGATGTTCGAACTGCCTACCTCAACGGTACTATCGAGGAAGAGCTGTATATGCAGCAACCCCCTGGTTTTGTAGTTACGGTATGTATGTAAACTTCGAAAAAGTATTTATGGTTTGCGCCAATCTGCCAGATGCTGGAACAAAGCATTACACTCTGTACTACTTGAATTAAAGTTCAAGCCAAGTACTGCAGATCCGTGTCTCTATATACGATATGAGCAACCGATTGTCATCATTTTGGTCTACGTGGACGACCTGTTGATAGGCAGCACAAGTGAGTCAGACATAGACAAAGTTTATGATAGCCTCCGAAAGAAATTCGACGTTACATCGCTAGGCTCCGTACGCCATTTCTTAGGCTATGAAATTGGGAGAGAGGGATGTTACTACACGTTAAAATTGTCAGCCTACATCGACACTTTGCTTTGTAAGTTCAATATGGAGAATTGTCGCCCCTCCAATGCCCCCATGGATCCAGGGTACACGTCGTCTAACGAAGACAGTAAACGATTTGACAACCCGACAATATTTCGAAGCCTCGTTGGAGCGTTATTATACTTAGCTGTCAATGCTCGACCTGATTTATCTTTGAGTGTCGGTTTGCTTGGAAGAAAAGTTAGTGAACCTAACAATATGGATTGGTGTGCAGCAAAACGCGTGCTGCAATACTTAAATGCAACGAAAGATTGGCGACTGAAATTCGGACCTGGTGAAGGGTGGTGTCTTAGGGGCTTCTCAGATTCTGACTGGGCTGGAGATTGTCGGACAAGAAGGTCGACAACGGGGTTCATCTTTTTCTATGGAAGCGGCCCAATTAGCTGGGTGAGCAAGGGGCAAAGTTCTGTGGCTCTTTCTTCACTCGAAGCCGAGTACAATGCTCTATCGCTAGCTTGCCAGGAAACCGTTTGGCTGCGGCGATTATTTTTGGAACTAGGAGAGCCCGAAGGAAAAGCTACTGTCATCTTCGAAGACAACCAAGGATGTCTCAGCTTTGCGACGTCGGAGAGAACTAGTGGGCGTGTTAAGCACATAGATACCAAAAGGAACTACGTACGTGAATTAGTCGAACGAGAAGTCGTCAAGTTGGTGTATTGTCCGACCAACGAAATGGTCGCTGATGCACTAACGAAGCCATTGGGACCTACAGGAATGCAAAAATTTATCGATCAAGTTGGATTAAAACCTTAGACTCGGTATTCATCCAGGAGGAGTGATGGAGTAGGATGAGTACCTCGTTAAAATACCTTGCGAAAAGGGGAATATCAGAGATTTTTTTTAACTACCTGTAGTATTACGTACCTTGTGTGCCTGCATTATACTCTTTTTCATACGCTGTAAGAAACGACTACTACTAAAAACACGATTCACTGGAGAATGGTCGCGTTGTTTTTTCTGCTGCCGGTTGAAAGCCTTTGTTGTCCGTAATTTTAACTCCGGTTTTGTATACCTGCTGGTCGTCGCGTCCTTCAAGAAGTGTGCCTCATTGTGCCACACATTGTGTTCACGAGTGAAATGATCGTATATTACTGTGAATCGTAATCTTGTATCGTGTTATCGTAGGTGATACAGTGTGTATGGCCCATTGTTCTAAGCGACTTACCCCTTGGTATGCCATTAAGATGGCTTTGTCAATACCGAACATCCAGAACTAAATGGTCGTTCTAACTGTGAGCTGCCTATTTGCCTTAGAAGGCGACAAATAGAATCATCCGTGGATTCAGGAGACAGAAGCGTTAGCACAGAGCAAATCTGTTCGATTCGTCTGGATCTCTGGACATAGTGGCATAACAAGTAACGACGAGGCAGATCGACTTGCGAACGAGGCAAGAGCACAGTCGGCCATTGATGTACCAATCCCAGCTGAAGATGCTTGGAGAGCAATAAAAACTGCAATACGACGACATTGGGACATGCTGTGGTTTGGTTCCCGAGAGGCAAAGCTGCGAGAAATCAAATGCGATACACAGCGATGGACGTAGCGAAATAGTGCTGTCGACCAACGCATACTGACTCGGTTAAGAATCGGCCACACAAGCCTGACCCATACACCACCACCGAACTGTGAATGCTGTGGAGTGGTAGTATGGCACTTGATACTACATTCTAGAAGATACACCAACAAAAGACAACAGCATAGCACCAGTACAACCACAGTCTATAGAGAACAGTTGCGCAAAGAGTGAAGTCAAAAAAGCCTACCGATCGAGCACAATTGGAATCCATCTCTGATACCTCTGCAGCAAAGTTGGATTCTAATTTTGCTCGATAGGTAGACTTTTTTCGGCTTCACTTTCTGCACACTCTTTGCGTACCTTTATACTAACGCCTTTGAGAGCAACCAGTTTGAGATATGCACTAAATGGCGAGGAAAACAGCGAAACGAAGATACTCAACTATATAAGACAGATTAAACTTTACTAACGAATTTAAACACTAAACTGATTGAGCAGAATGATATGTAAATCATAAACTCCCTTGACACGAATCCACCACCCAAAGGTGTGAAGTGTCATAAATAAACAACAACTACTCAAAATTATGAGCACAAAATACCAAACTTAATCACAACAGTGTTGCCGCTTCATCAGTCACAAAAAGGCAAAGCAAAGGCGTTAGTATAAAGGTACGCACAGAGTGTGCAGAGAGTGAAGCAGCGTTGCCAATGTTCCAGATTTAGCTTGAATCTTCCAGATTCCTCCCAACTGAACAGACATTGGTTCAAGCCAGACATTTCGCCAGATTGTTTAAATTTTACCAGATTTTTCCAGATATTCTGAATTCTACGTTACACCCCAGCAGGGATACCGTTATGCGAGATTTTTGAGTTTTTTAGGCATCCAACAAAAAAGTCAAATATTCAATTCTATCAGATTTTTATGTTAAAGAAATTGTTGCACACAAATTTTGGAAATCTGGGTCATATTTTACCAAGCAAAAATCGATTAATACACGTTTTATGAAGACTAAAATGTATGCAAAATTTCGATGACTTAGAGGTCGCTGTCTAGTGATAGATCTTGCCAGACATTTTTAATTGAAATGCCAGATTTTCTTTGAAAAATAGTGGCAACCCTGGAGTGAAGCCAAATAAGGACTTCCTATTTAGCGCAATTAGAATCCAGCTTTGCTACAGAGGTATCAAAGATGGATTCCAACTGTGCTCGATAGGTAGACTTTTATTTGACTTGGCTCTTTGCGTAACTGTTCTCTAAAATTTCTATGGAAGCTCTGTGCAACCTTTTATTTTAGTTGACAATAACCGTGGTACGTCACCTCTAACATATACCCTTCACAAAAATGACTCCATTTGTTAATCTATAATTGAAAAAAATATGAATGATTGATGGCGTTACAATAATTATATGTAGTCCCAGTCCACACACACACACACAAACTCACACCATTAGCTGTCCCTCGCAGTTGCAAACTCATTAACTTCCATGCAATATAAATTTGTTCGCGGTGAGTAGACATTCCCCAGCATGCGCCCACAGCAGCCAGCCAGCGAGCGAGCGCTCGGAAGCTCAATCCCCACTCGGGGAAAGCTATAATAACAGCTGTAATGGCACGGCTCTCCTCCAGAAGCAACCTCAATCGTATCAATTTTGCCGTGCAATCTCGCACAACCTCCTCGCTTCGTTGCCGCACCGTGCCCGGTTCTGACAAATTTACGTCAACCTTTTCAATTGACCTCCGTCAATTCCCGGACCGCTGATGGTAGTTAGGCAATAACAATCGCTTCCATCGCATTGGCCCACTGATGGTCCCCGAAGGCCGTAGATATTCATTATTCAATAATTAAAATTTCGATTAATATTACGCACCATAAATAACATTGCTGCGGAGCTACTATTATGTGCGCACCAGCGTCTCTTCCTGTCAGTTGGGGAATGGTACGAAATTTACGGGAGCGAGGGTACAAAAAAAAATTGGAATCAATGTTATGCTCCGTCAAATTAGTAAACATTGTGTTCGGTTGCCATTGAGCAGACTCTGGCTGACGCACGCAATCTGTAGATCATAATTTTCCGTGGTAAAGGCTGAAGAACGTGTCCTGCTGGTGCGGCCCGTTGTCGATTGAAATTCAAGCGCTTTTCGACGCGGAAGCAAACGGTGCTCCCGATCCGTTGATGTGATGCTGTTCGCTATACATATATACCTAGTCATATTCTGATATAAGACTGATGGGATGAGCATTTAGCATTCCGAACGGGGCTTCATCCTGCTGGAGAATCGTGGCATCTTTTATTCATCGAATTAATGATGTAAAATATTACCATTCATTACAGGCGAAGTGGTTCCATTGTTCGGGTGAGGGGTTCAATCGGGCTGTTGATTATGCAATGCTTGAGGTATTTTTTTCCTGAATTGGAACGAGTGGTATTTTTCGATCGAGATTTTTCAATAAATTATATAGAGTGAATCTTGATTAAATTTTGTTCATGAATTTATACCAGTTTCGTTTGTGTCATGATGATAAGCATTGTTGGTCGGTAAATTTAATTTGTTTTAAAGTTAAACAAACTAATAAAAGTTCCTCGTGGTAACTTGTAACTTGTCTTCATCCAGCACCATGGACTGCAAACAATGATTGCCATCCCATAATTGTAGCATTGTAAACTACCACAATCTCATGAAACTGATACGTCACTCGACCTAGACGGGAGTTCGGAAACGTCCCCATTAATGTAATACAGGACCAACAGGGCCGTCGAGAGCCGCGCCGGGCCCCGGGGTTTGAAGTACTGACGGGCCCTACCATATATGACTTCTTATTTCAATATCGATTAGAGAAACTATACGGATGCAACCGTTTCAATTAAACTATTTTTTATGAATATTGTTTATTTGACACGATTCAATGCGTTAGCTTAACAGAGTCGTCAGTATTTTAAATAAGTAATAGATGGAAAAAATAAAAATAATAAAGGAATATTTGTGGCCGGCCATTAGAATTACTTGCGTCCGATTTGCCATTGCGATTGGAAACCTTTTTTGCGGCATTGCCATACAGTCCATATCGCCATCGTTCATGCTCCCTTGACGCACGTTAATGCTACCATCGTTAATGCTGCCCAGAATCCGAGCGCAGAAAAATTGACATCCCTTTGTGAGCTTGAAAGAGAAACAAAATTCAATTCATGCCCGCCGCGATGAATCGAAGGTTTGTTTGTTTCCCTCGTTCTTCGCTTTTTCGGTACAACGCATATAATCGGTTTCAGGAGCAAACTGAATTTTGTTTCTATACTAGCTCTGAGATCATCAAGCAAAAGTGCACCAGATATAGATTATGCAGTTCAGTTATGCTCGAAAATGTAAAAAAAACTGCCTACAAACTGTCCACATAATAACAAATGAATGCTTCGGTCAGTTTGGCAGTGAATTAATGAGGGACGCATTGAAACTGAATGTTGAATTCAGCAATTTATTCAGAAATAGGCAACTGAATGTGAAATTTCGCGTTACTGATGCTACCTTGTTTCTTGTTGTTGGTACATGTTGTTCATTTTGAGGAACTGGATGCAGCTATTGCAGTTGTCACTATGACCTGAACGAATTTTCTTTATTGGTTTCTGAACATGGTAAAATCGGTTTTGGAATCATGTTACATTTGCGCTGACATTCAGAGAGAAAACATTCTGAATGCGATGACTGTGATCCAACAGCGAAGTCTGCTGTTAGAAAGACTGAGACAGAGAGTTGTGAGAGAAAGAGTTTCGACTTTTGGTGGAAACTAATGGGTAGAATAAGTATCTAGTTAAATTCCCATATTTTTCTGCATCAAATGTGTACACTGGAACCTCCATTTACGAACCAAGCCAAAGGTTCGTAAATTGAATTAGTTCGTTTTTTGGGATTTAGATCGTAAAAAAAGTTCACTTCACATTCTTATTAAAATTCGTTGGTTGAGTAACATTATCGATTACCCTAACAATATGGGTATTTCCGGAACGGGCTTGACAAGTACATGATGAAAATGGAAATTTAATACCTTTTGAAATCCAGGATGGAGACTTCCGATTGAACAATAATCTCGATAACCCCAACAATTTGGGAATTTTTGAAACGGGCTTGACGAGTAGATGATAGAAATGGTACTTTGGAGCTATTTCGAACAATATCTGTATAAACTATGAGGGTATTTTTAAGCAGGTTTGACGAATAGATGAACGATGCCCTTTTGAAGGCCAATATAGCGTCTTCTGGTTGAGAAAAGTTTTCTATAATCATATCATCCGCATCACAAATCAATATACCTATATCTCTACACAAACCTCTAAGTACCACCCCCTGGTAATTACGTAGCTTGACGGTAATTCCCCCCCCCCCTTGTCAACGTAAAATTTAAAAAAATAAAAAACGATGTTAGTTATTCCCCTTTAAAAAAGCTACGTCGCATGACCTGACCCACTACATCCCTGTCGTCACACATCATCACAAAATACAATACTCCCCCTCCCCCATATAATGCTACGTCATTTATGGATGATCCCTTATAGAGATGTCTTAACTAGAATTCGCCATCTTGGTTTTCAAAATCGCTTCATTCATAGATTTTCGTCATTTACTCGTCAACCCCATTCCGAAAATATCCAACTTTTATTAGTAACAGCTAAGAATATGATAAATTGTATACAACTTCATACTGTACACTTTGACAAACACTTGCGATAAATGAAACCAGAATGGTTCAATTGCACTGTTAAATGAATTTAATTGGGTTACGTTCACGTACTTCAGAAAACCATTGGAACGATTGGAACGTACTTATGTAATATATTTGCAGTGTCGACAGAAACAATAAACTTCAACAATTAAATTAAAATAAATTTAATTCAGTTAAAAATGCGGGCCCCCAAAACAGACCCGGGCCCCAGGGTAGTTGCCCCCCCTGACCCCCCCCCCCCTCTCGTCGGGCCTGCCAACTGGTAGGCTCTCAGAATGTGTGATAGTCACATCCTGTGTAGACCAGGGACATGCACCAAATACCAACGCCTTCCATCGGCAACCATTAACGCATTCGAATTAGCATGAGTTTCATGCCCTATATCGTTTCCCGGAACGCCCCAAACAACTGTGTACAACTGTCGCTCGAACCCCAAACTGCCACTCTCGAGTTCGGCATACTGGAACAGATCCTTAACGCACGGCCCATCGATCGCTGCTGACACACCGCGCTGGAAATGTACTACACCGGCTTAACGCTGTAGTAAATGTTGGAACCTGCAGACATACCGGAGTCAAACGAACTGAATCAAAGCCTAGTGTTACGCTATCACTTCATGGATTGCCCAGCGTTGCCTCCTCCAACATCCATATACACATACGTCTCCTCACGTGTGCCTAGAGCCAGTTCAGAAAATAGCGGGCGGAAATCGGAAACCGTAATTGTTTCCAATTCACAGGGAAAATATGGTAATTTATATGTGATATTGTCTTTCCCGGTGAGAGACAGAGAAACGAGAACCGACCATTGGACTGGGGGTGATATGAAACTTCCTGCCACGGCACGGAGCAGCTCGGGAAGGTGATAGTATGATGTGTGTTGCATTCAAAGTACCCACACGCCCATCAAGACGTCCCACATAGGAGTATATTATGTAAAAAGGTGGCCAAAATTATTTTGATGGATTTTCCGTCACCTTGTGCGTTAAATAGTCTAAAGAAATATTTATTTACAGTAAACTTCACCCAACAGTGACATAGTAGCTTTCTAATATACTATTCTCTCTTTTGTTGCAGTAACACTAATTTTAATCACGTTTATCGTTGTAAATAAAATTTGGATTACAAATTCACATTGTTTTTTGTGTTTCTTTTATAGAGGTTTTAACCTTAGGGTCATTCGCCTCTTTTCGGGCTAGAAAAATTTATAACTCGTAGGTTGTGAGCATAATACAGATGAAATACGTACAAGGCAATCGATTTACTATGTTATACTCGCCAACAATTCTCATATTTGATGTATTTATTCAAAGATAATATAATCCATTATTTTTAATACAAGAAATGATTTCATTAACATTAAGTTTTTATGAGTCCGAATCACTCTCGTCTTCGTCTAATTTTGCGTTTCCTGTCCCATTATTTCCAAGAGCGTTCACAATAATCTGATCCGGAAGTAGAAGTTGGAGTGCTTCTGTGGAAAACGGTTTACTCTTTTTGTTCACCTTCGGACGGGAACTGCTCAGCAAGGGATCGGAACTTAATAAAAGCCGGTTAATTATATCGCGGTTACACAACTGTCTTGAAAACTTTCTAGCAAAGTTTAGTCGGTAATTGCGAAAATGCTTATTGCGAGCCTCAGCAGCTTCTTCCGAGAGTTGTCCTATTGGAAGCAACGCGTGTTTTATTATTTCTGCTCCGTGCATCAAGATTTTGTGTAATGTCGGAGACATTGGATGCCAGCCATACATGTCAACATATAACTGGGCCGTTTCCATAGCATATGTTGAAAATTTCTCGGAATCAATACTATACCCACTGGATATGGCCTCAAGTATAACTTTAAACCTATTGATTAGAGTAACATCTACTCCAGTTATCTGAGAAGCTTTGTTTGTATCAGAGAAAAACGTGCGTGACATATTTCCGTCATTAGTGTTTCCTACACCAGCTTTAGGAATATCCACGAGTAAACCCATTTCCTTTTTAAAAGCTTGTTGGATTCTGAGTTTCGTTTGAGAAACAATAGCTTTATCTGCTTCGGTTCGGGCTTGCCATCTTTTTATTGGCAGTTTATAACCAATGTGCAAAATTAGCTCAAAAAACCTTATTCTAGCGTGCAAAATAGAAAGTCCAAACTTGTAGGTTTCAGGATTTGCCGTTTTATGTTTGGTCAGATTATTGAAATCCTTCGATGTTTGTCCACATATGTAACATCTCATGGTCGAAGTGGTGTTTGTAGCTGCATTACAAACCTTTGCATCAACCATTGTTGGTGCCAATATATGTGCAATATTTATAACGTCTCCTGTCGATGACCGAAATTCCGTTTTCGTAAGACCATTTGTTTGGTTCTCAATATACGCTATCTCTTCGTTGGTAACATCGTTGGATTCACGGACAAATCTCATTCTAATTGGACGACAAAATCTCGGCGATGACGGAACGGGATTTTGCCAAACAATTTTCTTCAGTCCACTAACATTACTTATCAGTCGGAGGGGAACAAACGAAGTAAGGAAAATGTTTGAATCGCTGTCCGTTTGGCTTTCGAATTTTTGATTATATTGGACTTGTTGAGAGCCATCACACCCCCACTTACTGAAAAGTTCAAAATTTTGCCTTTCTTCATCAGAAAACCTAACGATGACTTCCTCCAGGTACTGACACAAGCGTATTACGGTATGATCCAAAAGGGCCTGCAATTTCACCTCAACACACGATTCCGTTACAAGAAATGCCTCTTCTGATGGATAGCAATTCCTTTTTGCGTTCTTCAAAAGCGAGTAACAAGGAAAGATATGTTTGTTTGAAGAATGGATAACATTGTACTGTTTTTTCGAAAGATTGGCTTCGACGAATATCGCTAGCGCCTGTTCTGGAGAGTGTTTGTGTATATTATTGGGTTGTACAACAGCTATCGCATTTTTGAAATCTGTCGCTTTTGATGGACTTTCAGTTATGTCCTTGATAATGCCGGCAACCACTGTGTTTCCGGCAGCTCTTTGACTCATTTGTGCAGCATAGCTCAACTCATCGAATGGTGTATTTTCTCTAAGTTCCTGGGTTCTTCTTCGCTTGCTTCGCTCGCTTGATTCAGAAAACTGCTTTAGAGGACGACCGGCAGTTGAACATTCAGCCCAAGTAGATAGCTTAATAGTTGAGTTCAACCAAACTTTGTTCGCATCGACAAACCGTTCCTTATGGTTGTAGGAATCTGCCCACTTGCGTTTAAACTGTGTCTTAAAGCAGCTTAATTGATGTTTAAGCACTTTATAGGAATCCACAGGACACTTGAGGGTGTCCCTGAGCTTTTCCTCTACGAACAGTAACTTGCTATCTATTGAACGGGAGGAACATTGCTCTATCAGCTCAAAAAGATAATTTCTTGAAAATTCTCGTTCATCCTTTTCGGTATCTGAAAGAACAATTTTAATGTTTTCTAACCAATGTTTAAGAAAAACAATTTATAAAATCCGAAAAACACAATTTAAAGTCTTCCAAACTTCAAAACTACCTAAATCTTCAAAGCGTGAGGATGCGTGATTTTTTCTTTTTGCATATGATTTCAGAGTTCCTAAGCTTTCTAAATATGTTACATTTTTTGCTTTGAGAGGTTTAGAACATAAACAAAAATGCTTTTTGCCAAAATCGATGAGCGAAAACATCTCAAAAAGGAGCCATTCAATAAGCCTCCCTTATAGCTTCTCTTTACATGTATCCAGTTAAATCAACGATTCAATTTACTTTACATACCTGCATTATTCGCTCCCATATCGAGTTTTTAGTTGAGAACACTTCTAACCTTCAGAAAAGACCCCGAAACAATTTTTTTCGTCGATCCACTTGCGAAAAAATACATGTGGTAGAAAATGGTAAAGTTTTCACAGCTAGCTTTGATCATACATATTCAAGATATTTTCAAAATGGCCGACACTTTATGCTACAGGTATCTAAGAATGTAAAAACGATAAAATACGCGAGGTTTATTAAAATTTTAGTTTTTGTATTTTGGCCAGCTTTTTGATAGAAATACTCTTATGTGCGTCCCCCAGCTCCAGCAGGTGGTTCAGGAAATGTGTGAGCAATTTTCGAATCGTTCGTTGTTATAATAATAGGCTTATTTTAGGCGTGCTTTGTGAAAGCAAGACTGGGGTTACGGTGGTGTCTCGTGCGAATGTAGTTATGTGTTGATTGGGTGTTTATGGTTCTCCTAGCATTTCAGAGAGAATGATGGGCGGCTTGAACGCATACTAAAGATGCCAAAGGTAAAGGACAATTGCAAGGGTATACAAGGAACACAAGCCAACGGACGGGTTGCAGATACAACCAGCGTTGCCAACAGTTTTTCAGTGGTGATCTGACTTGACTTTTCTTTTGTCGGTTCTCATGGTAAAGAGGGACAAGTCTGTCTTTGCCGTTGAGACATGTTGGTAGACTTGAGCGATACGTAGAAATGCTGCCTAAGCTCGACTCCTACCAACAGAAGACAAAAGATTAGTCAGTTTCTAATGACCCTGCCACTTTTAGTTTTCCGATCTGTATATTTCACATCCTTGCTCTCACTTGAGTACTATGGCTCTAAACTGTCATAACTTATCCTACTCAGTAATCTCTAGCTAATTGAATATCGTTAAAAAGTAAAAAAGTTTCCGACAATGTTTTCAAAAATATCCATGGACGGTCTCCCACCCTGTGGTGGGACAAAGAGTGCTCACAGCTGTATGCTGAGAAGTCCACTGGATATAAGGCTTTCCGGGAAGACGGGTTACCTGCTAGATATCAACAGTGCGCGTCGTTAGGCGAATGAAGAGTCTAATAAAAGCCAAAAACGCAGTTTTTGGCGCCGCTGCATATTCGCTTTCGCCAAGAAGATCTGTCCGGACTCTGTCCCGGTACAGAAAACTTACCGCGCCGCGTCTCCTTACTATACCGCGAACGAAACACCGTTTTCGATGGCTGAGCTGGCACTTGCTCTCTTGTTATGCAACAATAACGCCCCAGGGTTAGACAGAATCAAATTCAACTTGCTGAAGAATCTGCCTGACACTGCGAAAAGGCGTTTGTTGAACTTATTTAACAAGTTTCTTGAGGGTAACATTGTCCCTCATGACTGGAGGCAAGTGATGGTTATCGCCATCCAAAAACCAGGAAAACCATCCTCCGACCACAACTCGTATCGACCGATTGCAATGCTGTCCTATATTCGGAAGTTGTTCGAGAAAATGATCTTGTTTCGTCTCGATAATTGGGTTGAAACAAATAGCTTACTGTCAGATACACAATTTGGCTTCCGCAAAGGCAAAGCGACGAACGATTGCCTTGCGTTGCTTTCTACAGAAATCCAAATGGCCTATGCAAACAAATAGCAGAAGGCATCTGTTTTCCTGGATATTAAGGGGGCTTTCGACTCAGTGTCTATCAATGTTCTTTCAGAGAAGCTGCACCAGCATGGTTTTTCGCCGATTTTAAATAACTTTTTGCTAAACCTGTTTTCTGAGAAGCATATGCATTTTTCGCATGGCGACTTAACAACATCGCGATTTAGCTACATGGGTCTTCCCCAGGGCTCATGTCTAAGTCCCCTACTCTACAATTTTTACGTGAATGGCATTGACGATTGTCTTGCCAATTCATGCACGCTAAGGAAACTGGCAAACGATGGGGTGGTCTCTGTTACAGGGCCCAAAGTTGCCGATTTGCAAGGACCATTACAAGATACTTTGGACAATTTGTCTGCTTGGGCTCTTCAGCTGGGTATCGAGTTCTCCACGGAGAAAACTGAGCTGGTCGTCTTTTCTAGGAAGCGTGAGCCGGCGCAACTCCAGCTTCTACTCATGGGTGTAACGATCAATCAGGTCTTCACATTTAAATATCTAGGGGTCTGGTTCGAGTCTAAAGGTACCTGGAGATGTCACATTAGGTATCTGAAACAGAAATGCAAACAAAGGATCAATTTTCTCCGGACAATAACTGGAACATGGTGGGGTGCTCACCCAGGAGACCTGATCAGATTATACCAAACAACAATATTGTCGGTGATGGAGTACGGGTGTTTCTGTTTCCACCCCGTTGCGAACATACACTTCATCAAACTGGAGAGAATCCAGTATCGTTGCTTGCGCATTGCCTTGGGTTGCATGCAATCGACCCATACGATGAGTCTCGAAGTGCTGGCGGGCGTTCTCCCGCTGAAAAATCGATTTTGGGAACTCTCATATCTATTGCTCATCCGATGCGACATCTTGAACCCGTTGGTGATTGAAAACTTCGAAAGGCTCGTCGAGCTTAATTCTCAAACCCGTTTTATGTCCTTGTACTTCGACTAAATGGCACAGAGCATCAATTCTTCTTCATGTAATCCCAACCGTGTCCGTTTCCTAGATACTTCTGATTCTACTGTGTTCTTCGACATATCCATGAAGGAAGAGATTCGTGGAATACCGGATCACATACTCCCACAAGTGATCCCCAATATATTTAATAATAAATTCCGAGAAGTCGACTGTGACAAAATGTTCTACACTGACGGATCAAATCTCGATGGGTCCACTGGCTTCGGTATCTTCAACAATACTATCACCGCTTCATTCAAGCTCAATGATCCCGCTTCAGTTTACGTCGCAGAGTTAGCTGCAATTCAGTACACCCTTGGGATCATCGACACTCTGCCCACAGATCACTACTTCATCATTTCGGACAGCCTCAGCTCCATCGAGGCTCTTCGTGCGATGAAGCCCAAAATACAATTCCCGTATTTTCTGGGGAAGATACGGGAGTCCTTGTATACGTTGTCTGAAAAATCTTACCAGATTTCCTTTGTTTGGGTCCCCTCCCATTGCTCTATCCCGGGGAATGAAAAAGCCGACTCTTTAGCAAAGGTGGGCGCATTAGAAGGTGACATCTATGAAAGACCAATTTGCTTCAACGAATTTTTCAGCATCTGTCGTCAGAGGACACTCAGCAGTTGGCAAACCTCGTGGAGCAATGGGGAACTTGGACGATGGTTACATTCCATTATCCCGAAGGTATCAACGAAGTCATGGTTCAGGGGGATGGATGTGGGTCGGGACTTGATTCGTGTAATGTCCCGACTCATGTTCAACCACTACACGTTGCATGCACATTTGCGGCGTATTGGGCTTGCGGAGAGTAGTCTGTGCGCTTGTGACGAGGGTTATCACGACATCGACCACGTTGTCTGGGTTTGTGCCGAGTATTGTGACGCCAGGTCTCTGTTAACCCTCGTGAAGGCAAGCTAAAATCCTAACATTAAAGGGCAAGCCGGGCCTCTCAGGCCCGTCTAAAATCAAGCTCCTTTTTGCCGTTCTCATATAGAAAGGTTATGCAATCGGTCGAAATTTCGACTTTTTAACCGAGACCCGCAGAGCCTCTTATGCCATTCGACTCAGTTCGTCGAGATCGTAAAATGTCTGTATGTGTATGTGTATGTGTGTATGTATGTATGGATGTATGTGTGTGGCAAAAAATCTCACCGATTTTTCAGCAGAGGTGGCTGGACCGATTTGTACAAATTTAGTCTCAAATGAAAGGTACAGCTTTCCCATCGGTCGCTATTGATTTTTTTTATTGATCCGACTTTTGGTTCTGGAGTTACGCGTTGAAGAGTAAAAGTACACAGCAAATTTCCATAGAAATTGATACCACCATGACGTCCAAATGATGCAATATATATATATATATATATATATATATATATATATATATATATATATATATATATATATATATATATATATATATATATATATATATATATATATATATATATATATATATATATATATATATGTATATATATATATATATATATATATATATATATATATATATATATATATATATATATATATATATATATATATATATATATATATATATATATATATATATATATATATATATATATATATATATATATATATATATATATATATATATATATATATATATATATATATATATATATATATATATATATATATATATATATATATATATATATATATATATTAAAAGATGTGCAACATTACTTGGCTTTGCATGTCTAGATCATTAATGACCCACCGAAGGCACTTCGACCACATTGGCCAGCTATGGCGGTTCTTGATGCCCCGGGGAACTTACCAAGTTCCTAAGATAATATCATACCTATTGCTCAGCGAATTCTTTACCGATTTTTACAAACTTGGTTTCAAATGAAAGGTACAGCATTCCCATTGGCTGCTGTTGAATTTCTAATTGATCCGACTTCCAGTTCCGGTATTACAGGATGATGAGTACGAACACGCAGCAAATCCCGATTTCAGCGTATAAGGCGATGGATGTAAAAAGGTCAATTTTTCCAAAAGGTGAGTACTCGGAAGATCACGTCGACTGTCGATTGATTCTGAGCTCCATTTCGTTTGAACAGGACCAATAAATGTTTCTGGGTTGCTATTAATTTCTTCTGATGCATAACCGGAGTACATATTCAGATTTTTCTTCCGAGTCTGCATCAGATTCATCGTCGGAAGCAATATCATTCACATCTTCTTCCTCGCTTTGCAAACCAGTTTCGGAATCGTCTGCTGTTGAATTTGCTCGAATTTCTTCCATTATTTCAGATTCTTTGAGACGATTGAAAACATGGGCATATCGTCTTATATCCATTTCAATTTTTTGTTGCTTTTAGATCCTACAATTTGAATAATTACGACAACTATAACACAAGGAATAGACAACAAAAATAGACAATAACGACAGAGTTAGGTTATGTTGTAGCCAAATAATTGTCAAGTAGACCACAGTGGGTGAAATAAAAGTATTTACCCAAAAAAATATGACTCACGTCATTATCGTATGCTATTTTTATATTTCCTATAAAAGAAATGTATAGAATTCGCTCAAACTTTCAAGATTTTTTTCCTATAAGAAAAGGTAAAAAGATAAAATCAATCAAAACATGAAAAAATTCCTGCTAATATGAAGATGAACTCATCAAAATGTTTTTTCAGATAAATAATAATGTATAAAATTCGTGGTACTCCTAGTAAATATTGCGTGCACACCGGGCCTGCCAGGCCCGGCTTGCCTTTTTGTGCATGTAAAAAATTCAAACATAGCTGCGCATCACTCCATAGATCAAAATTTCACAATACTTTATTTTTGTTATAGATTTCAAAGCTACTTATCAAAATTTCCATGCCCAAGCTTATACTGCATACACATTTTTTGTAACTAAAAAATTCTAACGTACCGGGCCTCTGAGACCCGCTTGCCTTTTTGAGGGTTAAAGGATTCCCTTCGGGCCCGAGGTAGACCACCCAATGTCCCAGTCCGGGATATGCTAGCAAATCGCGATCTCCCCTATATGTCCCTTATTTACAAGTTCATTAAAACGATAAATATTCCAATTTAGCCCCTCTCCTTTATTTCTCATTTTTAGAAGTTCCCTGTCCTGTCTTGTGGAGCCGACTAGCAGACTAGCACCAGAGTGCCATTATGTGACCGTAGACGCCCTTATCACGCCTGCCTTAAAAAGAACTTGTAGCGAGAGTGACCCGGTTCCCCGTGGGTCCGATGAATTTCCCCTATCAACCCTGTTCTTGACGTCATGGAAACCTGTGGCTCTAAGTCATGTCGCTGATCTCCCGTTTGCCTGAAAGTTTGTTCTTCTTTCTCTGTCATCAAGTACTGTCCCTCCCAGTAAAGTTCAGCCGGAAATGAACCGGAATTCTGGCTGGTTCCAGTTCGTATTCCGGCTCCAGTGACACAACCGATTCTAACTAGAATCGGTTGTGTCACTGGAGCCGGAATGCAAACTGGAACCAGCCGGAATTCCGGTTCATTTCTGGCTGAGCTTAACTGGGCTGGTACAACTGCTGCTACACCGATGTTGTAAATAATTCAAATTTGTATTCTGTATTACTAGTTTTAAGATAACTGTAAAATTTCTCATACACACTTGTTCCCCTTCTTGTATATCAAATTGTATTCTTAGTTCTAAGATAGCTGTAACATTTTTCATAAAAATACTTATGTTCTCCCTCTTGAGTATCAAACTGAATTCCTAGTTTTAGGATTGTTGAAAATTTGCCTATAAAATACTATTGTTCCCACTCTTGAATATTGAATTGCATTTCTAGTTATAAGATAGCTGTAAAATTTTTCATCTTTATATGAAAAACATACTTCAATATTGTAACCCCCTAGTTTTAAGATATCCAAAATGTTAAAAAAAAAAGAATTTGGCACCGCCAAGCTAACGCATTTGTGCCTAATAAATAAACGAACTGAATAAAAAAACATTGTCTTTATATATATATATATATATATATATATATATATATATATATATATATATATATATATATATATATATATATATATATATATATATATATATATATATATATATATATATATATATATATATATATATATATATATATATATATATATATTTGTCTATAGATTTCCAGTTTAAAACTTAAACTGCAGTTTTCTCGCAATTCGTGTATTTTTGTTTCGAAAATGATTATGTCATTGTGTTTCTCAGATAGTTTTACACATAAAAACATGTTACACATCAAGATAACTGGGTCCAATCCCCAGACACAATCATTTGAAGTAAATAATTAAAAATTTCTCTGCACGTTTCTCGTTATATCTCAGTAACCAAGCAGAATGTCGAAATTCTAGAAACGCCACCTTGTGGAGATGTTTTAAACAAGTGATGTAGCATATCTAACCTTAAAATGGCGTTTGTCATAAGATATCACAACAGCGACGATGTTTCAAAATCACTTCGCTTGCGCCACGCTTAGTGGCATGACCAGGGATGCCAAAGGTACTGGTAAACTACATTTTTTTCGGTATATTTACATTTGCACAAGCCGTACAACCCGCTACAGCGACGCATCGCTACAGCTCTTGCCAGAACGGTAGCCAGACCGAGTACATTTTCCCGTAGAGCAGTAGAATACATTTTTGTTTTGCTGCTGTACGCCGACTGCTCGGTGAGAGTGTGGCGTAGTAAAGTTTGTTCTCTCGCTTGGTACACTTTTCTCTGCGTAGTCAAAAGGAGAGGCCCGCACACGAAAGCGATGATGACGGTCGTGGCGTAAACGAACCGCAGTTATTATCGTCGTTTTTCATTGAAAATATTGAATAGATTAAAAATATTAAAAAGTGTAAAATAAGGAAAGAGAAGCTGTACCGCTCGCATTTGGTGGCTGTACTGGGGGCAGTATTTCTTTGTCATGGTACTGATTTGCTTACAGACTGCCGTACAGCGCTGGGCGTCCTGCAATAGCGAACGACAGCAGCGTCAAAAGAGAAATGAGAATGTAGGCAGAAAAAATACAGCCGCAGAAAAGGTAGGCATTTTGCATCCTTGGGCATGACACATTTTTGATCATTTCTAATCGACCGTTCTATTTTTGGGTGAGAAAAATTCATTTACGTGTGTGCTTTAACTACACCAAAAATCCGACGGGTATGTTTCTATTACTTTTAAATAGGATCCTATTGTCTTTTCGGTAACAGACCACGCAATTGCACATTGCGGTATTAAACTCATATTCCCGCAAAGGTAGTAAACGGTGGAATGACGAATTTCGGTTGCTGTTCATGTATGTGTAACACACAACAAAACACTTTTTCAGTATGTGTTAACCTCGGCTCTGTTCACATGTAGGATAATTCGGTCGATTTATATGATAGTGTAAGTATCGGGTCAAACCAACCGGAACTGTGGCGAATTTCTGTCCAAATTCAAGCTGGAATCTGCCCAAATATTGGCAGAAACCAACCGGAATATTTTTACTGGGTAGGTTGGATAGTGAAATAAAAAGTATAGGCAGTTTCTGGATCCGGCACAGTTCCCGATCCGGACCTGTTCCCAAACCCGGTTCTCCCGGATCAGTTCCCGGATCTGGACCCGTACCCGGATCTGGACCAGCACCATGATCTGAACCAGTACCCGGATCTGGACCAGCACCAGGATCCGAATCAGTCCCTGGATTCAGTCCAACCCCTTTTCCCCAGATCCGGACCTGAACCAGGCCCAGACTTGGCGGATGCATGGATCTAAACCGTAGATCTTGCTTCCCATACATGACGGGAAGGACTGTGTATGTTTTGTGCGGTCGCTACCTTGCTATTGACGTCCGTGATAGAAAGGAAATTTTAATTTAACACCCACCGAAATACCCCACCACTATTTTGAGTCGTTTTGACTGTGCTTTGAAGCTAGCCGAGTGTGAGCCGATCTTCAAATACGGAATGCGTCGTGTAGAGAAAATCGAAACTCGTCTTTATCTGCATTGTGTTTGCTTCGCTGGATGCGCAATACAATGACAAGCGAAGTGCTACACACTTTCAGATAATCCAACGCGTTAATATTTATTAAGCATAAGCATAAGCATAAGTGATCGCCCGTAGTTGCTACTCCGTTATTGACCAGAACCAAATTAGGTTGCAAAATGTTGATTGGAACAACATGCTTGGGAATAACATGATGAGCCAAATTGTACAATCTATTCTGATCCCTGCATGCTGATCAATACCGACGCCGGCCACGTCCGAATGCAGATCTTCTGGGAAAGGAAGGAATGTTAGTCCGATACATGTTGCTACTAGAGACCGAGGAATCCTCTACATCTCCACTATTTATTGCGACATTATTTAGACTTTTAGACTAACTTCGCTATTCCTTCTCTACGATATATTTTTTGGGTTACAAACTACCGAGTGATGACACGTTATACAGACAAAGAGTTATGATAGCTCTAGATGTTATAAATCAACGAAAGTGTTTCCTATTTCTAATACCGGATGGTTTGTGAAATACACGTATACGAATGATTATATCGAACATTGAAGGGAAATACATAGGATCGTTAACCTGATGGACGGGCTTGTTACTAATAACGGAACTTGAAATTAGATTCATTAAAACAGACGAGGTGAATTTTCAGTACGTATTGATCCGCGATCATCGATACTAGTCAAATTAAAGTCTTATTGGAGCTGATATCCGAACAACTTTTACGGCATTGCTTTCTCGGCTAGATCTCTTCGCACACTCTCATTCTGCTACTATCGGCAGAAGGCTGATAGCTCCCAGTCGTCGCCGGTCTAAGGACCAAATGTCATCAATAGACTTAGACTCGCGTGGAGGCATGAGATAGAATTGAAAGCCAACCAATGAAAATGACAGCAAAACACTTATTCTTCGTGCTAACATAACTGAAGGTAGTTGCCAACCGGTCCCCGATCCCTCTCGCCAATTGTCAATTCTCAAACCTTATACATGATTGAAGTCATCATTCCACTCAAATAAGGTCATGTGTTTTCCCTAAGCACATTGAATGCTCTGTGGATCAGTTCCTCCGTTGGTAAAACAAACCCTAAGCAAACATAGAAATTAGTTTGCCGACCGGCAGATACGTGTTCCCTTACAGCGCCATCACATCAACGGACACCCAAAATTTACATGCGACAAAATATCTGCAATCCCGAATATAAAAGATTCAAAACCTCTACTGATTTGCAATAAAATAAGAAAGTAAAAAAAACAGTTGAATATCCAAGGCGGCTAATTTTCAAAGATAGCACCGCCGATGAATCACTAAATAAAAATAGGGGACAAGGGACGCGGACGAAATTTAGCTGAGCTGGTTTGCCACCTATTTTTCGGGCGAAGAATTTTGGGGCGAAACCTGGTAGTCGCTAGACGCTGGTGAAACGCCAACTATTTGAATATGTTTGCCATATTTTTTCACTTTTCGGATCGAATTTTTTTCTCTGAAAAACCATTTTTCACTATTTTTACAATTTACACTGTGTTTCTAGACATTTTCTGTGCACTTTTATTGTCCTTGCATTGGGAATCGACGGCCCGTAATGCGAGGAAAAGATATTTTTTCATTTGCCGGAATTCGATTTTCACAAACTGTCACCACTCGCGTCTGTCGAAAATATGCCGAAAAATGCTTTTATAAGCCACTTCACTTTGTATAGTCGTTAAATTGCACCGTTATTCACACTTTTGATAACCGGGAGGCAGTAAACTGTGCCGAAAATGATGAAAATTAACCGACTCGAAGAGAGCTCTACTAGAGTCCAATCCAACGCGTTAATATTTATTGTAGAAGAATTGATAAAACATGAGTGCGATGCAGAGAAGATTTGAATATGTTGGTATTGGTTTGGGGAATTTTTTGTTGCGACCGTTTTAGTATTAAGGCTTCAGTTACCTTTTTTTAAGCATGTGTTAGAATTTAACGCTTGGTAGTATGCGTCGGAAAAAATGTGTTTAGTTTTGCCGCCGATTTATCCTTATAATGCATTTATTAAACGCTAAAAGAAGAATATCAGTCGATTTATTAGATTATCACGATTCAAATCATGTAGAATAGGTGGTGGTGCTTTTGAAAAATTGGCTTTGGTTTTTTCACTACGCAGTTGTGTTGCGTGCCCCGGGACAGTGTGGTGGTGCGACGAAAAATCACCGCCACTTTTTCAAAAGCACCATTCCACCCGGTCAATTGTTTTTGTTCAATTCGTGTAGACGCTCACCGAAAGTTATTTGAACCTTAAACGTCTTGCTATTAGAGCATTTTTTTCTTATTACCGTAAAAGTATTACGGCCGAGTTTTGGGTGTACAAGATACTCTTTTTTCAGAAACGATCCCTTAAATAAGCTGTTTTTGCCTACTAGAGGCATGAAATCATTCTTTCCCTTATCCATTTTTTCATCTTCAATATACGGGCAAATCCCACCTTCGATAAAGCTAAACAACTCACCCGGCTTCTTCCTCCTCGGGCTCTCCGGGCACTGTCTGTTGCCGCCGTATCACTGTTTGATCTCATTTTGGCAAAAAGATTTAAACCAACGCCAAACACAAACAACTCGGGGGCAATCGATGTCCTGCGCTCTACTACCTACATACATACATACCTGTCTTGGGAGGAGATTGGCATTAGCATTTCGACAGATTTCCTCCGCCCGGGACCAGTCAGAAGAGTCGTCAAAGCGCTTGGATTTTCGTGTTGGCGAGAGCTCCAACGATGGCTGATGGAAGTCAGAATCAGAATATGTTCAGCTCCTTCAATCGAATCGCGTAGCTTTCCAGGTGGGTGATTACTCGATCAGGAGGAAATAATAAAAATATAGCAGAGTGCCAGGTTCGTAATGATGACTTGAATACGGTTTCGGTTGGAAATGGCACGATATACAATTATAAAAATAGTGAACAACAGATACTTATTTGATGGCTTTTTATTATGCTATTCTGATCGGGTTCTCCACCTTTTATCAAACGAAAACAACGACAATGCCAGTGGAAAAATGTTTTAAATTCAATTTCAATTTGTTTTCGAGCAGAGATTTGTTGTTGCTTAGGGTGGAACACGCAACCAACGGCGGATTGTGTTTTGATCGTATCCATCTCTTTAATAAAATTTAGCATTAGATTTAAGTGGAAGCGTGGGTCACATTGTACAACCGAATGGAAACGACTTTTCCATTAATGCTTGTATACAATCTTGGACACTGAAATTGGATGAGTATTAGTAGTATTGACCCTCAAAAACGCAAGCTAGAATGGTGAATTCAAGAAGCATCGTTCCTATGACTCAATGAAATCAAAAGCCTCTTTTTGTCGTTTTATCAGTGAGACAATCGAAAGCCCGAAAACGATCAATCAGTTCATTGCAACTTGAGAACTGTAACAAGCCGGGTCTCTGAGACCCCTTGCCTCTTTGAGCGTTAAATATTATTATTATAGATAATTATAATTAAATGTCGATAAATCGAAGATACATGTAAGTTGAAATTCACCTCAATCGATTATTTCCATAGTACCCAGATGACCCTAGATTAAACTTTTCTATAATTGCAGGCCATCAACTGCAAAAATGTGGATTGAACTTGAAAGAGGTTCCTTAATGTTAGCAATTGTGAACTATCGAACACCCTCTTTCCACTGCTATCCGCCGCCGCCAAGACGAACAGAGGGGCAACCATTCCGACGGTCAAACTTGACCGTAAGTCACGTACCAACAACAGTGGGAAATGGCCTCGAGCTGATCTGATGCTTTGGGCAATCAGATTTTCACACGCGCTCCACCGCAAACCCAATGCAATGGACTAGGTATATACAAACAGGAGGGAGTAGTAGCATGTTGCTGCACACTACCTTCGACCATTCAGAAAGGCACGTTTTTGAATCACAACTAGTTTACTTCGTGTGGAAAATCACACTCATGTCATATCGGTACCAGATTGGTGATACCCCCAGTTTTGGCTTTTGGGGACGTGTATCGTTTAACCCCGGGACCGGCAGAGATAGGATCTGCTATGGACAGGCTAGTACTGAACATATGGGTTGTATTGCCCTAAGAGATATTATCATGTAAGACAAGTAAATTGTGAATATTGAGTCAGCACGAAACGTCGGGAAATTTTTGAGAATTTTATTTGTTTGGTATATACGAACAAGAATCAGAAACGTGAGTCTTGATTATCGGATTGATCTTATGATTTTAAAATCCACTTACTGTTTTGATGTCGATTTCCTTTAACCTTTTGAAAATCAATTTTTTCTACCCTTTTGGAACCCAGCCCTCGTCGTACACCTCACATTTGTTATTATGTTGATTGCTCCTTTTTGCTGCTTAACGAGTCATTTAAGGTGTGAGTTTCCCCAAAAATATCGTACAATTTGGAATATCTTTTTAAATTCAACAGATAGGAAGTAACTAAGTTCGCCAAAAATATGTGTTTCGATACCACAAACAACTTTGTGCAAGATTCCAAGAAGATAGGAGAATATCTAAAAAAGTTATCATGAAAAAACTAATTTTAAGGGGTCTTCCATATAATGTGTTCCATAACTTGTAAACTATTAAAGCTAGATATATGGTGTCTTCAGCAATTTTAATATTTGCTACAACTTTGCCGAAGACACAAAGTCTCTATCTTAATTAGTTCGGAAAATAAATTTCGAATATCGCCTATAGGTGAATTAATCACTGAACGATATGCTCCTGTGGATGCGCAATCATAAGAACAACAACTTCTCCGAACAAACTATACTTCTAAAGTCAACGGTTTAGACGCTATTATTTTGAGCACGAAAACGACGTTTTAAAACACTGTGCGATGGGAAGGTTGTACCTTTCATTTGAGACTAAGTTTGTACAAATCGGTCCTGCCATCTCTGAGAAACAGAGGTGAAATTTTTTTTCCACATGCACACATACACACAGACATTTTCCGATCTCGACGAACTGAGTCGAATGGCATATGACACTCGGCCCTCCGGGCCGGGGTTAGGTTCAGGAATTTTATAGTGATTGCATAACCTTTCTATATGAGAAAGGCAAAGATTCAGTGATCCAAAATTAGCTAAAAACCCAATTTTTATCCACGATAACCAATTTTTACAAGTTTGTCACAACGTTGTATGGGTAGATGCCACTGTGCGGTATCACGGAAGATCCCATAAGCTTTGCAAAATATTCTCCATATGTTCTGCTCACATGCGTTCTCATTCTGTCAAGGTATATTTCTAAACTCATAAAATATATATGCATTTCATGGACCTCTACTCAACTCAATTGATGTTTGGACAACTCGAGCATGTGTGCCAATGTATGTATAAATGTTCAGTACTTCGACTATTATTATTAGTATTATACAAACAAATGTATTAATAAATTTTAAGAATTCTATCAAAACATTCTATATTTACCCAGGTAACCAGTAAGCATTAGTGTATGCAGTAAAGTAGCATATAATTTGCATTTCAGATGCTTCTTGCAGTAATTTAGCATTCGTCGTACATAGCTGTTGTTATTCAGCATTCAAAAAACTGTTTAAAAACTTCTTGCCGGTAAGCAGCATTTTGAATGCTGAGCAGCAGTAAAGAAGCATTTTTATGGTACAGCAGTAATGTAGCCGTATATTTTGCCAAAAGCGACATTTAAATAGCATTTAAAACAACTAAAATGCTTAATGCATGCTTATTGGTTACCTGCACTGATAAAATCAAGTACCCATTAATACGTAGAAAACTACTCATTTTCAATAAAAGTGGAATAACCAATTAAATGGGTAAAGCGTTTGTACCCATAAATGAGTACAGACCTTGTACGTCAACCTGGGTATGTTTCACCAATTATTATTCGCAGAACGGTTACAACAAAATGCGTAAAAAATACCCATTTATGAAATTCGCGCCGGAATGAAAAATACTGTCAATAGAATTATTTCTGAATTTAAAAAAAAAACGCTTTTAATCCACCTAACAGTGTGATGAGACATTTCTTATAACTCTTATCGCTCTCTTCGGATATTATATCGTTTGAGAACATTTAGAACTTGATGTTTCGCGATGTTTTTGATAACACATACTACATGGGATAGTGGCAGGACTCAGAGAATCGCTCAAATCAGCATAGGACAACATCAGTGCTAGAAATCTCAAACCAAATCAATGGGAAAGCGAAAAAATGGCCCATGGACAAGAATTATCGTTAATGCTCTGTTAATAAAATATCTAAATTGTGGTGGGAAAACTGAATTTTCCTAAAGGGGTTATTTATTTATCATTCGCATGTATGAAAAAAGCCTTATGTTTACATTTGTAAGTATCGCCCTTTTCACAAAAAAGCGTTGAAATGAAATCGCAGCTCCTGATGTCACGCTATCTCTGAAGTGCATGCATGCATAGTTCCAAATTTTACTTCGACATCGACTTTTTCTAAAGGTGTATCCTTGATTTGAATTATTATCGCTAATCCTAATGCCAAAGAACAAATAAAAACCTCTCGAAAACGAACCGTTTGGGGAAATCATCATCATTACTGGAATTTTCATTTTCACGAAACTTTTCGACAGCCTTCCGTCACTTGCGTTAATGCACTGGGTGCACAGTGCTCCGAAAATCTAGCGAAATCGTCTTAGGGCACCAGCGGGTCTAATTCAGAGCTATCTGCACGGCGAGTTAAATCTGTAAAGAATACTCAAAATTAATTTCTATTCCATAATTTTCAGTTCAGCAATTCGAGAGATCGTGCTCACCGCAAGCCATGAAAAATAGACTACGTTGTGAAGCGACGGTCACTATTTATTAAAAAATCACGGTTAAATAAAAAATTAAACTATTAAAAAATTTCAAATAGTTTATAATTTTCACAAACTTATTAGGAAAAATTGTTTAATAAGCTTTCGTAATATTGTGTAGGAAAAAAGCTGAAAATTTCAGTATTTTCTCAATCTGCAACGAAACGGTATACGAATTGGAATAGGTTCGCCAAATTTTGGAAGAAGTCTATAAAATAACCCCTTGAAAGCTACCTAAAAATTGTTGTAGTTCGATGCAATAAAAAAACATATTTGGCAATTCATATTTGGCTGATAAAATTGGGGTGTCAATGTATTATAATAGATATTCAGCGTTCGAAGAAGTTTCTGTGAGCGAGTGTAGAACGACTTTGTTTCTACTTACTTGAAGTCAGCGGCGTAGCCAGAAATTCGGTTTGGTGGGGGTTTGGTGAAAATCGATCTTACTGTCCAAACGGCATAATTCCGAAACCATAATTTTTGAAGTTTTAAAATTATGCAGAATTATTTTCCAGAAAATAGTAACAAGGTTCGTATCTTTAGCGAATTTGTTGAGACTTTATTGTAGTCATGAATATTAACCTGAGAAAATTCACCATACATACTTCTTGGACGATATACCGTCAAAATTATTTTATCAAATGATGCGCTGTTTAACGTTTGTAAAACTCATCGAAGATACTAAACCTCCGAAATTGGCGGTTTCAAAATGATGTTATCTTGACCTTAAATTACTGTTTTTGAACATTTGACCTATACATATAATTGGTCATACAACAAAAATCAAATGCTCATCAAAATCGATCAGAACCTGCTAGAGTCGAATGGAAATCGTCATTTTTCATAAATTTCTCTACATTCGGAAAGTGTTATCCTCGTTATTAATCATATTACGTTTTCGTCTCAACTCGACACATTCCCAAAATAAAAACCTGTTTTAATCCATCTAGTGGTGCAATTGTGCTTGTCTTATTTGTCCAGACTACGATTCCATGGCTGGTTATGTTCAATACAATGGTGGAAATGAATATTACATGTTCAGTACGATTTGCACATACATACAATGGATCGACAGCCACGATCTTGAGATACTATGTGATACTGAAACATCGCTTGAAACCAGCGGCGGCTCATGGAGAAAGATCCGGGAGGTCCAGGTCCTGCCGAAAATTTTCAACTTGTTAAGAAATTTTAAATTAGTTTTAATTTTAAAGTAGCAACCCCTCACTACATACTCTCTCTGGGCCGGTATGATTAACGATTTTTAGAGTGATTGCATAACCTTTCTATATGAGAAAGGCAAAAATGTACCAAAGT
Source organism: Topomyia yanbarensis (assembly GCF_030247195.1). Lineage (NCBI taxonomy): Eukaryota > Metazoa > Arthropoda > Insecta > Diptera > Culicidae > Topomyia > Topomyia yanbarensis. Next base: position 23,202,451 of record NC_080670.1, on the reverse strand, counting down.
CCAAAGAAGTCAATTTTTGTCAAACATCTCAATGTTTCATGCATTTTAAAGTCATTTGGCATCGAAAATACAAATTTGATTTTGAAAATTTTTCATTTCAGTTTATATGGGAATTTGCTGTGTGATTGCACTCTTCAACTCGTAACTCCGGAACCGGAAGTCCAATCAATAAAAAATTCAATAGCAGCCGATGGGAAGGTTGTACCTTTCATTTGAGACTAACTTTGTGCAAATCGGTCCAGCCATCTCTGAGAAACAGAGGTCACATTTTTTTCCACATACACACATACACACACAGACATTTTCCGATCTCGACGAACTCAGTCGATTGGCATATGACACTCGGCTCTCCGGGTCGGGATTAGATTGACGAATTTTAGAGTGAATGAGAAAGGCAAAAACATTTTTAGCAAATGTTGAAAGTTATGCATTTTTTGGTGAGCAGTTCTATGTTTCATAGACATTAAATCAATTTTAACTTCGCTTCCTATTAAATAAAGACCCTTATTATAGTACATCTCTACAAAAGCGAGTTCAATTTGAAAAGAAATCTGAGGATTATGATTGATTACAGAACTCTGGAATTTTCTAATGGAATGTTTTCAGGTAGGAATTTGATATTGATGCAATTAGACAACTGTGAAATCAAGACCAATAGATCAGTTACATATCAGGACCCCATTCCGACAATTTATCAAAAGTCCTAATGATGTTAACAACAACAGGTTATCAATCTACGGATCAGATAATTGTTATTGTAATATTGAATTAAATCAGTCTGCATCAATAAATTTTCAGCTTCAATCCAATATTTTTTGGGTGTTGTGGGGGGGGGGGGGGGGGTGTTGTATGGTGTTAAACCCCAAAACCTCCTCTTGGCTACGCCGTTGCTTGGAGTTATTTTTTTCGCTTTTCATTTTCCGATATGTTTCAGATGGATCCGATGGTTATAAGTTAGAAAAATTGCAGTCAGAAGGTTCGCACAAATGAACATTTTTGTACTGATAAGTTATCAAGTTCCTTCCAGACAACTTGGAAGTGTTCGGTGATTATTTCTAGCGGTTGTAGATAGTAAAATAAAATACAAAATTCGTTTTATCGAAATAATGTTTGGCTTATTTCAATGGATTATTACTATATTGAACAATAAATGGGCGAGAAAGAGTAATCAACAAACAACAAGCCATAACTTTTAAAGTATTCAAAATAGATATTTAAAGTCTTTAGTAAAGTTATTCGCAAAAGTAAGAGCTACAAATTTGCTGAAGACATCATTTCGATATAATCACTTCCAAGAAAATTTGTGCAAATATCTCACTCATAGGGGGATTAATCAGCAAAAGCACAATTCCAAAAGAAAGGCCATATTACCTCCATTAAATTCTCTGAAGATACTATTGACCTAAAATAAGCCATTTTGGCGTTAATAATAGATTATATGTTTTTGGTCATATTTCTGGCAATGGGAAATGATAAAAATCTTTCGTCCGAATTTAATGTTAAATATCTCTTTTGATAATAGTCCGATTTCTACAATCTATAGCTTGTTCGAAAGGTATTCGTTAAATCTGTCTTAAAATATATAAATTGTTAATCTATATTGTCAATTTCGGCAGATAATTTGAAAAAACTGCAAAAAACGCCATTTTTACGCATTCAAACATTCATATCTTGGAAACTAACCATCAGAATCAAAAACAAATTAATAGCGTTCATACTGTTTTTTAGTTCTTTCATTTAAAATTGGTTTGGATAAGATCGGTTCAGCCATTGCTGAGAAACACGAATGAGAATTTGTCCGTTACATACACACACACACACACAGACACACACACACACACACACAGAGACATTGTCCCAAATCGTCGAGCTGAGTCGATTGGTATATAAGACTCGGCCCTCCGGGCCTCGGAAAAAATCTTGAAAGTTTGAGCGAATTCTATACATTTCTTTTATAAGAAATGTAAAACATAAAATAACATTCATTTCACATTATTGTTTCCTTATAAAAGTATAGGAATCTAGATAGAAATCCTATTCTAAAACTACTTAACAAAATAAAACCGCCAACTGGATATATTTTTGATGGCTGGATCTTTTGGCTGCTCTAAAAATGCCGAACTGGCGCATATTTTCAACATCCTCAGTAGTCTAAACAAACGTTGTTTTTGGAGCATTGCCGAAATGTTCCGTTTTCGCCACGGACTCCGATGCAGGGCGATAATTTGCAGGTTCCACTACGATCCTTAGTTTGCAGGTTAACTCGCTTGAAATAATGCTTAAGGATTTTTCACCCATTATCAAGATCAATATACCCATTGACATTACCTCATCGAGTAGTTGTGAAATGGATAAAAAGTACTCATTGTTAGAAACAAAAAAATACCCATTTTTTGACAGCTCGAATAACTTACGAAAATGGGCAATTTGAATACATAAAATGGGTAAAGTTTTTTTACCGTGTGGGTAGTAGTGTAGTTCTACGTCAACAACCCCCCCCTCTTGTAATCCTTTTTTTGTCTATTTTTTCGAATCAAACTGCAACATCGATCGTTTCTATGTGTCATATTTGCAAGTAACCTCCACTGAAATGAAAATATCTTTTGTATTTATTAGATTTGTCATATGAATCAGACCACAATTCTTTGTGTAGAATTTATATGAATACATATGAATGTTACACAAAGCTCATGTTAAACCTCAGTGATATCCAATAAATTTGAATCCAGCGCGGTCAATATGAATATGATTAAAAAAGCATATTCAAGTTATATGAATAGCTAATGAGCTCAACCATCTCGTGGGTGTAAGTAGTGGGTTGTAAAACGAAGCCTGACAAGAAAAACGAAATGGCGGACCGAAAGCAAATGTTTTTGTTTGGTAAGGGTTTTTAACAAAATTAAAATGGTAAAGATACGTTCTAATGCATTTTTTTTTATTTCCACCAGGTAATGGTTTCGAATTACACGAGTTGATATTCTCTTCAACAACTAACCACAGAAAACAGACATCAATTTCAAGCTTTTAGTTTGTTTAAAAAATAAAGATACATATTCAAAGGTAATTGAACTATCGCCACCAAATGCGAAACTGTCGCAATTTCGTTACGTAGGTGAGTGTTACTGAATTTAAAGGCTGGTCATATAGAAATTAAAAACGGCCAACATAGTTATGCACCAAGTTAGGATAGGCTGGTATGGCGTAGGGTTGGGAAAACCGTGGCTTATTTAAAAATCGGTAACCAAAAATAGAGAAAGGAAAACAAGTAGAATTTAAAACGCAGTCACAAACAATTGTTTCGGAAACTGACCTGAAGCAAAGATAAAATTGTCATTTCTTTGCCTGAAGTTGCCATTTTCTCCTCATACAAATGCTTCAATATATAATGAAAATTGTGTTCAACAGAAATTTGAGCGAAGTTCCAGCGCATCACAATCGTTTTAGATTTGCTATAGGTCAAATTTATCCCGGTAGTTGCTACTTCGTGATTGACCAGAACAAGCGAATGAACGAGAATCAACGGATGGAGCCTGGGAGTAGCTATCCATCCTCTATGTGCACGTTTCGAAAGTTCTATACGCCACGTCTTTACAGTAATCTGGTAAGGAAATTAATGTTATTATAACAAACGTGGTTATAGAGATTCTGTATAACTCTGCATCTCTACGTTTACTACGGAAAGGAGCTAGTGAGGTGAGGTAAATAGCTACAAATCTGAATCCACCTTGATAAGCAATACGATCTATGTAACTCGGAGAAGAATTAGCGCGTGTTTTTACTCTGGGCAGCTGGCTGCCGAGAATTTCAAATCAATTCGGAAATTCTGAGATAGTTAAAAATGCAACTTCAATCACGGATAACCGATGACCGGGAGTATAACTTAAATATGAAGTAAAAGAAACTGATTTACTAATTTAATATGGCAATGTGCTAAAATAGAAAATGCCATAAATGGAGAACTGATTCTAATTTTTGTTGCCTTTTACGAAAACGTTTTTTTGATTCCTTTTACAATTTCTTTTAAACTTAACCCGTTGCAGTAACGCTACTAGATTGACTTATAAACAATATTTAATGTGATGACTTTGCGTAATTAAAACTGTAGAATTTATTTGTCTTTATTAACAGTTTTATGATAGTTTTGAGCCGTATATAGATTAGAACAGTAAAGTAAAAAAAATTGAACACAAGTATATTAAAAATTGATGCGCATATGAAGTCTTTTATGGGTTGTCCATTGCTAATATAGAAACATTAAAGTGTCTCAACACAGACATTCTTACTACAAGTAGGTGAAAAGGTGAAAAGTTTTTCGATAGCTCTATTATAAAAAAAAACAATGCAAGATTCTTTAAATAGTTTTTGCAAACAAAAATACCGAAAATACCGGTTTTTGATGGTTATAAAACCGGTATTTCGATATTGAATATTTGGACGATTTTACCGGTTCGCGGTAACGGTAAAACCGGTACTCCCAACCCTAGTATGACGGCTCATGGCGATTTCGCTTGAACCTGAAACTGAGTCAGGTTCTAACCCCAACCGCTGTCAGTTCATACATTTTGACAGCAGTTGGGGTTAGGAACTGACTCAGTTTCGCCTCAAACGAAAACCAAACTACATCAGTTTTGACATATATTAGTTGAAACGTTTACACAAGTACTATAAACTTGTTCGAACATGGATCTACGTTCTTTGTAATAAAACTATCAACGGTCAATATTATCGTTGATAGCCTGCCAATTGAAACTTCTGCGATATCGTGTGCAAGGGGGGATTCCAGATAACCTACAGGTTCGCCGAAATGGTAATCGAAATGTAAAATGAAAGGGTTGTGTACAGAGCACGACCACGGTGACATGAAAAAATGTATGCTACACTTTGCTATACACCAAATATATTACAAAACCGACCGCTTCTATAAATCCCATACGAATCATAAATGTATGCAATTTGTAGATGAAAAGGCTTTAAATCTCATTAAACAATCATTCTACGATTAACGTGCGCCGTGGAATGAAATGTCAAACGCGTCCATGAAGTAGAAGAGAAAGGTGAGCAAAATTGTCATTTCCTAATGTGTTGGTATTTTGTCTAAAACATTTGGTATGCTACCAAGCCTACCGAACGTAAATATCAATAGATGGACAAAATTACAGTTGGAGCTCAGTGTTTGTTTAGTTTTATTATTTCGGGAGTTTATCTGTGTAATTTGTTTTGCATAATCTGCGTTTTAGTGTTGCGAAATATTTTTTCATCAGTTTTCATCGTACAAGTGACATACTTAATTTCAACTACAATATTGCTGGAACTCAGCTACAACGCGTTGATCACGTAAAGGACACATCGAAATGCGTAACACTAACTACGCTTCCAATAGTCCGATTATAGTGATGGTTCGTCGCTTCAACGAGTTTTCCGAGCACTTCGACTTCGATACCAATTCATCACAATTCCGTCACCGTTTGTTGTTAAGTTAATTATTTTTAGTTTAGTTAATTAAGACTTATTGTCAATTGAACACAAATTATTAAATACAAATGTAATTTCCTTCTGCTGAAAAGGTAACACACTGCACATTGGTCCCAAAGAGCAAAAAGGGGATTTTTTACAATTTCCAATTTGGGAACAATTGAATACCTTTGCCATTTCCCAATCGATTTTAATGATCAAAATGTCGTTGGACACGGAATTAAATGTTCTTTCGAAGTATCATTAGAACTAGACCGTGGCTCTGGGAAAATGTTGAACCATTTGCAAGTTTTTCAAGAAAAAAACTCAAAAATTTGGCAATTTTAATGTTGTTGTCCAAAAATGGCGCATTATTTCTTACAAAACAGCATCATATGGCTACCTTTGGAAAGGTATACTTCTAACTAGAAATGTTGATAAATCGCAAATCGGCCGAAAACTGACAGCGCAATTGATTTATTGCAGAAAGTCCCAAAAAATGGTTTAATTTTGCTATAATTCAAGATTGTCTATACCCCATCTTTAAAACAATTTTTTAAATGCATTTGAAGTGCTTTACAACCTGTACTAGGTCTCTTGAAAAGTTCAAAATTGCTGTAGCACCGTGTAATAAATTGAAGATTTTCCTTCCTAATTGAGAAAGGTTGCCACATCTGCTATAATGTATTGTAATGTACTGAGAACGAGAGCTTGAAAAAATTGACATCCCTGCGTGAACTTGAAAGAAAACAAAATTCAATTGATACCCGCCACGATGAATGAAATGTATGGTTCGTTCCCCTTGTAATTCATTCTCCCGACACAGCGCATTCAGGTTCGGGCATGTTCGGTTTTAGAAGCAAACTGAATTTTGTTTCTATGCCAGCTGTGAGAGGGATTATTGAGCAAAAGTGCACCAGATATAGATTCCGCAGTTCACTTATGCTCGAAAATGATAAAACGGTACTACTGGCGATAATCCTAATTTAGTGTTCTGTATCTACTTTTTGAATTTTGAAGACGAGTAGTCTGCAAAAGCTTTAGAGCCTCAAAAAAATTGAAAAAAAATTCCTTCAATCAAAAGTTCCATTTCACCACTGGTACCAATGGTATAAAAATATGTTCTGAATTAAAAACTAGTAAATGTTTAATCTTTTATTTAAATTATAGTTGTTTCACTACAGTCTAAGAATGACTGCATTATTTTAATTAAGAATAATAAGACGATCGGTATACTATGAATACCATAATTTTGGAGCACATCCGAAAACAATCAGTCCAGATTCATATAAAAATTACGTAGAAAAAGCTCTCTATCTAAATAACTAACATTTCTTATAGATTTAATAAACCATCATATGCTTTAATACGTTAAATATTCCTTATACATTTATCAAAGTGTCATACACATTTCATTGGACTACCCAATGTTTTTAATATGATAATCATCAGATAGTTATTATATAGTGCGCTGATAGATTTGGGTCTGACACTGGAATTTAAATGTTATATGGAAACCTGATAGAATTGAATTTGTGAGGAATGCAACATTCAACATGATATCCATATAAGTTTGATATACTTTTGAAAGTCTAATGTAGCAATCATTGGAAATTCTAATAGTGCTGAGTTATATGAACATCATATAATATGGATGTAGCGATTCCGCTCAGTGTCGATCAGACATCCCAAGAAAAGAGATTATAACTACTAGAGGGAGCAAAGCGCTACTGTCTCCATGTATTCACGGACTGAAACATGGGGTCTCGCTCTAGCATATTGTATCCCATTACTTTGACATGTGTGTACCCGGGGCAATATGTGTCAAACTAATGGGCCTAGCATATGTAAGAGCGAGATGATAAATTTTCAGTGTTAACAGCGACCTGCGACCTCTAGTAGTTATAATCTCTTTTATCCCAAGCCTATTCGTTGTTGACAACACTAAATTACTCCACGTTAGATGAAATCTTGAGCGTTTTTTCATAACGTCATATCTGCAATGAGTTACTCTCTTTGTTTACTTTCTCTTCTGTTAATAATTCGGTCACTTTAACATTTATCCCTCAACTCTTTGCATAATATGCTAGTTAAAACCACCGTCTTTCGATCTGTACTGTAAAATAAGTGAAAAGTGTTATAGTGACGCCGTAAAAATCGAAAGAGAAAGTATAAACAGAGAGTAACTCATTGCAGATATGACGTTTTGAAAAAACGCTCAAGAAATATGTTCCATTCGATTAGTGAAACTTGTGTCGGACATACACAGACTTCATTAAATATTCAAATTAATTATCTCATCGAATTTGCACTGTCGCTCATCCCTGCGTCATTGACTTTGGCTGGGTGGTTCTCATAATGGAGGTGAAACATTAAACCGGAACGATTCGTCCGGCTTTAATGAGCCTAAAACGTAATTGTTCATTCTTACCCCTTTTTCAGTTGCGTGTTGCTTTTCGGGGCAAACCGCTGTCTGGTTATTCTGCTTTTTTTTTCCACATGATAGATCGAAAGCTCTTGAAAAGTTCAAGACAAGGGTTCAGGTACTAATCGAATTGAAAAGCATTCAGTGGGTGGTTGTGTTCATGCCCTGAAGAACATTTGGTCCTTTAGGTCATTATCTCAACACTTGTTTTCCACGAAACCGAGTGGAGGAAGCTTACCCGAAGACAATGGGAGCCATATTTTGATGCCCTAGCAGGCTCGAAGCTGAGAGATAGGATAACCGGAGCATCTCGTTATCTCCGGCTGTTCTCGATGGTAATACAATGAAAAGTGCCTTATCAGCACAATAGCAGTAGCAGCAGCACCAGTCGCCCGTTTCAGAAGGAAGCATCAATTGTTCTTCCTTCGACTCCTCGGTAAGGATTAGCCAAGATACTTTACTCTTTGTTCGAGTTAGAACTTTTAATTTCTGGAAGGAACAAAAACGGATGAAAGCAATTCTATCCAATTAACACCCACACTAATGGAGGTATACTTCGGTCGATGCTTTGTTTCCCATAAGAATATTACAGACGAAAGGTGAGGATCGTGGATTAATAGGTTTTGAGACCGGATAATGCGACGGCATATTGTGTACTGTAGATGAATGGAAGGCTCAGCCTCGAGAAAGATTACTCCTCAAATTTGGACGCTGTACTACAGATGTTCCACAACATGTATTATGGTATAGATTAATTAATTCCATGAAAGGCTCGTTCTTGAACTTTGACTGAAAAATCAAGGATGTAGCAAAATTTCCAATTATATGTCTAATAAATGTGATTAAATAGTGCTGCAAACTCACCATAATGGCCAATCTGCAACCTTACTATTATTGTGAGTCGTCACTCAATTTCCCCTCCGAAGAAAGGTTATCTATTTATATATTCAATGAAAAAAAAAAACTCAAGTCGTTCTCAAGTGTGTCATTCTGTTTCTACAAAGACTGACAGTAAAGTCCATGAATTTATACAAAGCAATAACAACATCTCCCCGCACTCGAGATTCCAGAAATGATAATGATAATGGATGGACATTTCCACACTGGCCGGGATAAATGCACAGTCAATTTGGGCAATCCTTGCTAGCACCTGCAAACGGTAAAACACACCCTCAAACCATCTGAAACCTGGGTCCTTTTTCCAGCCATCCCTTCCTCGGAAGGGCCTTGGGAAAGATTTGTTGCACCATGCCTTACGGCACCTACTGAGCTTCACACAGGAAAATTGGATGTTGATTCCTCCCGGTGGAACCACTCGCCAAAGACGATGAAGCAATCATCGAGCAGGGAGCTATGAGGCAAACGATATATGTCCGTCCAATGAGAAATCTACACGGTCCGATGTTTCAGATATAACAGGCACTCTCCTCATCAGCAGTCATGATTGGAAATAGTGCATGTCATAAAAATAAATAACATAATCGATGGGCTCGAGGGTGCCGGAAGGACTCAGACTAGGATGGTGCTGGGAGCCGGAACGATGATGTAGAGATAGATGCGACGGGTTTGGGTGTTTTATTTATCCGGGTATTCCTGGATCGAATTGGTTTTTGAATAATTTAGCGATTTTGAAAGGATCAATTTCCTAACGGCACTTGAAAAGTGATTTGCTTTCACATCAATAAACCATCATGCTGAAAGCTCTTGAATTTTACATCTATCAAGTGGGTATCATTTTGGGGGGACTTGTTAGTATGAGTAAACTTTTTTTGGCACTTGGTGAAGGCACTAATCTCAGAATTACGGGGAAAGGTGCTGATGTAAACAAATTGTTTCCAACTACTAATCATCAAGCGGTTTGTATAGGTCATAATTTATAGCAACACTTTGCAGACAGGAGAATCGACAGTTCTATTTCAATTTTTCTTTCTGTATCCTACGGAGGGGGAACCCTGAGGATGCATTCAAGAGCTGAACGACTGTAAACAATCATATAATAGACCGAGTGGACGCATATTGGTCATTGCACAGTGACGTCATGTACTAAATGTGACAGGTGGTGCTCCTGTTGATTACATCTTGAACTTAGAGATTATTCATATTCTCAAAAAGATATATTGGGAAGCACTTGAAATATATTGGGAATCATGTTTTTGGAAGTATAAATGTTTTATAGAACGTCATACAATTAAATTGTCCGATTCCCTACTGTAGGAAAATGTATATGCAAGATCAAATAAGTGAACTAATTATTTGTTTATCAATTACTTCTAGTGTTCTCTGAATCGGTAAGTAGTTTTGCGGTAAAATTTCTTGGGAATTAATTATTAGCACCACAGATAACAGACGATTAGGCTCGATTTGAATCGTGTGTAAATACCCGCTACTCAAATTCCGAATAAATAAGACGCCAGAAACACGTTTGGCAAACGTTTGAAGATGTCGCAGTGATCGATACAATGCAATTAGAGTGCAGCTGTCAAACATGTGTAGCAAACAGTTGCGCAGATGGCAATAGTGAAACACGGATTTCCAACGTTTATCAATTTGAAAGTTTACACAGGTTTTTGAAGAATTTTTGTTCTAGCCTAAACGTCTGTTATCTGTGTTAGCACTAAGCTTATTTTAATGGATTCCACATTTGTTAAGCCCAAACTGTAAACAAAAGGACCAGCACCTGTCAAATTTGTGAGGTTAAAGCATTTCATACAATGGTCAATGATTGGTTTGAATCAAAACTCGTCGAAATGTCAATTGACGATAGGTTCATTTGTGTTTACATTTTGCTAGCGTTGCCAATTTTATTTCCTGGATGTTGTTGGCACGAATCAAAACCTGTCGAAAGTAAACAATGTTCATTTCATATAATCAACCTGGCGCCCAGGTGGTGAAATCGTTAGAACTCAACAGGGTGCTGGAGCGTTGCCAGAAAATTTTTATTTCCAGATTAAATTTTACTAAACTTCCCAGTTAAGCTCAGCCGGAATGCTGGCTGATTCTAAATCGTATTCCGGCTCCGGTTACACAACCGATTCTAGTTAGAATGTTTAAGGGGTGAAATTTCGATTCGGCTTAGCCGCATAACCGAGGCCTAAGAACTGAAGCGGCGCAAAGCCGCTGAGGATCCGCCGGGCAAGGTGGCCACCGACCCGCCGTCGGAAGCAAGCGAACCTGTGATCCACTCGTTTGCCCGGCTTACTCAAACGTAGGGGCTATCCCTAGTTTAAGTCCGACTGAGCGGTAGCGAAGTCGGACAGCAGGCGCAAAAGCGATGTGGCGTACCCACATTGGTTGGTAGATACAAAAAAAAAATGGCAACGCTAGCAAAATGTAAACACAAATGAACACTCCGGATGACCCTATCGTCAATTGATATTTCGACGAGTTTTGATTCGAGCCAATAATATGGGCCCTTTTATTTTGTGTCCACCACTCAGTCGGACTTAAACTAGGGATAGCCCCTACGTTTGAGTAAGCCGGGCAAACGAGTGGATCACAGGTTCGCTTGCTTCCGACGGCGGGTCGGTGGCCACCTCGCCCGGCGGATCCTCAGCGGCTTTGCGCCGCTTCAGTTCCTAGGCCTCGGTTATGCGGCTAAGCCGAATCGAAATTTCACCCCTTAAACATTCTAACTAGAATCGGTTGTGTAACCGGAGCCGGAATACGATTTAGAATCAGCCAGCATTCCGGCTGAGCTTAACTGGGAAGTTTAGTAAAATTTAATCTGGACGTTAACATTTTCTGACAACGCTCCAGCACCCCGTTGAATTCTAACGATTTCACCACCTGGGCGCCAGGTTGACGATATGAAATGAACTTTGTTTACTTTCGACAAGTTTTGATTCGAGCCACCAACATCCAGCCTTGAACTCTAACGATTTCGCCACCTGGGCGCCAATTTGATGCTACCTCTCTTTGTGAAATTGCTCTTTGTTTACATTATTGAAATTGATCGTTATTAGTGAAAACGTAGTCTATAGTTAGCCCGAATAGAAATATACAGTAACAAAACCTTGATTTTCACTGTGACAGTACAGTATTTTTACAATAATTTACAGTAAGTTTTAGTGTTATGCTACAATACAAAAACAATAAACTTTAACGTTTTTATAGTAAATTTCAATGTAAAATAGACTTTTACAGTGAAAAAGGGGGGTGGTTATGTATCTTAACATTAAAAAAATCAGTTTTTCTCCATACATTTTTTTCTCGAAAACAGTAAAATTTAATGTGAATGCACTGTATCAGTTTTTTGCTGAACAGTGAAATTTATTGTTACATGAAATTTTATTGTAAATCTACTGTGAGAACTTGGTATCGAACAATGTTGAAACAGTAATAACTATAATATTTATTATTTTATGATTGTTTGTTGGGTAAATGCTATTGTAAAATTCTATCCGGGAGGTCCAACGCTAGCTAGTTATGATGTCGGATGCCATCACTATAGTCCTCGTATAATCAATATACGACACCAATTTATTAGAAAGATTTCGTGTGCAGGGATGCCAAGTGTTTTTCCAAAAAATCTGTAATAATTTTTTAAAAAGTCTGGAATTGTCTGGATGACCTAAATTCTTTAGGAAATGGTGTATTCCTCACCGATGGGCTATATTTGTTACATTTTACTAATGAAACATGTTTTTATATTAGTAAATGTATTGGCTTACTAAAAATTCGGTGATTGCACTGCTAATCTGGAAATGTCCAATGCTTGATTTTCAGCATAGAGCACATTGATTAAATTTGAATCTCAGAGTTTACAAAATCTTGGACTGCTGGAACTTCTAGCTGATATAATTCGGCAAAACATTTGTTGACTTTCAGCGAAAAAAACTGTCGTATGTTGTGTTTCCAGCTTTCTCAAAAAGTGGCTTATGAATCAACGTAGAGTTCTTGAAACTTATTTTGTTATTTTTCAAATTGTCTGGATAAATCTGGACAACTTCCCTGAAATCTGGATCAGACAAACATAAATCTGTATGTCTGGACGAGGCTTGAAAATCTGGAAGAATCCAGATAAATCTGGAAGGTTGGCACCCCTGTTCGTGTGGGTGTTTGATAAGATAATTTTCCGCTTGTTTCATGTCGAACAACACCGGCATCTGCAGGTATGCGCTCTTCGCTTTTAAAAGATATTCGAATGCAACTGGCCTCTTCTCTCCCACATGTATTATCTATCTCTTTTTGCTGTATAAATAAAGCTGTAGAAGAACAAGTGAATCTTTAGGGTTGTGCAGTTTAAGGCATATCCTAATGCAGAATAGTACCGTGAGTTAATATATCAGTCCTTTTTCAATTTTTAGGCCCGAAACTGTTGATAAAAGCATTTTTTAGTTTGTTTTCTTTTAGAATAATAACACATCCAAACCCATGCGACTTGCACGACTCTATAGATTGCCTTATCAGATCTACCATAGTCTGCATATGAAACTTGAGATGGCAGGCTGCTAGTGGATTGCAAAAGTACCAGATCATCCCACTGAGAAGTCCAAAAAATTGTTTCAAAATCGTTCAACACGGGTCCAAAGATGGACGTTCGTTGAACGGTTATTTGGACGATGTCCAAATTGGTCCAACGAACGTCCTTCATTGGACGATTTTGAAACCAACCGTTCTTAGAGGGATGCTATGTGGGGTGCTATCCCGGTTAGCAATGAGGCGAACGAGATATTCGCAGATACGTCATTTAGTAGGACAACTGTCTGTTGGTTGAATTTAATTTGGTTTTTTGAAATTTAAAAATCAGAAACGAATAATTAAGGTTTAAGAATGGGGTAATTGTTCCGAATCGCGGCTTTTTCGAAAAGAGGGTTAATTTCTTTTGGAAATGGTTCTAAATGGTCTATTTTATAACAAGCAATGAAAAAAATTCGGGGGAAAAGCTTTAAAGTAGTTTAAACTGGAAAAATAAGTTGTTCCGACTTACTTTACTAACAATGGCATTGTTCATGAGAAAATGACGTTAAGGGTGAAGGTAGTGTGATTCGGCTTTGCCGCATAGTTGAGTTCAAGGATTCGAAGCGGCGCAAAGCCGCTGAGAAACCGACGGACGAGGTGGTTTTGATCTTGCTATCGAAGGGTGCAATCAAACCTGTAATCCACCCGTTTGCCCGGTATACTCAAACATAGTGGCTATCCCTAGTTTAAGTCCGACTGAGCGGCAGCGAAGTCGGACAGCACTTGAATGAAGCGATGTGTCTACATTCGGCACTGACATTTTATTTTTGTAAATAAATACTATCCTATTGTTACTAAATAAAACATTGTTAATGCCTAATGTGGCTACGCCACATCGCTTTTTGCCATGCTGTCCGACTTCGCTGCCGCTCAGTCGGACTTAAACTAGGGATAGCCACTATGTTTGAGTATACCGGGCAAACGAGTGGATTACAGGTTTGATTGCACCCTTCGGTAGCAAGATCAAAACCACCTCGTCCGTCGGTTTCTCAGCGGCTTTGCGCCGCTTCGAATCCTTGAACTCGACTATGCGGCAAAGCCGCATCGCACTACCTTCACCCTTAACGTCACTTTCTCATGAGCAATGTTAGAAAGGTAAGTGGGAATAACTTATTTTTCCAGTTTAAACTACTTTAAAGCTTTCCCCCCGAATTTTTTTATTGCTTGTTATAAAATAGGCCATTTGGAACCATTTCCAATAAAAATTAACCCTCTTTTTGAAAAAGCCGCGATTCGGAACAATTACCAAGAATGGTATGAGTGTACTCGTAAGGACATTCGCTATCAATACATATGAAAAACTGACACAATTTTTCCAAATTAAAGATACCTATTGTGAAGAATATGATGGATTTTTCAGTTCTTCACCCCCTAATTATAGCGATTATTTCAACATAATGGGTGTTTTATTCATATAGGAACATAGATTTTTGCAATTAACGGAGGCATATAGACACTATTTGCTGGCACATAAACCTAATGTGTGTATTTACAAGAAATATTAATCTTACATTCACATTTCATAACTATTAGGCACATAAAACCCCATTCTATAACAATATGCACATATAACTTATGTGTGTGCATACATAGGTTATACAGTTGACACATAGAAGGTATGTGTGCGCATGATAACAATAGCATTTCTTCTTCACATCAATTTTAAGCGGTTTGAAGCAAATAGAATTAACGTTTGGATTTTTTTCAGTGTATGTTGAGTCCGACTGAGCGGTAGCGAAGTCGGACAGCACGCGCAAAAGCGATGTGGCGTAGCCACATTTGGTGGTGGGCACAAAATAAAATTGGCAACGCTAGCAAAATGTAAACACAAATGAACACTCCGGATGAACCTATCGTCAATTAACATTTCGACGAGTTTTGATTCGAGCCAATAATATGGGCCCATTTATTTGTCTTTACATATCGAATACTTTACCACAGAGAACAGACGTCCATCCTCAGCATTCAACTTGTGTAAAATCTCTAACGGTTCCGAAGGTAGTTGGGATATCCAAACCAGGTGCGCTACTGTCATGTTTTTTGTGGCTGAGTTCGACAGAATTGACAGCGGTTATTCCTCTACCCAGTCAAACTGGTCCTGAACCGGTTCGGACTTCCAGCATGAATTCCAGCTCAAATGCATCAACCGATAGAGTCGGAATCGGATGTTCTCTTTGAGCAAGAATCCAACTGAATCCATTCAGGATATTGAACCGGTTCCGGAATGGATTGGACGGATAGTTGGGATAGGTTGGTGTGGCGGCGCTAGTGTTTATCGTATATTAATTCAAATGTTTACACACGTTTTTTTAAATATTTTTTTTCGATCATGGATGTCTGTTCTCTGTGACTTTACGGTGACGTCTGATTGAACTGAGTGTTTTTGTTTTTGGCAGTTCGCTTGTACTGTTTACATGGACTTAGAAAATTTATTTGCGATTTGCTTCAAGCAAACCTAATCGTCCACAAATTTTTCGAAGTCCAAACTACCGATTTTTATTGATTTTGGACACATCCTACTCAACATTCATTTTTTCTGAGATCTGTGTTGTCAGTATTTTACAATTCTATGTCAATACTACGTTTTTGGGACAACAACCCGGCCTACCGATAACTACCGATAAACTTTTAGTGACCCTACCGATATTAAGGAATTCTATCTGGCCACCCTGCTGTCAAGAAAAGTGAGGTTAACCGAGTCAGTAAATACCCACTGAGACGTCCAAAAAATTGTTGCAAAATCGTTCAACACGGGTCCAACGAAGGCCTTTCGTTGAACGGTTATTTGGACGTTGTCCAAATTGGACCAACGAACGTCCTTCATTGGACGATTTTGAAACCAACCGTTCTTAGAGGGTAACCTAATTGCCAGTGATGCGAATTTTATTTTGATTTCATCACCCAATAGGGCCCCTTACACGAGGCGCTAGTAATGTCATTACTGAGCAGTAATGTCACTTTTAATGAACGTGTAAGGCGAGTAATGATGGAATTCCCATACAATTCCAGTAATGACGCTACTTAGTAATGACACTTTTATTGCACGTCTAAGGGCCCCTTATGCTTGAGTGAGCCGGACAAACGGATCACATGTGTGCTTGCTTCCGACAACGTGTCGGCAACAACGTTGGAATAGGTAGAAAAATCCATAGTGAAAATTTGTTCTGGCGTGTCGCCTCGTGTGCGAACAGCTTAAAGCTGCTACCCAGAAACAATGTCGGAGTAGCATAATCAAATTTAATGGCACCATAACGCTGTACTAGTCAGACATCAGCAGGATCATTACGGCGAACAGGGCTGTTTGCATCTATAACAATAAATAAAACAAAACATAATTCACTCACATATTTTTCAATCGCATTCATCAACTGGACTCGGGTGGGAGTCTCGGTTTGAAACGCTCAATCGATTTCACATCTGACCCGGTAATTGAAGCGGAACATTCATTATCCTCTGCTAGACATGTACCTCAAATGAACCAACCGACTTTCCATGTTGGGCGGCTGCTAATTTTGAACCATAATTCATGATTAGGGTTCGTCGCGGTTGCGGTAATTACCGCAACCGCGCGGTATTTACCGCACCCGCACCGCAAAATCTGCGGTGCGGTGAGACACTTTTTCCCGCAGATGCGGTGCGGGAAAGAGCTTTTACCGCGCGGTTTTACCGCAACCGCACCGCAAAAAAAATTGATAAAGTGATAATTTTGATAAACAGACTGCTATAACGAAAGAAAATCTAGCTGTGTCCGAAATATTTTAACGCTATTATTTTTACGACATATTTTGAACTAGTTATTTTATACTTGTAAGCAAAACTTCACAAACTAACCATTTCAAATACATAAAATTCAAGATCCAAATAGAGACAAAATTATTAGATCATTTAAAAACAATAAACTTGTACTCTTAAATCCAATTTAAAAGTGCATCACTTCTCCCGATTTCTGTTGGAAATCGTGGAATTATGAATCGAATGAATCGTTTTCAACTGTGAATTTTGACTAATTTAAAGGAATTAGAGATGAACTAATTTTGCTGGGACCTAAACACAGCCCAAAGAATATTATTATCTTCATCAAACCAAACGAATTTGGAGTAATAGACAGTAAAGGATACAAATGTATGAAAGCGTCCAAAATAAGGAGGGGTCCAAATTAGGATGATTATTTTATCATTCGTTCATCAACATCGTATTTCTATCTTCTTTGACTGCTGTGTAAATTCAATGTGAATTTTCTGCAGTCAATTTCATTGGACTCTTTCTCAAAAAGTATGCTACATAACTTTTTTTTCGAGTGCTTCCATTCAAATTTACTATAATTTTCTACCAAATTAAGTCCTAATATTTTTCAGTTAAGACTATTTTGTAGCTTTTTTGAAGCTTTTTTGCAAACTACCACATAGTTTGACTTCCGTTCACTTCAATTGAAATTTTTTCCATTGGCTCTTTGGGAAAATATTAGAGGAAAATACATTAAATGCTAGAACTTTCGAACTAGCCTTTAGAAAATGATACTTCATGCATTTTAAAGGGAGCAATCTTAGTTTTTGAATGAGAATACATCTGTTTCTTGAAGAATGCGGAAGATAGAGTTTTAGAATATTTTGTCCGTATAACCCCTATTTTTAAAAATCATTTCTGCTGTATGCTACAAATCATACATTTTTTGCAGTTTTTCTAATATTCATTAATTCTGTACCGGTTGAGACCGGACTCCTGATTAGATGTAATGTATAGAGCAATTTTTTTTTCGTCGTATATGGCGTCGTTTTTATTGATGAAATACAATATATTTTTATTTCACTGTTTTGGAATATATGCGCTACTAAATAGAAGTACTGGTATTTCGACTTTAATTTTTTTTGGTGAAATTCCTTTAAGAATGAAAGGTGGTTTTTACTACATAAATGCAAAAATCATCCATTTCATTTTCATATGTCAAAAACACTGAAAATATGAAAATTTAAAGAAAAAAATATGCAACTTCATTTCTTATTACATTTTTATTCCACTTTTTTCAATTAACTGAAGGGTTGCTAAAATAAAAGTTGTCTTATTACAGCAGTAGAACGTTTTTCAATTAAAACAGAAAATGTAAAAGTTGTTTTTTTTCATAAACGTTGCATTCTGAGGAGTCTCTTAAAGTTAAATTTCGTGTAAATAAGAATAACATTCTATTATATTTGGTTACACAAATGTACAATTTTTCAACACTATTTTTAAAAATATAAAAATTTTACCGCATTACCGCGCGGTGCGGTGCGGTAAATAAAGTGCGGTTGAGGTAAGCGGTGCGGGTTTATTATTTTTTTGCGGTTGCGGTGCGGACAATCCATTTACCGCCCACATCCGCACCGCGACGAACCCTATTCATGATGGAAGCAAGCAAGGAACCATTTCACCATTCCGGGTTCCTGTGAAGCAAACCAAGCGAGGCAGACATACGGGAAGCGGGGTACACAACAAGGCTAAAACGTCGACGATTTAATGCCTGTTAATAATATATGAAACAGCTTAATAAACATGAAGCACACGAAAATACGATGCCTGACTGGCTCGAGTCGGTGCCTGTGTATGTAGACTCGTCTGTGGCCAAAAACTGGTGATCAAGGATCGGAGAGCCACAAACGTGTGGTAGATGTCTGATTGGGTTGTAGAGGTGAGGAAAAGAAGCTTTTCATCAGACAGAATACGAACAAATGAGACCGATTGTCCGTTGGGTTGGGTTTGTGTAGGTGAACTGTAAGCTCCCCGGCTCGGGTGTGGGTCACGGAAAACTCAAACAACATTATGTAAAGGGCGAAGGGTTTAACTTTAGCATTTGATTCCTGCTTTGGGATGGAAAGTTATTGCACTTATAGTTAGCCGGGGCGGACTCGGGCTATCCGGAAGGACCGTTTGGGAAATGAAAGGCACTGACCGTCTGTCGCTTCGTATGAAAAGGTTCGCAAACAAACGGAAAGTTTTCCCCATTTGTGCAAAGTTATTGTCGAAGTTCCTGAACAATTGAAAAAAAAAAACAGGGCGATGAATATATTAGAAAGCAACACCTATATCTAGAGAAAATTTTCAATAGGACGTAAGTAACATTGAGAGCCTCTCTTTGTTTACTTTCTCTTTTGTTTATTACGACGTCATTACAACACTTTGCACTAATTTTCCAGTACATATAGAAAGCCGACGGTTTTTACTAGAATATTATGCAAAGAGTAGAGTAGTAAATGTTGAAATGGTCGAGTAATAAACAGAAGAGAAAGACCCCAAAGAGAATCTCTCATTGTTACTTACGTCCTATTCTAAATTTTCTCTAGAATATGTGCTTCGAATAGTGAGCCACATTGGATCGTTGTTGTTAAACATAATCTGAGTTGGGCAGTCATTGCTTTGCGCCTTTGTGAGCGAATGGACGGCGCCGGAACATTGATACACCGGCAAACATCTTCTTTGAGCAGCCGCACAAAGGGATACTTCATTATTATGGGCAAAGTTAAAATTTTGTTCTGTTTTTCGCACATTTTTTTTACTTCTTAACTCTCAACAGGCCAAGAGGTTTCAGAGGCCCGAATGGTTACTGATGAACGCAGCGAGAGCAGGTAAGTATCAGCAGCCACTTATTTCCAGGTATAACAAGACCCAGGAGTTTCCGGATTTGGAATGCCTCGTAGATGGTACGTATGGTTCAGGGACAACGGAATCTTCAGTTAATCCCAGCGTCGGATTTCCCTTCCGCAATTCAAATTTCGCGACCGTTACTAAACGCACCGTTTAATTTCAACTAACTAGAATTTATATTTCTTAATGGTACTAGAATTCACTTTTTACTCTCCCTTCTGAACCTTTAATTTTGACACTTGTCGATGTTTTCCGACTGTTGAGCAAAAAGAGGGAAAAATGTCATTTTGTCGCCTTTTTATATCAATTCATTGATGACAGATTCGGGTTGCCACAGCTCTAACTTCTCGATGAAACCAGGGTCCTGACATAGTTGATCGACGATGAAGGAATGTGATCGAGGATGCCTTCACATATAGATGGCGTGAATTTCATATCCACGAACAGTTACAATTCGCGAGTTTTACCGAACTTGTAATTAGAAGTAGGTATGATTTCTGGCAGAGTTCTGGCTTTAAATCAAAAACCGATTCAAAATCCTGGTAGGTGAAGACAAATGACATTTTTATGAATTATGAAGACATTTAAAAAATATACCTGGTATCCCTGCTATGAGTAGTGTTGTTGATTGGAACACGTCAACACGTAAAGCGAGCACTTAAGGACGGTTGATTTCAAATTCGTCCAATGACGGACGTTTGTTGGACCAACGTTGAACGACGTCCAAATAACCGTTCAACAGACGTCCATTGTTGGAACCGTGTTGAACGATTTTGAAGCAATTTTTTGGGCTTCTCAGTGGGAAGTCGTTCACGGGACAAGACGTTACAAGGCCACACTACTATTCAAAGATAATTTTGACAGTTGGTTTATATGCCCTAATCGTCGGTTTATCGTGAATTGTCAAAATTCACTTTCAGCAATAGTTCATTAGCAACCGTACTCGACCAAGCACCAGTGTTGCTGAACTCGTAAAAATAACTCTTATATTTCTCATTCGCGTGTTCTCATTGCGCCCAACACTCGTATCCGAGTGTTCTCCATACATGCTTTTCTTTCGTTCGCTCCCCAGCCGGGTAGAATTTCTGCGAGTTCCAGTCGGCCAAAAGCCACTCAAATTGCACATATTGAAACCCACTCTTTCCTACGCACCCACCAACTGGCGCTCACTCCTACTGCTGCTACCTCTCGTCCATGCTCTCACTCGCCTAAGTTCCCACTCGCCCATGCTCCCACTCGTCCGTACTCCCACTCGTAACCACTCGCGCTCTTTAACCCACTCGTATCCACACGCACTCTTAAAGGCATTCGCCTTCACTCGCACTCTTGCAGTCGCCAGCGCTCTCGCTCCGTCTCGCATTTCGTTCTTCGTTGGTAGACCAAGAATGCTGCAAATGAATTTATTCGGATATTTTATGTACAAAGTCCAAGCCGCGGCTGTTTGAAAATCGAATTGCACAATACGTCTGGCTTTCGTCACCGGTACAGCACGTCAGGGAACGTCAAAAGTAGTTATATGCAGTTAAATGGAGGTATTCACACACAACATCAACAGCACGGAATGCTTTGACGTACGGAAAGTGTGAACGAGAGACGCATTCAACTTAAGGTTGCACGGAGAATGCGCAAAATTCGCAAACGAAAAAAGCAGTTTTTTTCCACACCGTATGTCAGATCTTCATAAAAATCAATCAGCGTATGTAGAATGTTGTTATAGTACTGCTGATTGATTTTTATGAAGATCTGACATACGGTGTGGAAAAAAACTGCTTTTTTCGTTTGCGAATTTTACCCTTTTTCTGTCCAACATTAAAACGCGAAAATACCTATATTGAAGTTGGAGATTTTTTGTGGAATAATGAAATGGCAGGAATATCCATTTGTAATATATTTTATTGTCAAATACCGTGAATGCACAGAATTCCGCGCACTCTGAGCTATTTGTCAAATTGCAGAAGCAGGCTTGTTAAAATAATTGAACATGGCATACACATATGCTGCTTATGTTTATCCATACCGACTGAGAATTTTTTTTTCTGGTGGCTCATATACCTGCAAAATAATAAAATAGAACGCTCGTCCTTGTGACCGCCATGTTTGCATATTTCCTAAGCGATTGCGTTAAGACCATAATGTAGACAGTATAACTAATTTGAAGCGAAACGGTTGATTTTCATTTTCAAACTTGTAAACATCAAAATAAAAAGAGTGTGTTGAATTACAATTCATAAGACCAAAATGGCCAGCACATTTATAAATAGGTATTATCGCTGAAATTACAGTGCGCGGAAAAAGGTGCACTAAATTTAGGTGAACCCAATTCCGCTCATAAAAATTGTAGTCTCAGTCAACAAGAAAAACATATAATACACTCTAGAAAACGTCAAAAACCATTGCTTATGATCCGGCAAGGACATTTGGTCGGTGTTAAGTCAGATCGGACTAGGTCGCAACACTTCAAAAAATGAGATAATGAAAATACTGGGTAAAGAATTTCTTAAGCTACATTCTACATTCTGTCCTCCAAATTACGACGGACGCAGAGCAAATCTATCAGCTGTAAGAAAAGTACAGTGTGCGTTATATACTCTAAAGCATTCGTTCACAGTCTTAAATTGATACAGCCAGCAGACTATGTTAGAAGAAATCTCCAGTGAATGATTTTGCGCACTTTCCACTAAGCTGAACGCTGCACTTTAAAAGTGTGAGTAATAAAGCTGCTACTGAAAACTGCGCTGCGAGCTGCCAAAACACTTGTATTTGAATCTATAGAGATGGTACTCTCATAGAAAGGCCAGCCGAACTAACCAGTCTATGAGATAACTTTATTAGAAGAATTTTAAGTGCGTAATACGATTCGAATTGAGTTTTTGTGCCACAAGCAATACTAGCATTGAAATAGTAATTTTTACTTGCTCGTCAACTTCTCACGCCGGCTTTTCCCAGATAACGAATTAACTAGGGTCCGGGTTTGTTTTGCCGACTGGTATTTTCCCAAATGGGTTGTTTTTCCGAATTAAGTATAAAAAAGTTATTTTCAATGGTAATTAAATAGTATAAAGGATGATTCAATATTTAAATTTGACGAAAAGAATGGATGTGGGATGATAAATTATCAAATTAATAGTCAAATTGTAAAGAATAGTTAAGGTAATTAATAAAATCAAACTTTAAATGAAAATAGTTTCTCTTTGAGCGTCTTGGTGGAATCCTGAAAATGAAAATTATGAAGAGGCTGAATTTAATTGAAAATCAAAATAACTAAAGAAACGAAATATCTCTGAACTAATTCCTACTATCGTGATTCACTTGCCTCTCTTATTCATACACATAATATTGGATTTAGATCATTTCTACAAATATATAGAAAAAGTTTTATAAATTTGTACTAATAGAGATTTGACATGACTAAACAACATTGTTTTCGGTAATACTGATTCTTCTTGACGAAAACAACAGTTTTTATGAGAATGCATAATATGTGTAGTCAGTCGATGAACTAAGGGAAAATGGAATACAAAAATCTTCTTCGTTATTTTCAAGAAAAGTGAACGAATTTTATTTTTCGGTTTATCTTATGCCATTTTTCGAAATTCCAACTGTTCTATTTTTTTTTTTGGTTCATCGAGTAACTACAAGTCTATGTTTTAAAATTTTTTATCGAATTTCCTATTTCAGACAATTGTATCAAGAGTTATCATGTCCGCCGCGGCATTCCTCGACATGGAAAGGGTTCAACGTCTTCTCTTCGAAAGCTCGTATGTGTGGCTTTGCCTGACTGAAAATTTTTCATTCATAATGAATGTATACATAAACCTTAACGAGAGGTCCATTGTCACCTTGCCATCAAAATCGTATAACAAAATTACTTTCAGTTTCAGCACTTTATAGTAGACGCCCCTTAAAACACAAGTTTTATTTAAGACACCGCACTTATAATTTGATTACATATTTTTAAAAAAATATGAAATATATTTAATTTGTTCTTTAAATACGACCGGCATAAATTTGTATAGACAGATAACATATGTATGCAATGACAATTTAATGCGAACGCGCGCACTGCTAGTTTAGTTAGTTTTTGCTTGCGCTGTTTTAGGATTTCATCAGAATGCCGTACCTGATCCCGTCGCTCCTTTACGAGCGCTCCCAGTTGCTAAAAGAGTGTATACGTGCTGTTCTAATAAACATCTTCAGAGCTGTAAAGAGTGCTTAGCACACGGGAGTGGGTGGCATGCAGCAAAAACTCGCAGCTGAGGAGTCCCGTCATGAGAACTCACTCGTCGTTAGAGCTGATATCTAGCGAGCCGACAAGAGTGCGAGTGACACACGAGCTTATAGCGAAGCCAGCAACTCACATGAATCAAACATAATTGCCGCTCGTGCTGACTGTCACCTATTTGAGAGTTCTTCGAAAATGTGTGTACAACAGTAGGGAGCATACAGTGTGAGTCTCGCGCTCGCAGGTGAACGAGGAGGATGTGTTGGCTTCTCGCTCTTTTAGCAACACTGCCAAGCACAGCTTCCCAGTTAAACCATTCCGGAACCGGTTCGGAATCCTGAACGGTTTCAGTATGGACTCCAGCTCAATCGCAACAACCGATTTGAAAATCAATTGAATCGGAATCGGTTGTTGCATTTGAGCTGGAATTCATAAAGAATCAGTGCATAATTCTTTATCGATTCCGGAATGGGATTTACTGGGTTGAAAAAGTCAACGAAGAGAATTTTTTTTGTTTATCATCAACAGTTTTGCTTGGCGAGCATTGTTCCGTCAAAGTGAATTTTGAGAGTTGGCTTTAACGCCCCAATCCAAGGGTAGTCGAAAGAAGGAAGCAATTTAATATCTCGAATTTAAAATTGTGCTTTTTGGCCTTCGTGATTTGTTCAGAAATATTCCAAACCCACGAATAAGCGCTGACTATCGCATGTACAGACCTGACATGTTTATCTCGCACTGAATTATGTTGTTCAAAGATTCGGTCCACCTACTCCACAGTGCGCCGCTCGCACGGTTCAATTGGTTGCGATGACCCGACCCGGTCATTAAAAATTCACCGCAAAACCTCATTTCCCTGATCCGATCAGTGTTCTGCCCGCAGGCAGTTCAGGGGGCCATAAATTATTCCGACGCTTTCGTAACACACCATTACCAGGAACTAGCCATAAAATCAGTCTCGTCCTCCTTCGCAGACAAGGCAAGGGAACCTGGTTTGGTCATTTGCATGAGACAACAAAGACCATCGCCGAACGGAGTCAAGACGTCGCTGCGCTCGCGGAAGGGTGCTGATGCACTACTTCGGTGGTGTACTGGAAGCATTTACGGGATCGTTTACACCTTCCGCCTCCCGTATCGAACCTTCGGCATCGGTAGGTTCGGTCGCGTTTTTCACGGCCTCCACCCGATTCAGTGCAACGCTGTTGGAAGATTCACACAGACACCGTCTAGTATATTTATACATTCGATCAAGAACTGCCACTTGAAGCTCCACTATGCATAATAAACATGTACGTAGTTCTACATAACAGGTAGCAGCACAGAGTGAGTACAGTGGGAAGAGGGGGGCTTTTGCTTTTTGTCGGTTACCTAGCAGTTAGTGTACGTGTTTAGGAAGTACACTAGCACCAGAAACATGCTTGGCACTGTAATTTGAAAACGGGTCGGAATGCGAATGCATCATGTTCCGGGGAAAACAGGTAAGTATCCGAGCGGTCGGGTCCCGTCCCGACGACGATGGCAAGCGCCGGCAGTTGTATGCACGGCTGACGGTGGTTGTTTTGAGGCTTACCGACAGCAGTTTGGGAATGTGTGGCACAGGAAGCGTGCAGGGGCTACGATTTTATATGAGTTCAATTACGTATGTAGGATGCGACTGTTTTCGGTTGCATGCTTACAGTGAGAACGTATTGTGTCTTTCGATCGGAGCGGTTTCCAGCGGTTGAGAATGATTCCTTTACGATGAGAAAGTTTGCACAACACATGGATGAACACGTGAAAAGGTCATGGAGTCAAGCTCCGACGGTCTATCGATATACCGTCTTCACATGTTCCAGCCCATTTGGCACACGGGTCATGGCACAAGTTAAACGATTGGCTAACAATTACCGGGATATAGTCTAGTTGCTTGACGGGGGGAAACTTGTGCTAATTAACCGCCGTATCGTATATCCAGGCTTCATGAATTTGACCAATCAAAGCTAGCATTAAGATTCACCTGAAAAACTCCTAAAGCGGTTATCTTGCCAATTCCAATACTTAATGGGTGCTTTTTATCATCTATTTTTGTCAAAATGAAATGTAACACAAAAAATCGTTTACAATAACTGTTTTTTTTTTGTTTATTTTGGTAACGTACAATTTAATCATTAAAAAATTTGGACAAATGTCAACCGTGACTTCTTTTTACAAAACCCATTTCATCGATGTTCCTCAAGAAAGCCAATCATTCAATAATGAAATTGATTCAATAAATGTACCACAATGTACTAAATTAACATATTTTTAGCTAACTAATACTCATAGAAGTTGGATACTTTTGGACAGGGATTGACGAGTGGATGGCAAAAATCGATGTCTGAAAACATTTCAAACTCCAAACTGGCGACTAACCTCTATAACCTCAACAATGTCGGTATGTTTGGAAGGGGGGTGAGAAGTATATGATTGAAATCGATGTTTGAAACCACTTCAGAATCAAAGTTTCTTTCTGCTCAGTAAAATTCTCTATAATCTCAACAATATGCATATTTCATGAATTGGAAAATTGATGTTTCAAGCCATTTTAAAATCCAGGATAGCGACTTCAGGCAAAATTCTCTATAATATCAATAATATGAATATTTTAGGAATGGGGTTGACAAGTAGATGACAAAAGACGACGTTTGCAGCCATTTCAAAATTCAAGGTATCGTTTTCCAATTAAGTAATCGAGTTTTCTAGAAGCAAAGCTTCGCCCTTCTAGATTTTCAAATTATCCAAATATAGAGTTTTATCATTTACTCGCCGATCCCGTTCCAAAAATATCCATAACTTCAGGATTATCATAAAATATTACTCATCTGGGAGTCGACATCGTTGATTTTTTAAAAAAAGCGAAGAATCGATTCTCATCATCTAGTCGTCAATCACATTCCAAAAATATTCATAGATCTAGGGTTATCGAGAACCGGAAGTGGCCATCTTGGGTTTTAAACTTTATACACAGAGAACAGACGTCCATCTTCAGCAATGAACTTGTGTAAAATCTCTAACGGTTTCGGAGGTAGTTGGGATATCCAAACCAGGTGCGCTACTGTCCGCATGTTTTTTTGTGGCTGAGTTCAACAGAATTGATAGCGGTTATTCCTCTACCCAGTCAAACTAGTCCGAAACCGGTTCGGACTTCCAGCATGAATCCCAGCTTAAATGCACCAACCGATAGAGACGGAATCGGTTGTTTTCTTTGAGCAAGATTCCATACTGAATTCATTCAGGATTTCGAACCGGTTCCGGAAAGGATTTGACGAATAGTTTGGATAGGTTGGTGTGGCGGCGCTAGTGTTTATCG
The DNA here is from genome assembly GCF_030247195.1 of Topomyia yanbarensis. Classification (NCBI taxonomy): domain Eukaryota; kingdom Metazoa; phylum Arthropoda; class Insecta; order Diptera; family Culicidae; genus Topomyia; species Topomyia yanbarensis. The sequence continues at coordinate 23,174,953 of NC_080670.1, read as the reverse complement.
TATATTAATTCACATGTTTACACACGTTTTTTAAATATTTTTATTCGATCATGGATGTCTGTTCTCTGTGCTTTATATTTTAAGAATTCTCTATTCAACCTGTTTACAAACAGAAAAAATGTTAAATTATGAAAAGTCCATAATAAAATTTGAAGGTTTTGCTATTTAGGCGATACTGTGCGGTGCGTTAGGCCTGGTGTACAAGTTAAGCGATGGTGTAGAAATCAACCCTGAGAGAATAATCTACGGGGGTTTCACTATAGTCACAGTTCACTATAGCGAAGATGTCTTCAATCTTCATCGGTATTGAGTGACACAGCAGGAGAGGAGCAGATGGCAGAAATTGATTCCTGCTTCGCTACGACGATCTATAGAACATTGCATGAAAATGTATAACCTCACTTTTCTGATAATTCCGAGAGTTTGTTTACATGGACTTAGAAATTTTTTCATTCCACCCCGTACAAGGAACTTGGATCGAATTCTAACATCACTGTAAAGGTGAACTGATTCCAAAATCACAACAAAGGTTCGGTTTTTCGGTTTTGTTCGGTTTACATTACGGCATCAATGATCGGCTACAACGTACTACACCGCCAGGAGATTGCACGCATACAAGCTCATCGTTCAGCTGGCTGATTTTTTTTACCACGTGTTTCATTTGATTTGAGAAGCAAAAAGGTCTAATTAAGAAGCCGCTGAAAAAGTTCAAAGATGTATACCCTCAAAGTTGCGAAAAACTCCAGTGATCAAAATGCAATCAAATTTGTTCACCGCACGCACTTGTGTCCGGAGATATGGGGCTTTAATATCCGAAACATTCCCTGTTTTTATCAAATCTGAGGCCTAATTCAGAAGGCGCTGTAAAAGTGCAAAGTTGGAAAAAACTAACGATCAAGATGCAATCAAATTTGTTTACCGCACGCACTTGTGTCCGGAGATATGGGGCTTTGAATATCCGGAACATCACCGGTTTTTATCAAATCTGAGGTCTAATTAAGAAGCCGCTGAAAAAGTTCAAAGAATTATACCCTCAAAGTTGCGAAAAACTCTAGCGATCAAGATGCAGTCAAATTTGTTCACCGCACGCCCTTGTGACCGGAGATGTGGGGCTTTGAAGATCCGGAACATTACCGGTTTTCATCAAATCAGAGGCCTAATTAAGAAACCCCAGTAAAAGTACAAAGAATTATAACGGTCACAAGTGCGTGCGACAGAGGGGGAACAACTTGACAGCTCCTATACAAATCGTTGAAACCACTTTTTTTGGGTTTGTGGGTCTAAAATGGCGGATCAATCTTTATTCAAGAGCAATTTCTAAAAAATGCGTAAACTTGTTCACAGTGAAAATTTTCTTATTCAGATTTTTTTACTTCCGATAATTCATTTTTGAAGACTTTTTGGGTTTGGTGTTGTTTTGTTATAAAAATAATGCATCTTTATTCCGATGCATTATTTTTAAAATGATTCATGATATTTTGGAATCATCAGCATACGAACAAGCGCCGCTTATGCTAGTTAGTGAGCATCTTCATTTAGTATTAAGATATTAGGTAGTAATATTTGCATTACAATGTAAACAACACACACAATGATACTGGACTGTTTTCTCCCTCTCCGATAGAAAATGAGCTGTCATCCCTTCTAAATTTTGTGGAAACCTTTGCACCGTAAATGTCGCATGCTGTCAGAAATAAACAATCGAAGTCAATCCCGCCTTTGTTAAATGCGAAGTGAAAAATGATAATCACAAAACTAAATGTATTTAAGATTAACAACAAACTTTCGAGAATTGTCATATGCGAAAGATATTTCAAGGGCGACGGGAGAAGAAAAAGTTCACACTAGAAGCGCACTCAAATTAAATCATGCATTTTACATTTTACATTCGGCACAATTTGTAATCCTTTTATGAAACTCCAAAAGGATGAATTAACTTGTTTGTATTTATATTAAATTATTACGCTGTTTTGAAATGATCATCTTGATTACCGCTTCCGAATGTAAGTAAAGAAAACAAGTTCGTAAAAGACGTCACCGAATTATTTTCTCTCATAGAAATATCGCAATTTGTGGACGGCGTTTTATGGTGGCGACATCATTCGAAACACGGTGGTTTCATGCAACTTAGGCTAAACGTCAAGTTGCGGGAGGGTTGGCGTGCGACGAACAAATTTGATTGCATCTTGATCGCTAGAGTTTTCCGTAATTTTGAGGTTATAATTCTTTGTACTTTTACTGCGGCTTTCGAATTAGGCCTCAGATTTGAAGAAAACCGGTATTGTTCCGGATTTTCAAAGCCCCATATCTCCGGTCGTAGTTGCGTGCGGTGTACAAATTTAATTGCATTTTATTTCCTAAAAAATTCCGCAACTTTTGGTATAGGGTGACGAGCCTATTTTCACCATACTAAGCAAGGTGTCTCACTAATTCGGTAATTTCTTGCCTTACAATCAATGGAATGCGTAAAAATTGACATCAACCGCTTTGCTTCGTTGTTAAGAACCAATATAATAACACAAATGCGTTGAAAACAGTAAAATTCTCGTGTTTGAGCACAATGAAAACTCGAATCGAGTGCCCCTATTGTTGCGCTACCATTTGACTCAATGCGTTGAACAAAGATGGCAGACACTGCTCTAACCAACGGCTTCAAATGGGTAGGGTGATATTAGAAACATGGCGCAAACAGGCTCATCACCCTATATATTGTCGTACTTTTTCAGGGGCTTCCAATTAATTGCCTTTTTGGTTGGGTTTCTTCCACTGTGTTTCGAATGATGTCACCACCATAGAATGCCGTCCCCTAATTGTGATACTGTAAATTTCTATGTGAGAACATTCCGTGACATCTTTTATGAACCTGTTTTCTTTATTTACATTCGTTACATTCGGAAGAGTTAATCAAGATGATCATTTCAAAACAGCGTAATAATTTAATATAAATACAAACAAGTTAATTCGTCATTTTGGAGTTTCATAAAAGGATTACAAATTGATTTGAGTGCGCTTCTAGTGTGAACCTTTTTTCTCCCGTCGCTCTTGAAATATCTTTCGCATAAAAAAAAGTTTGTCGTTAATTCTTAAATACATTTAGTTTTGTGATCTTTATTTTTCACTTCGCATTTAACAAAAGCGGGATTGACTTCGATTTTTTATTTCTGACAGCACAGCATCTAACTGATAGGCGCTGCGACATTTACGATGCAAAGGTTTCCACGAAATTCGGAAGTGATGACACGTCATTTTTTATCAGAGAGGGAGAAAAGCAGTCCAGTATCATTGTGTGTGTGTTGTTTACATTGCAATACAAATATCACTACCTAATATCTTAATACTAAATGAAGGTGCTCACTAACTAGTATGAGTGCCGCTTGTTTGTATACCGATGATTCCAAAAAAAATCATGAATCATTTAAAAATAATGCATTGGAATAAAGATGCATTATTTTTATAGCAAAACAACACCAAACCCCCAAAAAGTTTTTAGAAGTGAATTATCGAAATTGAAAAAAGTTTACGCTTTGGGGAGTGGGCGTAGCGTATTGGTAAATCGATTGCCTTGTACGCAGCGCACCTGGGTTCGAGTCCCGACCCCGCATATAGGGTTAGAAATTTTTCCTAAGAGATTTTTCTAACCCGAAGAGGCGAATGACCTTAAGGCTAAAACCTCTATAATTGAAATAAAAAAAAAAGTTTACGCTTTTATTAGAAATCGCTCTTGAATAAAGATTGATCCGCCATTTTAGACACACAGACCCAAAAAAGTGGTTTCAACGATTTGTATAGGAGCTGTCAAGTTGTTCCCCCTCTGCTCAGTTCAGACGAAGAATAATGATTTCCTGAATCAACTCTCGACAAACATATGATTACGGCCTAAAAGCCAACTGTCAAAATCCACTTTGAATGGAAATTCCGGACAAACTGTTACACGCCAATCACAGATGTTGGTAGAAAATGAAAGAGAAAAGTTTTCTTTTTCATAAACTGTTGTGAACTGTGCTCGACTTGTAACGGTTTGTCTGGAATTTCCATTTGGATTTTGACAGTTGGCTTTTAGGCCGTAATCATATGTTTGTTGAGAACTTGAATGAATTTCCACGCACTGCGCATCGCAAAAAACGTTGTTTATTGCTTAAAGACTCCCGTAGAATAAAGTTAAACCTCAATGTGGTGTAGACTCTTGCATATAAATATTACATTGTCAAAAATGTAATCTACCGATCGAAATTAGATTCGAACATGTCAGCTATCTATTGTGCAAAGTAAGCATTCGATACATGTACTTTTTTAGTCGCACACATTTTCACCCGCGCAGCCAAATCCCATGTACGTGCACAGTGTTCGTATACACACAGCCTCACAGGTTAGTGGCCCCGGTTTTCTCTTTCTCTCACACATCATCAATAACGGTGAATCATTTTGTACGGTGCACGTACAATGTACGTCGTACATGGATATTTGAACCGAGGGTCTACCGCAAAGTTAAGAAGCATAAAGGGTACATTTTTTCTATGTGTGAGTGCGATTGTCATTTATCTTCGATGAAGCGAATAAAGCAAGAGGATATGAAGAAAGAAAGCATAAAATACGACGTAGTGGGCTTGTCTGTTGGCATAAGTTTTGTTTCGGTTCGGTCATATCAATAATTTCGAGAGAAAAAGTATCCCTAAGTGTTCGAATCAAAAGATCCGACGTGAAGCTCGGTCTTTTCACTATTTTTATCATGCGCCAAAGAATCAGAATGCTCGCTTGGATATTTATGTTTAATTCCAGTGCCCTGGTGATCGTATTAGCATTTGCCTGAACATGATTTTCATGTACACAAATGTAATTCGCATGTACCAATATCTGTCTCCTGTCTGATTCTGTATCCTCTCCAAACCACTGCAACTATTTCGGCAGAAGAAAGCCTTGGGGCGCTCTGATTTTCCTAGCATATACGCGAAGTACACAGAAAATCACTTGCTATCAAAGAATCAGATTTTGATACTTGTTGGTTTCCATGCCTGGAATGGAACCATTTGTTAACTAACGTGAAAATAAATTCTTTTTAGTATTCCAAAAAGTGCGTGACACAAGCTCACAAATGTGCTAGAGGAAATTAGGACTATGAATTTTAACCAATTGAATTACTCACCAAATCATTTCTTCACAGTACCAGCATTTTCCGGAAAGGATCGGCGGAGTCTTTCTATCGCCAGCTTAACTAAACTGCGAACAGTACGGCGAAACCGACTAATACAAAATTTTATCAAATTAAATGAAAGTGTCTATATTCATATTTTCATTGCGTGTGGGACTTTTTGACTTGAATTCTAACTTACAATACGCACGGTTAGCACTGCGGATCCCAGCGGTACCTGCAAAATTGTGTTATAGGGTGGGCAATGATTCAATGGCATTTCCGAAATTCTTCAACTAGCTTTGATTGCCTGGTACACCAAACATGACCACCCCGACGGCCTACACAACTGACACTTCTATTTTCGCGCTGGGTTTTGCCTGCGGTACTCTGGTGGACCACTTAAAAATGATAATTGTAATTACCGGAGAGAACCGTTGCCGCATTTCTCCGCTTGAATCGCTTTCGGCCGAGAGAAATATAAAATTAAAAGCAAATCTACTGGCACCGTCGACGTGCAACAAGAAAAACGACCTTGTCAAAAACGGAACCACTCGTTCCGCGCTGGCACCTTGCTAAATACGAAAGAAAACACTGCCGCTCCCAACGGATAAACTAAACCACTTGGCGAAAAGTGGTCCACGTGGCAGCCGAAAACTTTCATCAACAACCAGGTGGAGAGCGGCACAGCGAACGGAGCTTCCTGGTGGAGCGTGGGATGTTTTTTAATTCAATCGTTGACTCTGTGTTTCTATAGCTGTAGCTATAGCTCAACGAGCAAGTTGTGTAGGTGATTTTCTTTGCTCCTTCGTTATGATTCTCTAAAGCACTCCAATCCCGTTCAATCCAGATTTCGTCAATCGCTTTCAAGGATGTACGAATCGGTCAATAGATAAGTGCCGATACTTAGACCAGATTTCCCGGTTCTCTTCAAGCGTCATGTTTCCGACTGGTTTGCGCCCCTTTGGGGATTTCCAGATGCAACCGTTTGCCGAGACACTTGGCTCAGTGTGCACACAAATCGAAGTAGTATGGCAAGTGCATAAGATAGTCACGAAAGAAGATAGATTCTATGATAACTTAAAGAATCGTGTATGTAGCTGTCGTTTGTATGGTCTAGATTGATGTTTTGGATTTATAGGGAGTGTTACGACTTGAACGATAACTGTTAGAACTATTTTTGCTTGTGAACTTTCTATATTTTTTCATCGAGTTAAATTCAAATAAAAAAATCGACGATTTGCAGTAGCAAAGTTTTGAAAGTTTCTGTACCGTACTGCGGGCGGATTTTTTGTCTAAATCAAATAGCTAGCGGTTAGAACATTCTACGATTTCGTTGGGATTGTATCAGTTGCGCGTACGTCGAACCGTGTCCTAGAGCGTGCTCATCGATATGTTTCACGTAAACTCGTTTACAAACCGGTGCCAATAATCGCTGTGGATTTCATCAAGCTTTTCATTTTCGTTTTCTGAATGACCGTCAAACAGTGCTGGTCGGAGTGGTTTGGGTGCTCATTGTGTTTTTGGTGCAGGATTCCGATGGGCCAAGCTAATTATCAAGAAGTTTTCAAGACTAGTATACTGGGTAGATATTTATTAGGAGCTGTAAGCTGGTTGATAGACTGTTGATGTTACCGTTTGGGTACTTTGCCCTATTCAGCGATAAGATTGTGAGTGATAAGAGAGTGAGAGCGGTGCAGGTCACACTGCTGTTCATTGAAAATGAGTGCGGATACGTGAGTGACTGCCATAAAATCGGAATTAATGTATTATAATTAGTCATATAGATATGTATGATTATGTGTAAAGTTTACTTAATGTTGAATGTGATAAATTATAAGGAAAAGATAAAATACTCCACTAATATATCTGCGACTAACGGTCAATTTAAAAAGTATAGACATTTGTTTTTATATGTTACACCTAAGTTAACACACAAAACACATACATGTACTGGCTGATTCGCCGGAAAATGGGGAAATTCGGAGAAGGTCGGATAAAGGAGATGATTAGAGAGGATATAGGTCACTACTGAGTCATTCGATTCACTGGGCTCATTTATCGCAAAGACAGCCCAGCGATTAGACCTGAAAAGTTTAGAAACAAAGCAGAACTACCCCCATTTACCTAGCACCCGACGGTCGGAAAATTTCTACCCGCATCAGATCCAATCAACACCGGCCGGCCGCAACACACACACGTACACGATTTGTATGTAATAAAAATTAAGCTAAATTCGATCGAGTCACATTTTTGTGATAACCCTATAGCCAAGAGGGTGTAGGGAGCCCACTCCAGACGGTTCCCGTGGCTTGACCAAGGACTAGGGACATTGTCGAGATCAGTCTGACTGGGAAGTAACATTGATTATGGTGCATAACATTGGGTTTGGATGACTAATCCCAGTGCCGTCATGACACTCCAGTTGTCTTCCAGACATTAGCCATGCTTCATTCTGTACAAGCGAGTTAAACGAAGATTCTGTTGCTGTTAAACGTTCTACATATGATCATTTTCCTTTTGCTAAGCCAATCGGTAGCATCCACACATCGAGTAAAGATGGGTAAACACAATTTTACTTTTCCTTCCCCTGGCTCGTTTTTCAATTTCTGTCACTTTCTTTGTATTCTTAAAGTTCTTACTTTGCGCCCAACTGATGGTAAAATGGATGTAGTCATCGGAGACTCTGACTTACCGTTTAATGTCATACACATTGAACTCAATCGAACTATAACTGATCTTCTTTCGGATCACAGAAAATCCGTTAAATATTCTAAAGATTTCGAAAGAACTGACTAAGGAAATATTCAGCCGTTACATATATTTCGAAAGTTCGTCCAAATAAGCTCAGAGTTTTGATAGACTGTCTAAAGAAAGTGAATGACGTTACTGGCGATAACAATTTCATGAAGGTCTACCGCGTCTACATAGCCGCCCACAAAGCTGAGATCGATGGTGTAGTCACAGATCCGAGTTCGAATTGCGTAAATATAATGAAATACTGGCTTGTTTTTTTTTTTCTTAAGAACCATTGCTTCGGTAAACGAATATTTTAAAGGCGATCGTACAAAACGGGATAAAATTGTATGTCAAACTCGTGTCGACTTTTTTTTACCGCGCATCATGCATTGCACTAAGTACAACTAAATACAACTGTGGTAAGTCACTTTCAGAAAGGGATACATGATGGAGATCAATATTCGGATGGGTTACATGAAACGAAAAGGTTAAAATCACTGATCTAGTAGTACACTCCGTCAACAAGCAGCGCCCGGAGAATCTGAAATGTTCCTGTATCATACGCTCTAAGCATTCTTTTGCAGAAATACTAAAGATAGCTACGTTATACATTCATCATGATAGATCATTATGCTCTCTGGGTTCAGGAAAAGGGCGACTCTGACGGTCTTCTTATGGGGTTACATCTGTTACTGCTATTAAAACTGTAGGCTTATGGGATTCCTTGTAAAGGTAAAACATTTCCTCTTGAGAAATTCCCAAATATAACAGCTCGAGGCAGTGCTTCGCATTTTGTTTATAAATGTCATATTGTAGTTATCACTGAAAATTAGCAAAAAAAAAAATACGAAAAAACAAGATAGCGACATAGGGTTGCCATTTCTGCAGTAGCTTTAACCCGGAGATTTTTACTGTCCTGAGGGTAGACTTCAACAAAAATATACGTTGAAATCACACAGAAACTCAATCCAAATGTTTGTTCGATTTTTTTACAGCGCTTTATTACCCAATGAGTTAAAAGGGACAAGTAAATATAATCTCATCTATTCCTTCTGGTTTGAAAAAATTACCAAAATTTACTCAATTTTGACAATTTATCGTACCTTCAAAATCTTGATGTATAGCGAAAAAACTATTTTTCAGGACATTCGGCACGAATTTTTTTTCTGTGATGTCATTTTTCAAATGAATTTCAATTTTTTGAGTACTCTGGAAAGAAGAAGAAATGACATTTCCAACGGTTTGCTATGTTATGTTATTTTGTTAAAAATACTGTGCGGTTTTGGGACAACAATAAAAAATATCCATTATTTTGGGAATTTTTCAAACAAAATTTGAAAATTTCTAAACATTTCTAATAAGAAGCGACTTTTTTCAATAAAAATTTAGAGAGAAATGTAGGAAGGTCTGATTTTTAAAAACAATTGATTTTCGTGTTAATCGATTAGTTCGATTAATCGACCACCACTAATCGGTTATCTCGATTATTTTGCAACATGTTTTTTTTATCATTTTTGTTTCCATTTGCGATTTTTTATGACAGAGTTGAAATCGTTTAGTTTTCTTTACAATTTTATCACGTCAAAATTATACGCTTGAACAACCTATGCAAATTTTGCAATGTTCAATCAAAAATGACATTTCGATCAAGCAAACTATTCGCAACACGCTCCCAAAAATCATCTTTTTAGGCGAAGCTTATTTTAGATTTACGGGGTATTAGGGCGGTCTTCTGGTTGTTGGGTTGTAAAAAAACGGTTTTATTTTTAAAGTAGAATACTTCTAACGTTTCAATATGGGGGTCCCTTTTCAAAAATTTCTGCTGGAATATTTTCCCAGTTTTCAAATGCGAATAACTTCCGTTGTACTGATCGAAATCGCTATATTTTCGCACTATCTGGTCGGAAATATGTGCACGTATATTGTATTTGATTCCGTAAAATGTACGTCTATTATAGTTAACGAAAATAATGTATTTTGTAAAGCTGGTAATTATCTGCGCTGATTGGTCCGTACAATTCAACTAAGCAGCGAACGTTGCTAGGACTGCCTCTTTGATATCTAATGAACTTCGCCAGGTATAAAAACGGCACATAAGAGAAAATTCGTCAGTTTTCTTTCTGACCTCGTAGTAGCTGTTACGTTTTGTGTCAGCTCAAACTCTTCGGTTGGAATATATTCAATGACTGCCGCCAGGCATCAATCCAACCAATGATGCCACAAGTGCAGGTGATAGGTACAATCATCTGCCAGACCTTTTGCTTTTAGACATGGGGGTCTCTCGCACACAACTACCCCTTCGAATGCGCACACTTGCAATCCGCGTATTGAAAAAAGAGCGTTCTGCTTTTTCTGCGATGTGTGCTGCAGTGTAGCCACAATTAAATCTGTACCGCTAGTTGAAAAAATCTTTTCCATCTGTACTCTTCTATAGCGAAATCTGTTCCGGATTCTACACCCAGTTTAACAAGGTTGATTAAAAAAATCATTTTTCTTATACATATTTTTCATTCGAGGAAATCAAACCAGACATTCTGACTCGGTTGTTTTATTTGAGCTGGAATTCCGCAAGAAACCAATTAGAATTGCAGATGAGTTTAATTGAGTAATGTCAATATCAGCTTCAGCTCAAATTCTCGCTGGCGCTTTGTTCGCAACCAAAGTTGGCCAACAGAGCGGCGGCGAGAAGCTTAGATGGGGCTGGCAATATCAATAGGATGCGAGAAACCTGCTTGCAGAAATTCAAATGGAACAGATCAGAGTAAACGTGTGCACTCCGAGAAGATTCGCTCGGCTTTCATTTACGTCCAATTTCTTCACTTGGATGAAAACCGGTTTTCGGCTAATTGGTCACCAGCAACCTGAAAACTGGTTTTCAGCGAAAACAGGCTTTCATCCAGTGAAGAAATTGGCCGTTAGCCATCATCCCTTTGATTTGCTTGAAGCAGGTTTCTCGCATTTCGCATTCTAATGCCAACTTCAGTTCAAGCTCAATCAGTACCAGCTCCACTTCAGATATTTGCCGTCACTGCTGCCAAACTCAACGATTACCTCCTGTTTCCTGGGATGCATCGCAGGGTTAAATTATTTTACCTTGCTGTCATGTAAAAAAATCTGCACTTTTTTACAAAAATCTGCAATCTGTACCGCACAGAATCTATACCAAAAATGCTTCAAAAATCTGTACCGTTCTAGATAAATCTGCACTTGTGGCATCACTGGTGGGCTGATCATTGTATGCGCGCCTAGAGTTACTATATTAAGAGTTAGGTGGACACAAAAGCCGGAAAACTGGCAGCTCTTATTTCAGGAAAAAAAACACTGGCATCCCATGTAAATGTTCAAGCTCTAGCTTAATAATTTCATTGTCGTCGTAGGTAAGAACTTTACATGCACGAATAGAAAAACCAATTCGAAGATCTGGTCATATGATTTCATACTTGTGCGAATATCTCTTCTTGATACAGAAAAAATTTTGGTTCTTTTCGTTTCTCTACACTCGACAACACAAGATAAGAGTAAAATAGTTATGACCATAATCGCAATACCTTTTCCATATACATCCAAAGAGAACATGTTATGTGACGTCATGTTCGATTGGCTCCGGAATTTGACATGTTCAATTGGCTCCGCTCAGTGTCTCAGCCTAACTATGAATATAGTAACTATAATGCGCGCCATGCCTGTGCCAGGGTTACCATATTCACAGATTTTTCTGTATTGTCGCAGATTTTTTTTCATAATTTTTGATCATTGATTCTTTTTCACAGATGACAGATTTTTGGCATTTTGATGAAAATTTCACAGATTTTTGGAAATATTGTGATTTTTCACAAATTTTTCGGAAATTTATCACAGATTTCCACAGATTTTTTTTCCTTTTCAGTCATCACAGATCGTAAAAAGATTGTTTTGATCGAAACACAGATTTCAATGTGGCATCCCTGCTATGCATCATTGGATGGAATGATGCCTGGCGGCGGTCATAGAATATATTCCAACCGAAGAGTTTGAGCTGACACAAAACGTAACAGCTACTACGAGGTCAAAAAGAAAACTGACGAATTTTCTCTTATGTGCCGTTTTTATACCTGGCGAAGTTCATTAGATATCAAAGAGGCAGTCCTAGCAACGTTCGCTGCTTAGTTGAATTGTACGGACCAATCAGCGCAGATAATTACCAGCTTTACAAAATACATTATTTTCGTTTACTATAATAGACTTACATTTTACGGAATCAAATGCAATATACGTGTACATATTTCCGATTAGATAGTGCGAAAATATAGCGATTTCGATCAGTACAACGGAAGTTATTCGCATTTGAAAACTGGGAAAATATCATAGCAGAAATTTTTGAAAAGGGACCCCCATATTGAAACGTTAGAAGTATTCTACTTCAAAAAAATTTGTGGTAGGTGTACGTACTATCGAGGCAAAATGTACGTACTATCGAGGTATACCTGTAGCACCGTGTTATTTTTGCACTGTAAATAGTAGCGCCAATTTGCCCCGCGTGCGTCACCGTCAACATATCCTAAACGCCTATTTTATAAAAAAAAGCATTTAAAAACAACTTTTGCTCGTGCATAGGTGAGATTTCTATACGAATACTGAAAGCTCTTTTCACGCGAAAAACCAAAAAATATAATCATTCGTAGAATAGATTACAAATAACCCGAAATAACACTAAATGATTAAAATAAAAAAAAAACTTTGTACGCTCGAAAACATAACATTGTCCACAACTTCTACAAAACAAAATGTTATGCAACAGAAACCTTGAAAAATGTATTTCACATTACTTGGGGCACGCATCGGAAGACAGCGCCATATGGCTAACGGAAACGAAGAAAGGGAGACTCTGCAAACTTACCCCTACCGCCATCTAGCCCCGGGCTCCGGTATTATTTGTGTAACTGTATGAATCGTACTATATTGAACGAAATTCCTACCATAGTACATAGTGCATCGTAGAAGTTTGCGTCTTAACAGGAGTGTAATTTCAAATAAAATTGATTACCTGAAACAAGAAAAATGAAAACATTATTAAATATTATTTTTATTATTACTGTGCTTCAATATAGACGATACTGATAGTGCAAATACTAGAAATGATTGGGGTACGGTACGAGAACGAGTTAATATATCTTGGAACAGTTTTGAGGCGTAGGGTAAAGATGTTCAATGCTTGTTACGGCTTGGTAATTTAACTGCAGCAAAGCCACCGTGACACAGGTTTAGTAAAAAAAAACTCCCGTTTTCCTGCAGCCTGATCAAAGTGAGAAACTATTTGGTAATCGAAGTAGAGTTGCAAACATCTACAGAAACAAGGGCATTGGGAAGCTAACTTAATCCACCATATCCATAATGATGCGCACCTGACATCACATCAGATCGTACGAGTCGAGAAAATTCATTCCCCGTCAAACCGGAACAGCTCTGCATTACCGGCTACAGCAAATCGATGTCATATGGTGGTTCAATGAACCAATCTTCTACCGGGAAATGACCCGCCAACCGTGACGGCAGTGCAATGGTGCAAAAGAGCAAAATGTAGAGCAGATCAGGACTCCATTTGCGGTGTGAAAAAAAAAATATCCACTTCGTGTGCCGCCATGTCACCAGTTGCAGTGAAGCGAGAGAGAAAAAAAACTGTCGCAGCTCCACTTGAAATGTTCTACACAAAGAAGCAATGAAATCCGAAATGGTGGAAATTCAAATAGAAACTTTCTAAAGGTGTTCCGTTTCTTCTTCGCACTGTCACAGATTCCTTGTCTGACAGTCTGGTTTGCAAACCCCATTTTTTGTCCTGACATTCCGAAGACGATCCAGTGTTGCCAGCATTGTTCAAACTATGGTCGTGAAAATAGTCGTCAACCTTGCAGATCATGCACACGAGGAAAAATTTTGTGTTCAACAGTCGGGTTCGTTAGGTGTCATTTTCCAACTGGCGGAAGCTTACCAAACTGCACCGAAACGTCATGTTTTCCATTGTGGATTATGTGGGCCACCGCAACGAGCACACACACTTAGGGCTGTCTTGAAGATACAGGATCTCTGAACGGATTTTTTCCCCATTACCCAATCCCGGTTTAACATTGTGTCAGCTGGAAAATGTAAGAGCACTCAGAGCTGCCAGCGAAGGAACAGAGGCGGAGTCAGACGGAATGTGTTTTGAAAGAAAATCTTATTTCATAAATTGCTTCTTGAGCTAATAGTTTTCCTACAGCTCAAGCAGGAAATGGTATGTTCGGGAAAGTACAAAAACTGAAACGCATTGAATGCTGCAAACGTTGTGATCAGGGTTGTGCTATTGAGTTCAGTGAATAATTTATTACACGGACTAGTGTTTAGAAGAACGAAATTCTTCATGGGTAGATTGAAATATATTCAAAGGTATGCATTGAAAAATTCAACGGGAAGATTTCGATGTATAAAAATTCAGCTCCACTGAGCTGAAACCAACGGAAAATATTCCCAGCTCTACGCACATATTGATCCTTGCACATCATGGCGGAATCAAAGCGGGAACCTTGCCACAGACTGGCACGACCCAATTCCGTACCGTCGTCGTACCGCTTGGCACCGTAACATCATCGTTTCCCCAGTCCCCCAAGAGATCGCGTAATCTGATTCCGACCGGGTGCTGGGCGTGAATGAAGTAGCGTCGCTTTGAAAACTACCATGTCCAGAGTTGTTTATTCGTTTCAACCGGAGTTTTTTTTACGTTCGAGATTTTTTTTGCTCCTCTACCCGCATCCCGTGTCGAGATTCCGGGAAGGAAAACTTTTTGCTCTTCCTCATTCCCGCAGATACTGATTTGTTTCTGCCTGACTGGTTGATGCGAGGGAACTGGGATTGGGTGGATTGGGTAGAGGATGGACCGACACGAAGAAAGTTTTTCCGCGCTTTTTATACGAAATAGTGTTTGTCGAGTCGGAATGGAAAAAAAATCCCCATTCACCTCTGTGGGTGCAGGAGAAAGTTGTCCGAGAGGATATTTAAGCGAGTGAGTGATGCTGCGGGGGCGTGTGGGACGTGGTTGTGTTTTGATTGTAGGTTTTCGAGATGCTACGGGATTAGCCACCGAGAAGTGTGAAAAAAAAATACTTTGGCAACAAGAAGAGGCTTTCTTCTAGCTTTCGACTGAGAACATGTGAGTAAATGGCGATACACACTCTTCACTTACATTATTATCTGGGGTTTGTTTCTGGAAAGTAGGACAAACGAAGTGGAAAGTTGTGGATTTGTTTTTCATGTCGTAAAAAACACAATAAGTATGTGTGTCAGTCAGATGCTAACGATGCCGCACTGATGGTGTGAGCATTAAGCTTTCAGTTTATCTTATCAACTCGAGTGGTTGGAAATCTGTTCATTCTTTTTTTCATTGGTATTCTTAAGTACTTCATTTGTGTTGTGTTAGCGATTTGCAAAGTTTGCTCTCAGCACGATGGAGAGGTGGTGTAACTGGAGGCTTGGCGGAGGGTGCAAGCCCGATTTTACCACGCCCATTAAATGGTTTTATTTTTTTTTCTGCAAAAACCCCATTTCGATAAGTCAGTAACTGTTTAGTGTTAGAACTTTGCAAGCTACACACCAAAAACTCTGTTGAAGTCAAAAGTAGACTAAATCAGAAGCTGGCCAGAGATGGAGAAAATCGGTTGAGTACCGGTGCGGTTCAGCAAAACGTGTTTTCATTTTCTGAACACCGTGTTCGATTTTGCAGTTTCTAGTTCCTAGGACAAGTCATGTTGTACTGGGCAATCAAGAAATACGCTTGATTCATCCTAGATTTTCTCCGCTAAGCCAGAACTTCTAGCTTTGTTCATTTTGATCCTGGTGGCCATTACGGTGTAAACTCGCTCCACCACAAGCGAAATACGCATCATTATTTTCCTTGTAGCCGAAAAATTCCGGTGCTTTTGGCCGACATTCTCCAGCAGGAGCGGACCAGAAAAAAATTTCGAAGGGGTTCAAAGTATCGACTTCGAAATGTTCATTGTACAATACGTAATATGTAATATCCTCATTCAGTTAAAATCAGTTTTGGTTATCGAATCTGGTTTGGAATGATTTTGAACTTAGAATGAATTTAATGTAGAAACTATTCCAAAATTTCTCAAGATTTTAAAAATTTTCGGGGGGAGGGGGATCCGGACCCCCAAGACCCTCCCCCTGGATCCCCCACTGTTCCCCAGTTTCCTTGAACGCCCGCCACACGCGCAATACCTCTCGATTGCATACAACCAGCGAGTGCGGGATCTGCTCCGAAATAGATGACCTCTTTCAAGTTCTCTGCTGAGCGTAACATTAGCTAGTCTCCCTTCCTGCATTTACGTTACATGTCCAGCCATCTGTAGTTTGTTGTGTTTCATTAGTCTTGCGTCTGCATATTTTACAATTCGTATAGCTGTAAGTCACACTACTAATTGTGTTTTAGTCGAGGCACGAAAACCAAATCGCGTTTCGTTAACACGACACCACGGTTTGGTATTGAGCAGCCGCCCCATGAACACAACCAAATTTACACACGTGCACAAAATATCTTGCACGCGTTCCACCTCAAACACGCTTTGCTTCTGTGTACAGGTTCATCTCGAATGCCGAATCCAAGCGAACGATGTTCAAACTGTGGTTTAAACATTGTGTGCATACATCGTGTGTGTATTCAAAGAAAACACACACACAAAATCAAACGAGTCACAGGACATTGAATGAACAATGTTCATGCAATGTTCTGTTGCCTCGTTCATTGAGCATTTATAACCTCACTTTTCTGACAGTTCAGAGAGCTTCTTTATATGGACATAATTTTTGATTTCACGTAATATAAAAAACGTGGTTCGAATTTTAACACCATTTAAATATGCTCGCTGCACTGTCATTTTTTCGAGTAATTTTACACATATGACGTCATCTCGCAACGTGCCACACAGATGATGAGTGAGGGAAGGAGAAAACTGCTGCCACGAACCTGTGTGTGCACCAGGCATACGCCCATCGTGTACATACATCGTCGTTGTTGTGCTATCTTATGACAAACGCCATGTTGAGGTAAACTGAATTAGACATACCACATTACTTTTCTGAAAAATCTCTGCCCGAATAGAAATGTACAGTAACAAAATCATGGTTTTCACTGTGACAGTACAGTAATTTTACAATCGGCCCTATTCTGCACGGCGTGTGACGTAAGACGACAAAACTCTTCTCACTTTACGTGACTTTTTTCACCCGATTCTGAGAGTCGACTCGGGTGATGTGAGATTCCCCATTGCAGTTAAATGGGCGTCTCACGTCACTCGAAATGACTCTTCAGAATTGGGTGAGAAAAGTCACGTAGAGTGAGGTGAGATTAGTCATCTCACGTCACACGCCGCGCAGAATAGGCTCGAATAATTTACAGTAAGTTATGGTGTTATACTGCAATACAAAAACAATAAACTTTAACGTTTTGACAGTAAATTTCAATGTTAAATCGACTTTTACAGTAAAAAGGGGGTAGTTATATGCCTTAACATAAAAAAAATCGATTATTTTCTCCATACATTTTTTCTCGAATACGGTGAAATTTAAAGTGCATTTACTGTACTAATTTTTTGCTGTATTATAAGAAAAATGCCGCTTAAATTTCAAACTACAAATATAGTCTATATGGCAACACTGTAATAAAAATTACTTTTTCTTCTAGACTCCATTGCTAATTTCCTTCAATCTCACCGATTGTTTATTGACCAAATTAAGCCAAAGATATAAATAAAAGTTCATAAGACGATGCTGTACTTTTCAAATGAGCTAGTATAAGTTGTAGATCTCATCAAATTGAACACAACATAATCACAGAGAACAGACATCCATGAACGAACAAAAATATTTAAAAAACGTGTGTAAACATTTGAATTAATATACTAAAACACTAGCGCCGCCACACCAACCTATCCCAACTATCCGTCAAATCGATTCCGGAACCGGTTCGAAATCCTGGATGAATTCAGCATGGAATCTAGCTCAAAGCTCCTACTCTACCGGTTGACGCATTTGAGCTGGAATTCATGCTGGAAGCTGGAATTCATGCGAATCGGTTCCGGACTAGTTTGACTGCCCACTGAGACGTCAAAAAAATTGTTTCAAAATCGTTCAACACGGGTCCAACGATGGACGTTCGTTGAACGGTTATTTGGACGTTGTCCAAATTGGTCCAACGAACGTCCTTCATCGGACGATTTTGAAACCAACCGTTCTTAGAGGGTGGGTAGAGGAATAACCGCTGTCAATTCTGTCGCACTTAGCCACAAAAAAACATGACGACAGTAGCGCACCTGGTTTAGATATCCAAACTACCTTCGAAACCGTTAGAGATTTTACACAAGTTGAATGCTGAAGATGGACGTCTGTTCTCTGTGACATAATGTTTGAAAAATGGTGTATCAAAGTCTTGATTTATAGCAAAAAAAACTATTTTCGGGACTTTCGACACTAAAAAAAAATTCTACACTGTCATTTTTCAGCCGATTTTCTATTTTGTGAGTGTTTTTAAAAGAAGACCTTTCTAACCTTATGCCACAGAAAACAGACGTCCATCTTCAGCATTCAACTTGTGTAAAATCTCTAACGGTTTCGAAGGTAGTTTGGATATCTAAACCAGGTGCGCTACTGTCGTCATGTCTTTTGTGGCTGAGTTCGACAGAATTGACAGCGGTTATTCCTCTGCCCAGTCAAACTAGTCCGGAACCGATTCGTACTTCCAGCAATGCGTCAACCGATAGAGTCGGAATCGGTTGTTTTCTTTGAGCTAGATTCCATGCTGAATCCATCCAGAATTTCGAACCGGTTCCGGAATCGATTTGACGGATAGTTGGGATAGGTTGGCGTGGCGGCGCTAGTGTTTTTCGTATATTAATTCAAATGTTTACACACGTTTTTTAAATATTTTTGTTCGATCATGGATGTCTGTTCTCTGTGCTTATGCTATGCTATGTTCATTTGTTTGAAATACTATGCGGTTTTGGAATAACAATATAAAAACAACCATTGTTTTGCGATTCATTCACGAAAATTATGAAAATTATTCAGCATTCTTCATAGGAAGTTTATCTGTTTCAATAAAAAATTAGAGAGAACATTTAATTCCGACCTATTTATCATCAAAATCTAACGACCTATTTATCAACAAAATCGGTTTAAAAATGGCTGAGTTATTATTTTTCCAAATTAGAAACTTGCTCGCATGAACTCTTAAGGGGATAATAACACAGCAAAAAAATCTTGTAACTTTACGTCTCGCTAGATGCACATAAAAGGAACACAATTCACATAAAATTTATATTTAATTACATGTTAAAATGTGAGTTGCTCAGCTATTCCTAGATTATTAAGTTTCAGTTAGACATCAAAAGAGTCACAATATTTAATTTTACATCTATTTGTTGTTCGACTGTGATGATTTCTGCTTAATGATTGGCTTTGTCTTGTCTTGTATATATAAATCAAACAACTTGGTTTTGAATTATCTGACGTTTCGGCCGTTTTTGGCGGCCTTTTCCTTGAAGTGTTGATCTCGCACTATATGATTCGATAATTATATCTTACGTTATTTTATCCAATTTCAAGTTCAAAGTTCACACTCATCTTTTCGAATGTATACGTAATCGAGCAAAATATATCAATTTTTTGAAAACTTTATGTGAGAGCGTCCCATTAAAAGTTCATGCGAGCAAGTTTCTTAATGGGAAAAAATACCTTTTTTCACCTCTACCTTTTTTCATCCGATTTGATGATAATTGATGATATGCGGAATTAAATGTTCTCTTTAAAAATTTATTAAAAGGCAGACGTTTCCTAATAGAAATGTTGAGAAATTTTGATATATTTCATGAAAAAATCGCAAAATGTTGGTTGATTTCATATTGTTGTCCCAAAACCGCATAGAATTTTTTGCAAATAAGCATAAAATAGCATACCGTTGAAAAGACAATTTCTCCTTTTTTCAGAACACGCAAAAATTTGAAAATCGGTTCAAAAATGACAACATAAAAAAAATTTTATGCCGAAAGTCCTGAAAAATTAATTTTATTAGTATAAATCAAGATTTTGATGGTTGATCAAACGTGATTTTGTATTGTATTTCACCTTTAACAGATCACTTGAAAAGTACATTCATTTTTTTTTTATTTTGTAGCACCGTGTGATTGATGCTTTGTTTGTATAGAAAATTTTCCATGCACGCCCGGTCAAAAAAAAATGCGGACGAATATGGTCAGGCTAAACAGATTAGAATAACAAAGAGACGCCATGTTCCGTTTGGAACTCCAATTTTACTGTTAATGTCATTCCAAACGAACAAGAGAGTCGTCAATCGTAAATGTTTAGCATTATGTGGCATTGTTGTTAAGGAAGTATTGTTATGCAATTCATTAAAATTACTAAAGATATTAAAGATAAAAATTATATCCTCAAACCAAATTTGTTACAATATCATCGTGTTTAGAAACGCTAAAGAGAAAAAGGCTTGGTTTGATGGGAGCACGAAATTCAGCATAAGGGTAACGAATACCAAATGATGCAAATAATAAATTTTGGCCTAATATGGTTTTGCTGCTGCAGAATATGATTCCTGCGGATATAACTATGTTTTAGCTGGTCGAGGAAATCAGCAGAGCAGAAGTCGCATCGAATTTTTAAATTGGTTAAAAGAAACAAACGTAATAACAACAAACAAGTTTGGTGAGGCTTGCACATTTGCAGTGTTGCCTGTGACCTGTAGCCTCGTTGCTAGTTGAATCGTTTTCACTGAATTAAGATGGCGTCTCTTTGTTATTCTACCCTGTCAAAAAATGCGGACGAGCATGGTCAGGCGATTTAAAACGTTTGACGTTTGACTCAACTCGCCTGTGCTAACTGCCCCTCGGAACAAATACAATTTGCGAATGCGATTTAAAGGCAATTTCAATACTTAGACAAATTTTCTGGCGGCTGAAATGGACTTGGTTGTTTTTCGCGCTTTTCAATCATGGCGTTTCAAGTTTGGTTTAAGCTTAAAATTGTTTTTTTGAACAATTGGTGTGTTTTCACTTGTACTTTGTTTGTCTAGTGCACTTCATTTAGCCAACGAATGTGGGAAATTGTGGAATCGTGTGTATGTATAGTAGAACAAGATCTCTGACCTAGTCTTAATGAACGTCAGATTGTGATAAGTTTTGAATTGCAATACCAATTTCACCATTGATTCTTCCTATAATTTGGTGGTGATTACCTAGTATACTGGTAAGTATATGTGAGTAGATAATGAATCCGAAAATAAGCATTATTTTTAATTTTCATATTAGGCAATTAAAGGCGATTAAATGGCGCGTTCCGTGGGCGATTCGGGGGCGATTTAAGGGCGGGTTGGGCGGCAAAAAATGACGGCGGCAAACCGCCCAAATGTTGCATTTGAAATAGCCCCCTAATTGCCAGCAATTTGCTGGCAAATTGAAGGGCAATTAGCGCATCCGAGTTGGCAAATAGCCCCCCGTTAGCCAGCAACTTGCCCTTTTTGACTGGGTAGTCTCTTTAGGCCAGGCGATTTAAACAGTTTGACGTTTGACTCAACTCGCCTGTGCCAATTGCCCCTAGGAACAAATGCAATTTGCGAAATGCGATTTAAAGGGAATTTCAATACTTACACGCAGAATTTTATTTATGCGTCGATAGCATACTTTTCTATCTGCCTCTCGTTTCTTCTACTGTAAATTTTATGCATTGGACATATTTGGTCTATCCACTCATTGAATACTTACTAGAGGTATATGCATGAAAATGCATAAAAATCACAACAGAAGAAAAGAGACGGGAATAGAAAGTATGCTAACTATGCATATCTTTGTTTCTCAGTGTAGACAAATTTTCTGGCGGCTGAAATGGAGTTGGTTGTTTTTAGCGTTTTTCCAACATGGCGGTTCATGTTTGGCTTCAGCTTAAAATTGTTTTTTTTTAACAATTGGCATGTTCTCGCTTGAATTTTGTTTGTTTCGTGCTCTTCACTAAGCCAACGAATGTGGGAAATTGTGGGATCGTGTGTAAGTATAATAGAACAAGATCTCTGACCCAAAATCTTAATAAACGCCAGATTGTGGTAAGTCTTGGTGTGCAATATCAATTTCACCATTGATTCTTCGTATAGTTTGGTGGTGTTTATGTGAGTAAATAATGAATCCGAAAATAAGTATTATTTGTAATTTTCATATTAGGCAATGGCGTTTTCCGTGGGCGATTTGGGGGCAATTTAAAGGCGGGTAGGGCGGAAAAAAATGACGGCGGCAAATCGCCCAAATGTTGCATTTGAAATAGCCCCCTATTGTCAGCAATTTGCTGGCAAATTGAAGAGCAACTAGCGCATCCGTGTTGACAAATTGCCCTCCATTAGCCAACAACTTGCCCGTTTTGACTGGGTGGTTATGACATGTCATACATATTTTGTCATCAATACACAATGAGGTTGATACTAAGGTATGGCAATGCTATTGCTCTCTCCCTCCAAAGAGAACAGGAAAAGAGACGAATAGTGTGAAGCCAACACGGTTAAATAAAGCAACCTGCAGAATAAGTACTTTTAACTTACTTTTGAGTTGTGCGTCGCTTTCGCACTTATTAGTGTTGTCAAAATTAAAACGAGAGATTCGACTCAGTCGAGGTCTTCCGTGGAGGAACGTACTTTTGAGTTGTTTGGGGTATACTCAAAATTAGGTAAATTCAACTTAAATTTGAGTATAAAAAACCTATCAATGAGTTGTAATTTTCGCCGTGGTTAAATGGAAACTACCTTCAACACGGTTTACCTAATTTTAAGTTCCCCCACGATACCACGAGATTGAGTCAAAGGAACTCAATTTTAGGTAGTTTTTCGTTTCCGTGAAAAACACCTTATTGAGCAGACCAATCGTACATTGAAAATAAACATTACTCATGCCTGAGTTGGAGGAGATAAGTATTGTACATCTATCAAAAAAGAAATTTGATTTTCGTCAGAATTTAGTTCAATCGTGATTGTGTAAGGTCCATCCTAGAGTATATATATGAGTAAAAACAAGCTTTAGAATTATTTCATCTCTTTGTTTCGAAATGCACATCGTTTGATAAACAAATCCAACGATCGACAAAATATAATAGGAGTCACTTAAAGTACTGTCTGTGGAAGCGGTTGCCAAAATTCTAGTGTTGAAATCATCATAAAGAGAGTATTGCTGTTTTGACTGATTTTCACTCTTCGTCTCTTTCCCTATTCTCTTTGTCTCCCTCGATCTCAGTAAAGCACGTGGAAGCAGATATATGAAAAATATATGGAGTTGAACTTTATTACGTAATAAAGTTACAGAAATTGAGCGAGAGAGCAATACAGCATTGCCACACCTTAGTATCCAGTACATTGATCAATACACACTAGGTTTGTTCCAGTACACGGAAGTCACTCCGGAGTAAACAGGAGCAAAAAATCTTTGCTCCTTTTTACTCCGGTTTGCTACCAGAAGAAGAAAAAAGAGAAGAAGAGAGTACAGGAACGATTTTCTCCGGAGTACTTCCAGTTTCTCCTGGTACTGGAACAGACCTCCTTATGTACGGCTCATGTACTTTTCTACGGCTCATGTACGTACACGTTACATCACACAAATGACGAATTTCGCGCCAAAACGTATTCGGAGTTGGCAGCACAGCGAGTCGACGGTCACCTCGTGCGGTAGATTCTCAGCGGTTTTGCACCAATGTCGTATATACAGGTCTGGCGAAGATGGCACTTTGGTATTCGTAAGATGAATCTTACATGAGTGGTGTGAGTGATCACAGTATAAATCGACTTGCTTTCGTCATAGCGGTCGTTCCGCTCCCATTGAATCGTGTGACCGCTATGACGTCGACCCGTTGTGCTTCTGGATTGTTTACATATTTTTGGTTGCCAACACTAGCAAACCGTGTGTTCTGCCACACCTATATATACAGCATTGGTTTTGCACCGCTTTTGCTCATGGGGCTCGGTTATGCGGCTAAGCCGCATCAGATAGGCGTACCTCTGAGCTGTGCGTCTAACAAAATTTAATCATCACTAGTACCAATTCCACACGAACACACGGTAAAAGCATCACCGCTGGAACCATTCCAACAGCGCGTAGAAAACAGCACAGCGGAAAAGCGAGATGCGTTAAGGACGATTCAGACGATACATCAGCTTCCGTCAACGTCAACGGAACGTCACCGTTCCGTCAGGATAAGTTTAATACTTTTCTCTTATGCCCGTTCACACGTGCCGTACGTCAAAACGTTCCGTGCCGTTGATGTTGTGTGTGAATGCCTCCATCTAACTGCATGTAACTTATCCTGACGGAACGGTGACGTTCCGTTGACGTTGACGGAAGCTGATGTATCGTCTGAATCGTCCTTTAGACACACTAACGCTCGAACAAGAAATGCCTAAGGCGACGCCTAGTACGACGCAGGGTGGCCAGATAGAATTCCTTAATATCGGTAGGGTCACTAAAAGTTTATCGGTAGTTATCGGTAGGCCGGGTTGTTGTCCCAAAAACGTAGTATTGACATAGAATTCTAAAATACTGACAACACAGATCTCAGACCAAATCCAACCCAAAAAATGAATGTTGAGTAGGATGTGTCCAAAATCAATAAAAATCGGTAGTTTTCGGTAGGAATAACGAAATATCGGTAGTTTTGCCTTGGTCGTCTGTGAATCGGTAGGGAAGACCAAAATCGGTAGGACTAGCGATAAATCGGTAGGTCTGGCCACCCTGAGTACGAGCAGCCGTGAGTGGTTTGCGTGCAAGATGGAGATAAAGGTGGGAACATTTGACACTTTTGAGTGTATTAGTATTATACTTGCAAAATTAAGCATGGCGGCCGGGGCCCTTGAAGTAAACATCAACATCCGAGCGAGCATCCTGATTCTTTGGCGCACGATGAAAAGTGAGAAAAGGCCGAGCTTCACTTCGGATCTATCGATTAGAACCCCGTATAAATAAATACCATTCCAGAAATCTTCGGAACCATATCCTAACTATTCATATAATACTCACCATATTGGGAATACTACTGATACATTCCACCGTTATAATTCAACTATTATGCTACCATACTCATTTTAGTTACCATTTCCAATACCTTCCGTGTATCCTACATTGGAGATTTGTATACTACATTGTACTTTTGCGCTACAGGTTAATATTGCTCTGGTGGCCTTTGTTATTCGCATATCTATTCACGCTGCTTCAAAAACCTGTAGCTTAACATGATCAAAAATCCTCGTCTTGCAATATCACGGCGATAGCTCCGTTGGATAAACCGACAGTCCAGTTAATCTTTACCAAGCTCCTCATCAGAAGTTGCGTGTAACAAAATAAAATTTAATCAATCGATAGAATTGAAATGCGAAAGGGAAGACATTTCTTTTCTGCGCCAAATATTTTATACATCGCTAGATCTAACACATGCATGCCACCATCATCTGTATAGTTCTTGAATGGTATGTTGTCAAAATGTATATGGAAAATCGCATATTTTGGTACGGTGACTGTTCTTAACGACCCGTTGTTTGTATGGTCGAGCATGGAAAAACGACACTGGTTATGTTCGATATTATACCAGGCAATGGTTAATCTATTGTTGAACGAACCATATTGAAAATGGTTTTTCAACGTTTGATTCAATGGTTGGCATATGGTACAGATTTATGCGGGACACTTACGGACACTTTTTACCTCGAAAAAATCGATTAAATTAACTATGACCGAACCAAAACAAAACTTATGGCAACAGAAAGGCCCGCTACGTCAACTGTTTGTGCTTTTCTTCTTCATATCCTCTTGTTTTTTCGGCTTCACCAAAGAAAAATGACAACCGCACTCACACACAGAAAAAAATGTGCACACCTTTTCCGTCTTGGTTTGCGTGAGAGGAGAGTTCTTTCAGTTGGCGCTATTTTTTATTCCTCTTTTATTACCGTTCCATTCTTTCGATTTTTTTTTTGCAACTGCAAAGAGCAAACGTAAGCGGCTAAGCGCTGCATTGCATCAGCGAAGAAATTTAAATTCCACAGCGGATAAGAAAGAAAGAAAAGATATTGAATTTTGATGGCTCGTGGATATCAGTGTTGAATGTAAGTGTATAGGCATAGGGTAACGAGCTTGTTTTCACCCTATTTGTATTGTCATTTCATCTCATTCAGACCAGTTAAACCATTTTGTTTCCAATCTCTGTTGTTATACATCTAAACGTCAAAAACAACTGGTCACTTTTACACTGAGATGCCAAATTTGCAGACATTCTGCAAATTCGCAAACTTTAATTTTAGCTTCAGATTTTTTCGATGTCGCAGATATTTGCAGATTTTTTAGTTTGGTTGCAGATATTTACAGATCTTTGAAAATAACGGCTTTTGGTTACACTAGTTTCAAATCTACTCTAGGTTTTTCCTCCAGAAGCTCTTTCTCTTTACTTATCTTGGGCTATAAATGCACTATTTTCATTTAATCATCATCAATAAGCCATTTTAAGTCAAGAATAGTTTTCCTGACATTTTTTGCTTTTCCCAGGCTTTTAAAATTATTTTTGCAGACATTTCAAAAAAGAATCTGGCATCTCTGCTTTTACATCACTTTTTTGGCTGGCAAAAAGTTGAAGACTGCTGACTTTTTAGCAAATTGAATATCTAATTTCATGATTCTGCTAACTGATTATACAACAATGTATGTTAAAAGATGTGATTGTTACCGATGAACGTTATTAAGAATTCAAAGTTTCCTCTCGGAGACACTAAATTGTTCCCTCTATATTTGCTTCCCGAGACATAACTCGGGACGAGTTGCTTTAGGCGTTCACATATATCATGTGAACTGTTTGGATTTTTTGTGTCTAACTGGTGCTAATTTGGGTACTAGTTTAGATACATCGTCTAACTGAACACCCAGATGGCGCTAGTTACTGACGAGATGAACAAAAAAAAACACGAAACACAAAAAAGCAAAACTGCTTGTTCATATGTCAGTGGCGCCATAATTTCAAATGTGGCCACAGTCCCAACAACAAATATATTTAAAATGACCGTTAAAGCGGGCGAAGCTTTGTTTTTGAGTGTTATGTCTGTTAGTCTGTGCTAATACTTCCTAATTCGTAACTCAACCCCCTCCTCTTCCTCTCGATGATTAAAATTAAAATTAAAGTATTTCAATCTCAAAAATTTCTGCCGTATTATTCGTTCTCCAGTGTTAGTGGCTCGGTCGATCATTGCTTGACCAAAAAGTTGTTTGGCGGAATGGTCATTTGCCAGAATGACATTTAACTGAATGGGTCGTTTACCGAATATCCGCTGACCAATTTATGGCTAAAATGCAGAATGATCGCTTGACTGAGTGTCCGTTTATTCGCAATTTTGATGTACCGTACACACTCAATACGACTTGGCAATTTCCCAACAGCTGTGTAGTCAGCAAATTTAGAAACTGATATCTCAGTAAAGTGCGATTAGCTTGCTGATTTTCGGTGAAATATTTTCCGAGTTTCAGCACTCAAACGTCACTTTTACTGAGATCTCAGCAAAAAAAAATGATGTTTGCTGAATCTCAGCTGTTGAGATTTCAGTAAAAGATGGAAAAAAGCTGAGATTCGACAGAAAAAATTAAGTATTCTCAAGATCAAACATCAGCGTCCTCCATTTTGGTCATTATGCTCGACCGATATTGTTAAAAATTGAGATTTAATTTAAACAGCACTCTCTTATAAGAATAAACCTATATGAATATTTAATGCACACTTCCGAACTAGCTTTCAACGTTGATCCATAAGCTCTTCGTCCTAAAATGACATATAAGCCCTCGATGCGGCATATTTCGACGGCTCATGAAGGATTGGTTGCGGGCGAAAAACTCGCCCTGACAGAAGCCAACAGGAATAAAATAATCCTGCACGATGCCCGGTGGGCCGGTTCCGATCCACTTTGTTTACGCATCTTCTCCAACCAATGCTGATTAAGGTTTTAACCATGTTTCGTGCCGGAACCGTCCCCTCTAAATTTATTCGCTTCCCGAACCGAGAAGGACAAAGAACGTTTTACATCTTCAATTCATTCGACGTTGGAAACAATTTATTTGCATGTTCTACTCCGATCTGGCTTTTTTTTCTATAGTTGAATCCTTTTTAAATATTCATGGCTGTCTCCCGTCTTGCCCAGGGACAACAAAATTTTCCGGCCAACCCACATACGACTGAGCACGACATACGAGGGCAATCGAAATCTAGCTATTTGCAGGCCGCGACACACCACTCTTGGCTCGGTTCTGTTGTAGGTAGGTACTTGGAATTTATAAAAAAAAAGTTAGGCTTAATGGCTACTTGAGAAAAGGATTCTCTTGGGTCCTGTTTGAAATTGACTTTAGAGGTGCTACCGCTGTTCAACCGTGCCTCAAGGAGGCAGCTTCGGAAACTCGACAGGTCAGTCCGGTTGTTTGTCGGTGGAATCAGGGCAAGGTGGGCTAAGAGAGAGAGAACAAGCGCATTCAATTTCCTGTGCTTTAGCAAACAAACCTCCTGGATAAATAGTAACTTGAAGATTCGTTCAATTCGATCCCCGGTCGGCATGATGTCAAGTGAATAAAAACGACCGGACCCCGGTAAAGAACAGATTCTTTGGGCTGGTCTTTTGTTTTGAGCTATTGTAAAGAAGGTCGGTCGGGAAACACACAGAGAACGTTAGACGTTCGATTGTTTGTAGCTCTTGAGCTTTAGAGCACACACATACTAACGTAGGTGAGTAGACGGCACTTACAATTACTTCTAGGTTTAGTAGACATCTCAGAGAGGTCGGTTTTGTTTGTCATTACTTACACTTGACGATATTTGTAGCCAATAAAACAATGAATTTATCATGCCTATCTACAAAGCAATCAAATTAAATTGGTTTTTATCCACTCAGTACGGTCGTTTGGAATAATTCACCTAATTTAATTTTATTTCGCCCTTTTATGGCAATAAAAATCAATCGCCAATTTCAAACCACAAAATTAGCTTATCCGAGCTCCGAGCGGTGGCGCCATGAATTAGCTACTGAAGGCTGTCCCACTTGTGGAACCTTGAAACCAGGCAGCCCATCACAGGAATTACACTTTTAATTAGCAATGGCAGTGGAAAAACACGAACCGAATCGTCCCAATAATGCCCCAGGGCAATTATGGCTAGAGCGGAAATCGCTTGCCATAAAATTAACGATATCGATTTGAAGCACACTTCGAAAAGGTTTCCCCTCTCTCTCTCTCACACACACTCCAGCCGGGGGTCGCTCGGGTTCCGATCGTGGACCACTTTTTTTACATTCATTGAAGTGTCACGGTGGGAGCAATGAAAATTGGTGTACTTACAAGGTGTATAAATAGACAGATTGAAGGACAGTGTATCAAAAAATTGTCCGCACAGGGATTGCTCGCATGCGCAGATGTACATTAAACACATTAAGTTAAAGAATAAAAACCTTAAATTTGTTTATTTATAAACTAAAATAACTCTTTAATTCTATCAACACATTAAATATAAGAAAAAATCGTTCAACTGTAAAAAAGTAAATAAAACAAACATCTCTTCCAGAAGCAATGTCAAACAAATGTTCGTACATAACAAGAAATGTTATTGAACTAACTTAAAATGGAAAATTAATACTTGGTATGACCACCTTTTGCTGCAATTACGACCTTAATCGCGCGACATTAAAATCGTACGACTTTAAAATCGCACGCACTAAAATCGCCGCCGATCGACCGACTTTAATCACTAAGATCGGCCGACTTTAAAATCGCGCGACTTTAAAATTGCGCGACTTTAAAATTGCGCAAAATTAAAATTGCGCGACTTTAAAATTGCGCGACTTTAAAATTGCACGACTTTAAAATTGCGCGTCTTTAAAATTGCGCGACTTTAAAATTGCGCCACTTTAAAATTGCGCGACTTTAAAATTTCGCGACTTTAAAATCGCGCCACTTTAAAATTGCGCCACTTTAAAATTGCGCGACTTTAAAATTGCGCGACTTCAAAATTGCGCGACTTTTAAATTGCGCGACATTAAAATTGCGCGACTTTAAAATTGAGCCACTTTAAAATTGCGCGACTTTAAAATTGCGCTACTTTAAAATTGCGCGACTTTAAAATTGCGCGACTTTAAAATCGCGCGACTTTAAAATTGCGCGTCTTTAAAATTGCGCGACTTTAAAATTGCGCTACTTTAAAATTGCGCAACTTTAAAATTGCGCGACTTTAAAATTGCGCGACTTTAAAATTGCGCGACTTTAAAATTACGCCACTTTAAAATTACGCCACTTTAAAATTGCGCGACTTAAAAATTGCGCGACTTTAAAATTGCGCGACTTTAAAATCGCGCGACTTTAAAATTGCGCGACTTTAAAATTACGCGACTTTAAAATTACGCCACTTTAAAATTGCGCGACTTTAAAATTGCACGACTTTTAAATTGCGCGACTTTAAAATTGCGCGACTTTAAAATTGCGCGACTTTAAAATTACGCGACTTTAAAATTGCGCGACTTTAAAATTGCGCGACTTTAAAATCGCGCGACTTTAAAATTGCGCGACTTTAAAATTGCACGACTATAAAATTGTGCGTCTTTAAAATTGCGCGACTTTAAAATTACGCGACTTTAAAATTGCGCGACTTTAAAATTGCGCGACTTTAAAATTGCACGACTATAAAATTGCGCGACATTAAAATTGCGCGACATTAAAATTGCGCGACTTTAAAATCGCGCGACTTTAAAATTGCGCGACTTTAAAATCTCGCGACTATAAAATCGCGCGACTTTAAAATCGCGCGAATTTAAAATCGCGCGGCTTTAAAATCGCGCGACATTAAAATCGCGCGACTTTAAAATTGCGCGACTTTAGAATCGCACGACTTGAGAATCACACGACTTGAGAATCACACGACTTGAGAATCTCACGACTTGAGAATCACACGACTTGAGAATCACACGACTTGAGAATCACACGACTTGAGAATCACACGACTTGAGAATCACACGACTTGAGAATCACACGACTTGAGAATCACACGACTTGAGAATCACACGACTTGAGAATCACACGACTTGAGAATCACACGACTTGAGAATCACACGACTTGAGAATCACACGACTTGAGAATCACACGACTTGAGAATCACACGACTTGAGAATCACACGACTTGAGAATCACACGACTTGAGAATCACACGACTTGAGAATCACACGACTTGAGAATCACACGACTTGAGAATCACACGACTTGAGAATCACACGACTTGAGAATCACACGACTTGAGAATCACACGACTTGAGAATCACACGACTTGAGAATCACACAACTTGAGAATCACACGACTTGAGAATCGTGCGACTTTAAAATCACGCGACTTTAAAATCGCGCGAATTTAGAATCGCACGACTTGAGAATCGCACGACTTTAAAATCGCACGACTCTAAAATCGCGCGACTTTAACATTGCGCGACTTTAACATTGCGCGACTTTAAAATCGCGCGACATTAAAATCGCGCGACTTTAAAATTGCGCGACTTTAGAATCGCACGACTTGAGAATCACACGACTTGAGAATCACACGACTTGAGAATCACACGACTTGAGAATCACACGACTTGAGAATCACACGACTTGAGAATCACACGACTTGAGAATCACACGACTTGAGAATCACACGACTTGAGAATCACACGACTTGAGAATCACACGACTTGAGAATCACACGACTTGAGAATCACACGACTTGAGAATCACACAACTTGAGAATCACACGACTTGAGAATCACACAACTTGAGAATCACACGACTTGAGAATCGTGCGACTTTAAAATCACGCGACTTTAAAATCGCGCGACTTTAACATTGCGCGACTTTAACATTGCGCGACTTTAAAATCGCGCGACATTAAAATCGCGCGACTTTAAAATTGCGCGACTTTAGAATCGCACGACTTGAGAATCACACGACTTGAGAATCACACGACTTGAGAATCACACGACTTGAGAATCACACGACTTGAGAATCACACGACTTGAGAATCACACGACTTGAGAATCACACGACTTGAGAATCACACGACTTGAGAATCACACGACTTGAGAATCACACGACTTGAGAATCACACGACTTGAGAATCACACGACTTGAGAATCACACGACTTGAGAATCACACGACTTGAGAATCACACGACTTGAGAATCACACGACTTGAGAATCACACGACTTGAGAATCACACGACTTGAGAATCACACGACTTGAGAATCACACGACTTGAGAATCACACGACTTGAGAATCACACGACTTGAGAATCACACGACTTGAGAATCACACGACTTGAGAATCACACAACTTGAGAATCACACGACTTGAGAATCACACAACTTGAGAATCACACAACTTGAGAATCACACGACTTGAGAATCGCGCGACTTTAAAATCACGCGACTTTAAAATCGCGCGACTTTAGAATCGCACGACTTGAGAATCGCACGACTTTAAAATCGCACGACTCTAAAATCGCGCGACTTTAACATTGCGCGACTTTAGAATCGCGCGACTTTAGAATCGCACGACTTGAGAATCACACGACTTTAAAATCGCATGACATTAAAATGGCACGAGTTTAAAATCGCCCGACTTTAAAATCGCGCGACTTTAAAATCGCACGACTTTAAAATAGCGCGACTTTAAAATAGCGCGACTTTAAAATTGCGCGACTTTAAAATTGCGCCACTTTAAAATTGCGCGACTTTAAAATCGCGCGACTTTAAAATTGCGCGACTTTAAAATCTCGCGACTATAAAATCGCGCGACTTTAAAATCGCGCGACTTTAAAATCTCGCGAATTTAAAATCGCGCGGCTTTAAAATCGCGCGACATTAAAATCGCGCGACTTTAGAATCGCACGACTTGAGAATCACACGACTTGAGAATCGCGCGACTTGAGAATCGCACGACTTTAAAATCGCACGACTCTAGAATCGCGCGACTTTAATATTGCGCGACTTTAACATTGCGCGACTTTAGAATCGCACGACTTGAGAATCACACGACTTTAAAATCGCATGACATTAAAATGGCACGAGTTTAAAATCGCCCGACTTTAAAATCGCACGACTTTAAAATCGCACGACTTTAAAATCGCGCAACCTTAAAATTGCGCGACTTTAAAATCGCGCGACTTAAAAATAGCGCGACTTTAAAATCGCGCGATTTTAAAATGGTGCGACTTTAAAATCGCGCGACTTTAAAGTCCCCGTTTGGGGATTTTTTTGTTGGGACCGTTTTAGTATTAAATGTCTTGCTATTAGAGCATTTTTTCTGATTACCGTAAAGGTATTACGGCCGAGCTTCGGGTGTAAAATAGACAAGTCTACTGTCCAGTTTATTTTTGACATTCAATTATTGACACTTGATATTGCCATTTGAAATTTGTTGTTACCAGTATTGTCGAAGCTGGAAGTGATCAAGTGTCAAAACGAAGTGACAAAGCAAACAAAAATGCTAATGAATAATCAAGCACTCACTGTTACGCTCGACTATCTCTCAGAATTCAATTTCCATCGCAAACTATTCCGCTGAGTGCAGAATATTTAATCGAGTAGACATGGAAATCGCACCGCCATGCGAGTTGCACTTTTTTCCCCAGCCCGCGTCAGCACATTAAGATAATGAGCAATCCTGAAAGCAAGCAGGAAAGTGTTCCTTCGAAACGATCCACCATCGATTTGGGTCAGCCGCAGTTCGATTAATCTATGTACCAGGAATGGGTTGGAAACCGCTTAGCAGACCCTCTCCCACCCCGTCTAGCCGGCCGTCCGGAGTCTACTTCATAGGAAAAAATCAATATTGCATCCATTTGCCACTCATATGCCCGAAGCTAGTTCCGAATGGAAAGTGCGAGTGAGAGGGTGCGAAGGGGCACAAATTGAACATGCTTCTCGCTAGACGCTGCACCATTCCGAGTGACACGGGAGGGTCATTATTTCTTATCAAACAGTATAAAAATGGAGCGCTTTATTAAACAAGTCATCTCTCTCGCCTCCAGGGGGTCATCAGACCGCAAACGATTCGCAGAAGTGGACCGTGCTTCCTACCACGGGCCAAGTATGATCCGGAGGACGACGGAGAACTGCTCAACGTGGTCGTAAAGCGGGCAGCGAAATTTGAATTTACGATCGACCGGTACGGGGAAAGGTGAATTCGTGCGGAAAGGACTTCTCAGAATCTAGATTGAAATTTGTACAAACTATTGGAAGACGCGTGCGATCGGGTTTGCTGAAATTTCGAAATGAAATGCCAGCGACAAATATTGGTGTGCGAAAAATTGAGCGGTTCTCACTTGGAAAACACATTGGTTGAAGTTTTGCAATAGTTGGAGACGGTTACGGTGGCAGGAACGAAGGCGGATCATAAAACTAAACGACTTGGTTGATTTACAATGCATTTCAAAATTTTACGCTTAATGCTCGAACAGATACGGAGGATTGACGATTTTCCAAACCGTGCTGTTCGAATGCGTACTGTATTCCGGTGGTCGCTGGTTGGCGACCAAAACTCGTATTTCAGATAAGGAATATCCGACTACCACCCCGCCTCCCACGATCTGCACACTCAATCTTTACGATACCCGGCGTACATTACCATAATGAATAGCGTGCAATAAAAATTTGTTCCAATTCCGCAGATGGAATTTTCTTTTTCGGCTTGACTTCACATCACAGTCGATGGCAGGGTAGGGTTCACACATATCCACTAGCGTGGCGGGGTTGTTGTTCGCGTGACGGTAGACAGATGGTGGAAGATTTTTTTTTACCTTAATCCACGTGGGATAATATTAGGAAAAATTGCACGGGACCTTATTCTTTCCTGGCTTTACCTCACGGCATTACTGCGGGGGGACACTCACACTCCAATCCAATCCTCCTTAGTAGTTAGTTCTTTCAGTAGGGTTACAGCTCACCTCCTCGACATCTTACCAGTTTTCGATCATCCACGCAACGTGACAATTTCTGTAGGGCAGTAGGAAAGCTCGCTGTGGGTCAAATATTAGTGACCTTCCCCTACGAGGACAATCTGGGCGGCCAACTTCAAACTGTGCAATTTATTGATTCCTTCGACTCCCTTGTGCCATTTAGTACTACTAGCTCGATGAGCTTCCGATTTATTCGCAAACTACTCGGTCTAGTCCTCGACGATGAACCTAGCCTACTCCGACGGAAAGTTCATCGCCGAGAGAAGTTCTCTTGAAACCATGCCAACCAGACAGGTGCCGAGGTCAGTTCGGCGATTCCGGTGTAACAGAGTGTCCGGTTTGCTGGTGCCCCGAAGACCCACGACTGGTGGTTTCTCGTCGCGGTTTATTCAGTATATTGCCGGTGGTAAATCTGTCTTACGCGAACTGAGAGTTCCCTGGTAGGATGCCGGGGTCGGTCCGATGATTCTCGGTGGAGTCCGGTTTGGTGGTGCTCCGACGACCCATACTCGGTACTTTGTCGCAATCTACTCGACTAGTTCCCGGCGGTGTATCTAGCCTACTCATTCTGTAGACGACCTTATCTGGGTTGATGTCCGGTCCTCCCGTTTCAAGCATCTCCCTGCGCGTTGCTTCAAATTTCCGACATTCGAAGACCACATGCTCCGGTGGCCCTTGGACGTTTTCACGTACCGGGCACAATGGTTGCGTGACCGAAACGAAGAATATAACTCCTGAAGCAACCGTGACCCGACAGGAGCTGTGTCAGTTGGAAGCTCACCTCTCCATGCTTTATATTGACCCACGTCGACAGGTTTGGGATGAGCCGTTAGGTCCACCTTCCCTTCTCCGTATTGTCCCATTCCTATTACCACCTCGCCATGGAATCGATTCTCACAATCTTCCTCACGTTTCTGGTGTTTCTCCGATTGTAGCACACGATATCCTCCGACAGAGTGACGCAGGTGGGGAACATCCCCGCGATAACGCATACTGCCTCGGAAGATATTGTTATGTACGCACTCGCGACAGCCATCAGCCGGATCGTTCTGTTAAGTTTTTCGCGGTTCCGCTTAGTTTTTAGATCTGCACCCCCGGCGGGAACCCATAACGCAATATAGATGACGAAACACTTGAAACTTTTCTGAAGACACCGTAACTCTAAAACAATAGATAATGCCACGTTTTAACATTTTCCGACTACTTCGTGTCGGTTTTCTCCTGATCCTATATTTCTCGGCCAATTTTCAGTGTAGAGACATGCCACTTTCACTGGAAATTTCAAAACAGTATATTTAAAAATATAGTTATTTGCATATTTTTGAAAATAATATATAATTCATGAAAGAAAAAAACAAAAAAAAATAACAATAATATTGTTGCCGTCTAGTTTCTTTCTTAATGATCTAAGACAAGACGTGACAATCGGCTTCTTATTTTTCCTTCGGCATTCTTCTTTTCGCACATTTTCACCCTGCCGAAATGTTCCGAACAGTGTTGCTATTTTTATTAATGAAAATGGAGTCTTGTTAATTTATTTTATGCTGACAATATTTTGTATCTTGAATCCACTATATTGATGAAGGACACCGTTTTTCCATGTCATAGGTGTTAAGTAAGGTTTGATGAAGCCATGTTCTAAATAATTTTAGATAATAGTGTAGTTTGTCTTATTTTTGTTAAAGTTAATCAACCATGTATACGGTAAATGCTAGAAAAATACTAGTTTTATTTTGCCGCAGAATTTCAATTCAATTTAGTCATTTTTACTTTTTTTCCGATAATAATTTTATTTGTCAAAAGTCTCGGTGCTATTCGTAGATTGCATACCAACGATTATCATGTTGCCTAAAGTTATATTTAAAAAAAAACTAGATTTAAGGGCGTTGTCATAGAAAATGCCCTATAAATCGATAACCTTTAGTCCTACAAGCTCAAGTTCTTCAACAATGTTCTTCACTATGAGCATTTATAAAACTTTGTCGAAGACACCAACTTTCTACCTCGTCAGTATAAAAAGTTAATTTTTTTTAGTTCGATCATAGTAAGCCATGTCTAATTTCAGTTGTTATCAGATTGTAGGGAATATTCATAAGAACAATTTCTCCAAAGACACCCTGTGAATATATTCGATGGTTTGGCCTCTAGTGAATTAAGTTCATATTTTTGGCGTTTCCGACCACTGTGCATCGCTTGCTTGAAAATTCTATGAATCAGATTACAATTTGTGAGAAAAAAAATGAATGTTTATTAAAAACACTGGAAAAACCGGCTCAAATTTAAAAAAAAACTAGAAGATTTTTCCGATTGTCTGTTTGACTGGACGTTGTAAAAAAACTAGAAGAATCCAGTTTAAACTGGAAGGTTGGCATCGCTGGGTGTCACTGGTTCCCAGATTCAAATATTTTGCCTTTGATGCTATCAATGAAATATTGGCGATAATAATATTTTCCTACCTTGTTCGTCTGCATTTCACACCGATTCATACTTACGAGAGCCCTGCTTCTTGCCCTTTGCTTGCTTCGCTCGATTCCGTCGCTGAAGTATGGTATGTGAAAAATCACTACCACCACCCAGCTTAATATTGCTATCCTTCTTTTTCACTGCACACTGGTATATCCAAATATTTCAGTCATTCGTCAGCAGGGATGCCATATTAAAATCTGTGTTTCGGTCAAAAAAATCTTTTTACCATCTGTGATGACTAAAACAGGAAAAAAATCTGTGAAAATCTGTGATAAATTTCCAAAAAATCTGTGAAAAATCACAATATTTCCAACAATCTGTGAAATTTTCATCAAAACGCCAAAAATCTGTCATCTGTGAAAAAGAATCTGTGATCAAAAATTGTGAAAAAAAATCTGACATTACAGAAAAATCTGTGAATATGGTAACCCTGTTCGTCAGATCTCACAAGTTTCTCTCTTCATTTCCGATTTAAATTCACACACACACTTATCTACTACTATTCGCACTAGCACTAGAGAAGGAACAAAGGAAGAGAAAAAACGGAGAAAAAAATCGCGTGGTCTCGTCTCTGCATTCGCTCCGCTCGCCGTCGTCCGTCGCCTTCGTCCCACGCAATAGAGGCGGAATTTCGTTCTCCTTTCCCATCCGCTGGCGCTCCCTTGATGTAACGCGTTCTTTCGCATTTTTATTTTGCCGATTTTAGCGGCCACTTCACTATATTTCTAGAGAACATTTTTAAGCGGACGTAAGTAACATTGAGAGCGCCTCTTTTGGTTTACTTTCTCTTTCGTTTATTACGAAGTCATTATAACACTTTGCACTAATTTTCCAGTACATATCGAAAGCCGACGGTTTTTACTAGAATATTAGGCAAAGAGTAGAGTAGTAAATGTTGAAATGGCCGAGTAATGAACAGAAGAGAAAGACCCCAAAGAGAATCTCTCCTTGTTACTTACGTCCTATCGAAAATTTTCTCTAGATTTAGCAAAAAATCTTCACCGGTTTCCGGAATTTCCGTCTGCACTCCGGTTATTCTGATACACTTAACACATTCACATTCTACACTACCGCGACATTTACCGATGAAAAAGCACTTTTCTCAGCTCCGCAAAAAAACCCCGTACAGAGAGAAACTTGAAAACGAAAAAAACCAAAAAAAATAACCTGCATTTTTGTCCTAAAAAATCTTTTCATCTGTATTTACATTTCAAAAAATCTGTGTCAATATCTGTATCGACCTAGGTGCAGATCACTTGTGATGCATTTTCAAAAATCAGCTAAGTTAAATGCATTTCTTGCAATCAAAATAGAAATCCATAAAGTATTTTGCGTTGCGTGCAATTTACTTTGTGTTGGGTGTAAGACGTCAAAACCTTACAAAACCACTAGCCCTACGTTCAACAAAACGTCGAACAAAGTGGATCAGTGTAGGATGTTTGTTAAACAAACTTTTCTGCAAAGGATTGCAAAGTCGATGCAAAAATGGAATTTTAATGCATTTTGTTCTAATTTGGTACAAATTTGTTATACATTCTCAGAGTGATCGGCCCCTAGGTATCGACACAGAGTTTTTGAAAAGTAACTCTAGTGGTTTGAATCGGTCAAGCAATGACCTGTTTACATTTTCGTAAAAAAACAATAAAAATCTTTCTGATATTTTGCATCCAGAAAGTTGAACTTCATCGATGTGCACAAAGGAAAAATATTTTTAATGACTTCACATGATATGTATAATATTATATACATTAAGTCGACCAATATAGCTGTCAAATTTTTGTACAAAAGATTAAAAAATAACAGAGTCACATTTTCAGCTAGCCCCTTTAGCCCTAGAAACGAAGAGTTTTTACATTAAGCCATTTGATCCTGCTACTACCACTGCTGAACAAATCGCCGCTTATATCCACAGTATTACTGGCTGGGGATATGATTCCTTCAGCTGCCATCGTTTAATGCTGATATTATAAGTTTCTGCTGATGAAATGATACGAATTTCGTTACGTATCATCGTATACCCAAGTAGCCAAAAGTTCGTATAAGCTTCTCGTTTTAAGTGATTTTGCGATACGATAGATGTTCTAATAGCGTCCTAAGCAGCTTTCAAGTTCCATTAAAGCTTAAGCAGCTTGACAGTCCGTAAAGAACTTTATATGAACTTCACAGTGTGCTTTTCATGTAATATCCGAACGTCGGGTTGCTTGGGATATGCTGGTATAAACACAG
Source organism: Topomyia yanbarensis (assembly GCF_030247195.1). NCBI lineage: Eukaryota > Metazoa > Arthropoda > Insecta > Diptera > Culicidae > Topomyia > Topomyia yanbarensis. Next base: position 23,135,367 of record NC_080670.1, on the reverse strand, counting down.
TTTTCTAACGATCCGTAGAACCAGATTAATTGTATAACAGGTGCATGAATGACGGGATTTGTACATACGTAATAAGACTGGTTTATTTTATGTTCGGCTTAATGACTCAATGCTCTTTTACTTATCTTGTTTGTGAATTTCGCGGCTCAAAGTTAAATGCTTTTTTAAAGTAATGCCATGGCACTGCATTCGTTGTCGGTTATTATCATACGTGACAATTGCAGAGTTATTGCGAGAATTCCACATTCATTTCAATAATCAGGACGGAAAAATAAAACAACCCGAAGGATAAGTTCTTTTAACTTACTTGTGAGTTGAGCGTTGCTTTCGCACTTATTAGTGTTAATTTTAGGTAGTTTTTCGTTTGCCACGGATCACAAGTGATTTATGTGAATGTAATGCAAGCATGCGATATATTTCCAGTAATAATGTGCGGGTTCCATTATATTTGAATTTCTACTAGAAATACCGAGATAATTGATTTTAATGCAACCATGCAGAATATAGTAAAAATTGCAGCCTTCGAATTAACAGTCTAATGTCGTTTTTCATTGAAAAACCCCGGGGCGGTGGATTGCACTGGTTTTGCACTTTCCAGCAGAAGTGGGAATGAAACACGTCTAGTGGCTTACTCTTCTGCTAGAAAATGCAACACCAGTGCAATCCACCGCCCCGGGGTTTTTCAATGAAAAACCCCATAAGTGTATTCTACTTCACTTTGGTTATGCCCCAGACGTTACCTACCCATCTTTTTTCATTTATTTATGTCTGTTTTATTTTGCACGAGCTACTCAAATTAAAAAGATAAATAATGACAAGTTTTCCTCTACATTATGGAAAAAATACGGCGGTACTAAAAATCTATACTAACTATAATAAACTATATTGGAAATGCAAGTTCCTTTCTATAATAAAAGCAGCATAAAATTTAACAGCGCTATCACAACAAGGTGTATTAACCAGCCTCAGGGGGCAGATTTATAACACCATTTATCGCACCTTCGTCACTCCTCGTATTACGACACCACTGTGTACCACCACGGTTCTGTGTATAGTCAAGACGATTCCATTTCGCTTAACATAACCGCGCTGATTATCTTGCCGACTCGAGCCGCGATGCGATGAAAACATATCCTGCCCGAATGCCGGTTGCCTACACTAGTCAATCTGATTCGGTTTCTGTTGCGTTCGATTTTAATCGCAATCATTCGATTTTATTTTACTTTTACAACGAGTATATATATGGTGGCGCCCATTTATGGCAGCTTGGCAGCTACAGTTTGCTCGTTTTTCCAAGCCAATTTTCGCGACGCATTTTTTTTTTCGTCGGTCACGAAAATTGCCCTAATCATGGTATTCGTTTTCGATTAATTCGTTGTGCTTTTTCCTCCCGCAAGCTCGATGGATGAAAGTTCATTCGATTTATTTAGTCCTAACTGTAAACAAAATTAAACGATTCAATGTAGGTATATCGATATGGTCCTGGGGGTCCGGATCTCCTCCGAAATTTTTTCACTTGCTAGAAAATTTTAAATTAGTTTAAATTTAATATTAGTTTGCAAGCTCAAAATCATTCCAAACCAAATTTTACCAACAAAACATATAATCATTAAATAAGGTTATTATGTATGACGAATTGTACAATGTTTACTTTAAAATCGAAATTTCAGACCCCTCCCCAATTTTTTTCTGGATCCGCCCCTAATATGGGCTTATCATACGGTACAGGTGAAAAGGTTCCGCACTCGTCAGGAGCAGTGGCAATATGAACCGTTTCAAAGCGTTGGATTCATTTGAATGTGGCAATCAACATTCATGGTTCCAACCGAATCTCGCTCTAGGAAATGCTACGAAATGAGTCTCCCGAAGATTAGGAATGACTCCGCATTCTATTGGATTTCATGGCAAAATTATAAAGCTGCAAAAGTTGAGTTATAAATTAGTTCTTATAAAATAAAGACCCAAAATTTAAACTTTTTTTCCGTCCATCATATACCAATCGTCGACGATTTGCAACAATATCTGTCTGTGTATGTGTGTGGCATCAGGCAAGAGGGTGGAAAAAAGGTTGAGTAGTGGTATGCAGGGTTACCAAAAAATACAGAATAATCTGTATTTATACAGGTTTTGCAGCCATTTTCAGACCTGTATGTGCAGATATACAGATTTTTGCGTGTATGTACAGATATACAGATTTTGAGGAACTGATGTTACAAAACCTATTTTAGAAATATTTTTTTAGTTTCAGTAATACTTCCTTTGTGTCTCTCTCACCTTAGCCCCCTCTATATTAGGCTGTGCACGCTGACGAAGTCGACTTAAAAATGTTTACAAACATTGCTTCACAGTTTAATAGCAGTGTTGGTAAACACGGCTCACAGTAAAAGTCATTATTTATGTCGACTTAGTCTGCGTGCACAGCCTAATTGAAATATATCTTCATGGTCGCTCATCCTGAAAGGTAAAGGTTTGTACACTCAGGTTAGCACCCAGCAAACACCTGTCTGAAGTCTACTTCCAGAAACGTTAATTGTAATGCTCTGTGACTTTGTTAATTCTCAATTTTTTGTCCGAAAATTCGACTTAATGTATATAACATTATATATCAACAAAAGTCATTAAATGAAGAAGAAAATGATTTTTCCATTGTGCCCATCGGAAAAGTTCAAGTTTCTGGATGTAAAATATCAGAACGATTTGTAGTGTTATTTTACGAAAATGTAAACACGTCCTTGCTTGACTGATTTAAACCACAGGAATCTTCGATAGATAATCCAGCAAAAGGTTAACGACTCAACTGATTCGATACAGATATCGACACAAATTTTTCGAAGAGTAAATACAGATGAAAAGATTTTTAGGACAAAAATACAGATTTAATTTTGGCAACCCTGTTGCCGCTACCCAGTAAACGAAATGGCGGCTAGGCGTGTTAAAATACATGCTGGCGAGCGGTAGGCTATTGAAACATTGTTCTAGGCAACCCGCCGTAACTCGCCAGCAACCCACCCTGATAGTGTGGGTATGGATACCGAAGTAACAACACGAGGAAACAGAAACAGGAACGAATATATTCACACATACTTGCATAAGCACGTATCATTATAATGATAAACAGTTGTGAGTATCATTGAGAGAGAGAGTATATCAGTATTTTCTTCTCTCTTGAATAGTGGTCCCTTGTTTCTTGGTTATTTGACGGAATTGGTTCACGAACATAATAGCTGTTGAATCATTCAGATTCATTGTGAAATGCTGAATCTGAATATAAAATTCGACTGGCGGTTTTCAGCGTATTTCGCTACGTCAGTTAAGAACATATTGCTTGTGGAGCGGACATTAGGCAATAGGTACCGCTAATTTGATTCTGTTGAGGTTTGAGGAGAAAAATTTTGAACTTGCGTTCACGCTGCTTTATAAATTTAGAGAAATCGTGAATATTCAAACATCGATATGCATTTTATCTGTTTTTTGGATGTTGGTTCCTCAGCCCAAAACATATAGGTTCAGTTCTTTCTAACATTGTATCTTTAGCTTACGAATATTTGGAATTTTATAGTCGTGAACCAAAACGAAGTGGTTATTGGCTTGGTTATAAGTTAACGCATTTAACAAGGACAATATTGTTCAAATATGATGTACTGCACTCTTTTCCTAAATGTTGTGCAGACTGGTTAAATGTTAACAAATATAATATTAAACACAAATTTGATGAGCAAAATTTATGACTCCTGATTAAATTGGATAATACCTACTAACGGAGTGTTTAAAATGTACGGCATATTGTGGAATATTTAATATCAGAAAATTACTTTGAACTTCGTCTAAAGTTGAACAGGAATAGTAAAATTACAAAGGCCTTTTGAATTTGAATTTCGTGCTTGGTCAAGTCTCCCCATGTTCCCCAAACCCTGTTTCACAATTCGACAGATTCAATAGGTTGAAGACAAAACTAAAAAATAGGGCATATGATAAGCACACAGAACATGTACCTACATCGAATAAAAATAATAAAAGACAACAAACACATTCTCGTTATGAGCGCTGTTCTCCGGGGCAGTTGTGCGGCATCATACTTCGCAGCTACATTCGCACCCAGCAAGCAAAGAGAATCTGCGTGCCTATGTACAGCTTGCTATGAAGAACGAATGGTGCACAGCGGTTGATATTTCTTCGAATGGGAGAGAGAGAATGAGCAACGGGTACTATTACGCTATACTCATATACCTACACTATGGAACAGTAATGGTTCACCAGCCTCCGTGGTGAAGAACTGAAGCCGTCAACACCGCAGCTGGGTGGTGAATGGTTCAGTGGGTGGTACATTCGTGAAGCGAAGAACGAATGAAGAGTGTTCGTTCTTTTTCAGCTGATTCGTTTTCCAAGCTCTGGTTCTAAGAGTTCTGCATCTGATGTTTATGTTCAGTTGACTGAGAAGACTAAAACAGTCAATACTGTCCAAAAGCAAGTCGGATATAAACATAGCTTTTGAAACATTGCGCCGAGCACTAAGCAATTCAAGACCAATTAGGTTACAACGGTGTTCGTAACTAGGTAGATTTATTGGGTCTCTCCAGAGTAAATGACGTATTTCCGTTGCACTGTCTCAACACGCTGCACTCCATTTTGATAAAAAAAAGTGGCCACACAGATTTCCAGGTAGCTGTTAGCATGTCAACCAAAAGAGAAGAGATAACTAAATTCGGATATCTATCGGGGCTTTAAAATATGTGTATGAGAAACATACGGGATCGGAAAACTGGCGCTAGAGTACTAGGCGCACGGCCAGACAACATGTTTAATGTGGCGATAACCGTCACCACAAGCGCAGTAACCGTTCTCCCCGACCCCAATACTCTGAAGATGCGCATTCAACGTACCATGACTGGACATGACCCGATATACCACCCAACGGATTTCACGACCTTCATCCGTCCCCTTTAACCAAGGTTTGCTTATATCTTTCGGATTCCAAAAGTTTCATTGCCCCACGAAATTTGAAAAATTTTCAAGCGTCAATTGACAAGATATACTGAAAAATTCGTTGAAGCTCTGCGATCTCCTTCTAATGCTTAAGTGTCCGCCTTCTCATTACCCGGAATGAAGCAATGTGAAAGAACTGTAACTGGTAATCTGGTACGATTTTTCGTTTCGTCTGAATCAAGCCCGTCAAAACGTTGTACACTTCCACCGGTCAAATTTCTTGTTTTGATTCGATTGTTTCGGATATAGTGGACGCGTAACTCTTTGAATCATTGGGCACAGTAAATATAGCGAGGTCGAGTACAATGATAAATCTAACGCGCTAGGCCGAACTGATGGAGTTGGCGTTCGTGTCATTTCCATCGTAGTCAAGATGGTCATATTGAAATTGTCGCGAACATCATACATTAAGATAGATCGGTTATCATCGTGAAGACAAGCCCATGGCATATCGTGGAAGTTGAAGTCACCTAGAGCCAGCTGACGTGCGATAAGTATGGGAACAATATCAATAAGTCTTTGCCTTTGATTCGGATTAGACAAGCGAAAGACTCAAAATGAGGCCAATGGAAAATAAATTGTTTTCTTATACTCCTCGATTGTTGCTTAACGCAATTCCTTGCATACCAGAATTTTCACTGACTGAAGCGAATGGTTCTGGAAGGATCCAATCCCATAGTTCGCAATTAAAGCCCCTCTCGGAGAGTGCACCATCAATCTCTACTTCGCGGGCGGGTACGTATACAAATACTTATTCATACACGCCCGAGTGTTGTTTAGTTGGATTACGCGATACGCTCCGGAAGTAGACCGTTCAAGGGCCATCTGTATTAGGTGGATATGGTTTGTATTGAAAAGGAAACTTATCGGCATTATTTTTATAATTGGAGAAATATTCAAATCGTTCTCTGTCGGTCGTCGGAGATACCTCCCCATTAGCCAATATTATCATGCAGGCTTCAATAACCACCAAAGAAGGTTATATCGCAGAGAATGCAACAAAATTGAAAAGAATGGAGTGATTGGTACTTAGCTGTACAAATGTTCTATGTAGTATCAGTAATCAATAAACACATTTTCGCTAAGCCGTCGGTCATACAGCCAGGGTTTCCACATAGAGATCTGTATTTTTTCGTAAAAAAATCTGGAAATCTGAATCTTGGGAGAAAAATTCTGAATCAAAAATCTGTATTCAAAAATTGCCTAGGAGCTTCTAAAAAAACTATATTTTGACAATGGAAAATTAATTGTGATAACCGATCACAAATATAACAATCAGATTGATTTTATTCTTTACTGAGGAACAAATAATATCTAAATTTGGCGTTTTTTTCCACGCCTTAGCGGTTGCTTAAGGTCTGAACTGCATCGGATTCTTTTTAAGTGTCATTCGAAATTCTAATAGTCTGGGTACTACAAACCTACACTGAAAATCTGTATTTTAGTCAAAAATCTGTAATCTGTATATACAGAATCTGGGTCGCAAATTATCTTGAAAAATCTGTAAAATACAGAATAATCTGTATATGTGGTAACCCTGCATACAGCCCGTTAACAAAGAGTGTTTCCAAATGAATACAAGCTATTATCAGGGAGATTTCATTTTCACTTACATACGCCATGTCTAAACTTTCATTAATACGAGTAGATATTACTCCGAATCTTACAACCCACTCGGAAAAAAGTATTCCGCCGGCCCTGAGTTAAATGTAATAGGGTTCCGTTTACGAGTGAAGGTAATTATAGAGCACCTAGATGCATTTAGCACCATTCTGTTTGTTTGACACCAATTTGCGAAAATATCAAGCTGCTGTTGCAGAAATCGGGCATCAGTTTGGCTACAAATTTTGAAGTACAACTTGCAGTCATCCGCGTAGAAAAGCTTTGAACACTTCAAGGAGAGATTAACGTCATTGCATTGATATACAGCAGAAAATCAACTTCAAGTCAAGAATATAGGGTGATGAGCCTATTTTGGCACCATTAGGGAGAGGGTCGCACTATTTTTTGAACAACTTTAAAAGAAGCCATTTTATCTATAACCTTTCTCAGAATAAAGTATCAGTGTACTGTTTCTTAAACATCTATATAATGCTTATTTAGCAGAATTGCCTCAATTTTCAGCATAAATAAAAATAAATGTTCCATTCTGTGAATCTATTCCCACCTCAACGATCCAAATATCGCCTCATGGGTGTGCCAATTTCCACCTCATCGAAAAACAATCTAGTTGAAACGCAATGCCTCATATTCCATTTGCGTCGATTCTAACTAGGTATCCAGATCATGGACGCCAACGTGTGATTTGTAAAACGAATCATTCTGCTTTTTTCAGCCGATCAAAACAAACGTAAACATCACGCACATCAATGAAACTCATCAGCTGTTAGTAGAAGAGCGCCCAGAATTGTGCACGCAGAAAAAAAACCATTCGAAGGTTAGCAACTAGAATGACAAGTTCCACATCACACATTGCTTTCTTCCGATCCGAATTGTATGTGCAGATGAAAATAAAATATCTGCAATCAACAATTAGTTGAATAACTTGAAATAATTGTTTACTTATTCCTGAAATTGCATTACATTATATTTACAATTTCATGTTTTGGTTTGGCCGTACTGGTGATTCTTTTCTGTATGATGGATGCAAAAAGTTGGTTTTGATTGTGGTAGTGTATCAGCAAAACATGCCAATAATAGGAACCCCCGTATTTAGTTTTATCCTATTATAACACTAGGCCTATTCTAGTGTTTGACGAGTGATTTTAAAGTGAAATTATCGTAAAAAGGTTCTCCAGCTAAAATAAAGGTATGTATCAGTGCAATGTTTAGTATATTTGTGCCGGAATAACGAGATATGAGGCGGTAAATGCTAAGCGCCGTTGCATCCAGTTTCGGTTCACTACGTGAGTGAGGCGGATTAGTAGATATTTCAATAAGGTGATTTTGTTTTAATTAAAAGTTGGATTTAGAGGATAGTTCTAAATACATATGTGCACAACAAATAAAGAATATAACTTGAGCTTATTTTTTCTCACCTGTTTTAGCCAAATCGATAGTGTCATTATCTCATATGCTTGGTTCGAAACCAAGGGGTACGAAATAGGGTCACAATAGGCTCTACTGCCATAATAGGCACATCACCCTATCATGCCTACGGTCAGAGCAGCAAATTGTGACTCTCCTGGTATCGTTGGTGGTGGTGACCACAAGTACGAATACCGACAGCCCTATAAAAAAAACTAACTTTTAGAGACCTGCGAAAATTTTGCAACTAGAAACAATAGAAAACTTGTATGGTTTTATTTCGATCAACCGAAAATTGTCGCATTCACGTGGTGATACAATATCAACGCAAAATACAATTCAAGCTTACTTTGTTACCACGGAACTGCAAATCGCATTAGTCCAGGGCTCGAATCATCAGGATTTAAAACAAATCATTTCGCTTCCGTTCACCAGAATTCATCAACCTGACTCGCTGATCTAGTAGTCATTGCAGTCACAGAAGATTATCCTGCACCGACTGCAAATGCAATGCGATGACCACACATCGCATACCTACCATCGGTCCATTGGCCTTTCGTTCTCCCATCCAACCGGAAATGGCCTATACCGAGCAAAACACGTGCTGACGCTACGCTGCCCACGTGATCTCCGTTGGTCGGTCGGATTTTGATGAAATATACAAAAGAGGAGTTGGGCGGCATCAAATATGAAATGGAACATAAGCGTCGAGCGGCGTTTTGTCCGATAAGCTCTCTTTTCCCGCGGTCAAACCAAACTGACCCTACAGCCAGCCTCCGCAGTAACCTCTGCCAGCAATGAAATCGAAAGCATTCCTCCACAAGCGGAATGGGGTAAGCCACCAACATAGTCAATAAAATCAATATTAAATATTCATCCCGATACAATGCAATATGTGTGGTGAACTTGGCCAGCTAAAAACTGGTTAACCGGATGTGCGGGAAGGTCAGTACGGCTTGCCTTGTTTGCAGAACGGAACTGGAGTTGGTCAATGGTTGGTGAAATCAGTGACGGGAGAAGCATTCATAAATAATATGCGACATTGGCAGTTTTGACGTCGAGACAATCCGATTTTGTTCCTCTTCCATTTTTTATCAAGCTTAACAAGAGATTATTCGCTGCAATACATACCATACCATACCTCCATATGTAACGATGAAAGCTGGCAGATTCATAGCATTCAGATAATATGTTTGGCACATGGAAGGGAGTGGGGCAAGGTTCGATCCCTTTGGCAGCGATAATCGCCGTCGGATTCAGTGGTTGGTGTTTCGCAAGGTTTGTTGTTTCCAGTGGGTATGCGGACTCGATAAGGGAACAAATAGCAAACAAAATCCAATTTTGCTTCAAATTGGTTCGATTCGATTAGTTTCAGTGTTAGTTAAAAGTTAGTCTGTTGCCTTTCGAGTAAGTAGAACTAGAAAGTTTAACGGTACTAGCTCTATCCTTATTTGCATTGAATATTAGCTGCGCGTTCAGCTACCAGCTACAGCTGTCATCGATTGGACAGTTGGATGTGCGGCGTCCAAAACGATATCTCACATTTTTTTTCCGAAATTGACTTTTTTGCATTTTAAATACTTCTGGGGAATCCACGTGTACTGTTACTTAAAAAAGATGGATGGGTAATGTCAGAGACATAACCGGAGTGAAGTAGAATACACTTGGGATTATTTATAGAAATATGTAGGTTATCAACGGGATTTTTCGGAAAAGGGAAAGACTTCTAATTAATTCTTCATTACAATAATGGTGTTCCCGAAAACGACCGTTTATGTTCGCTTTGGCAAATGATGCGCTGGATTCGATTCTCGTTGGATGCTGCTGACTTCTGCTCTCCATTTCCAGATTGAATAGTTGTCCATGGGTGCGATACTGACATGATAGGTGTAGCTGTAGCGTTATAAACCGTTTAGGGTTTTTTCTGCATCGTATAATGAAAATATTAAATTGCTGGATCAATAAAAGAAAGATGGCGTTTGGTCACTGGTTCCTTACAATAATATAGTATTGCGTTTCGAAGGTCTTTATCTCCTGGGAAAAAAACACTAACAATATTATCTTTGTCAAGTTGGTTTGAACATTTGTACGGAAGACGCAACGCACTGATCTACCTCAAATGGTCCCCGCATACATCACTCATTGCTCAGTTTGTTAGGGATGTGTAGAGTAGTGAAATTTGAAATTATTTTTCGAGTTAGTTAAAAAATATGGGAGGGTAATGTCTGCGACATAACCAGAGTGTCGTGACTACATTTCGGGGCGTTAATTCAAATCTAATGCTATTGAACGTAATCACGGTTGAATGGGAAATTTTCAAATGATTCGTTATGATAATTATGGTCAAGAAATTAAAAATTAATATTTCCATCGTCAACTATTTTTCTTCTTTTCCAATCTGCAACATTCTTTGAAAATATTGTTGAAATCTTATTGATGAAAAGCTGAAAATGCGTTTGACAACACTGCCCACTAAATGGATGGTGGGGGAAAGACGCGTATTCGTTTAGGTTATGCTAGTATTAGTAACAGAAAGGAATGGAAAGGAACGAAAACGAGCGAGCAAGAGAGTAATAGTAGTGCGAATTCGCGCTACTATCAATCAAAATACGCTGTGTTACAAACGTTACGTTCCGAGCCCCAGCTCGACCGGAATGACATTTGCTGCGCTCTCTTTGTTTACTTGGCTGATCAGCTGTTCTTTAGAAAGCCTGTGAACAGCTGATCAGCCAAGTAAACAAAGTGCGCACCAAATGTCATTCTGGTTGAGCTGGGGCTCGGAAAGTACCGCTATGTAACGCAGCGTGTACTGGTTCAGACTAAATAATTTTATTATTTAATATTTATCGATCGGTTTTCTCTAAGAGAAGAGAAAGACAATCGCGTAGCCAATTTGATCCAGTCCTAACCTCAATATTGAACCAGCTTCAGATTGGTTGTTTTGCCAATCATGAGCGTTTATTATATTCTAAGACAAGACGTGACAATAGGGGGGGGGGGGGCGTTTTTATTCCAATTTTACGTCAGAATGGTCCAGCTCCTGATTGGTTGATTCTGACTTTTTGCACCGTACGCAATGTTACTGCAGAGATAGCGAAATGATGCTTGGCAGTGTTGCTATATATATAAGAAAAAATTGTCATTACTTTTGGCAAATAAAATTATGATCGTTAAAAAAAGTAAAAATAACTAAATTGAACAGAAATTGTGCGGCAAACTGAACAAGTATTTTTATGCATGTACCGCTATACGTGGTTGATAAATTTTAACAAAAATAAGACAGAAACCACACAATAATCTAAAATTATTCGGAAAATGGCTTCATCAAACCTTACTGAACACCCATGACACAAAAAACGGTTCCCTGCATCAATATAGTGGACTCAAGATACAAAATATTGCCGACATAAAATAAATTAACAAGACTCTATTTTCATTAACAAAAATAGCAACACTGTTCGGAAGATTTCGGCAGGGTGAAATTGTGCAAAAAGAAGAATGTCGAAGGAAAAATAAGAAGCCGATTGTCACGTCTTGTCTTAGATTATATTTACCAACGGGATGGATGCTGCTGAATCTGTTCTGGCTACTTTTCATACACATCAACATTTCATACAAATTGAATAAAAGTCCTGAATGACGATATAGTTACTGTTAAGAGAGACACGAATAAAAATTAAATTAAATTTTTAAATGCAGCTTATGCATTGAAAATTGGGTCATTAAGCTATATACAGTTTCCCATTCCATTCGATAAATTTTAGGTCCAATATACATAATAAAACATCATTTCAAAAAAAAAAAATTCGTTATAATACGTGAAAACGATTTTTTTTGTTTTTTAAAATAAATCTTATATAAACTTGGCAACCATACATAGGAAAACTGCGGTTGTTTACATCTGGCCCATCAAGACAACACCCAAAATGAAAAAAAAACTATATTCATTGTATGGTGTTTAGACGGCGCCGATGGTTGGGTGGTAAGCGTGACCGCCACCCACCCCAGTTGGTCTGGGTTCAATCCCAGTCGAGGTCGTTGAGATTTTTCAGAGGTGAGAAAAATCTGAGGTCACGCCACGGGAAGTAGAGCCGTTGGTCCCCGGTCCATGAGTTGATGGGTCGATATCCAATCCAGATAGTGGGAGTGTCACCTCTCTGGCGTCGGTGTTTGGCTTCGTAGCGGAAATAGGCCGACGGAAAATAAACAGAATTGGAAGAAGAAGTATGGTGTTTATGTCAAATAAAAATAACCCTGCGGGAAAACCGGGCAAACATGTGTTCATTTTTTCTAACAGGGCATCATTTGTCGTGAAATTCGAAATGTCAAATCCTTCTGATAGTTTCAAATCCAGACAGTCAACATATTTCTTTATTTTAAATTTAAATTTTATTTTCACGTTTCCTGAGTTGGAAAAATACTTTGTTGCAATCACGACAATCAGCTTTATCGATGTATGGAATAAAAAAAGTTTTTTTTTCTCATTTAATGACCCAATTGTTGGTTGAGGTGCGATTTTCGAGGTACAATTATTTTCAGCAATTGGGTCATTAAATGAGAAAAAAAAAAGTCGTTTTTTATTACTTACATCGATAACGCTGATTTTCGTGATTGCAACAATGTTTTTTCCCACTCAGGAAGCGTGAAAATAATATTAAAATTTAAAATAGAAATATGTTGACAGTCTGGTATTGACACTATAGGAAAGATTTGACATATCGAATTTCACGACAAATGATGCCCTGTCAGAAAAAATTAGGGCATGTTTTCTCAGTTTTCCCGGAGCGTTATTTTTATTTGACATAAACACCAACCATTGCATATAGTTTTTTTTTCATTTTGGGTGTTGTCCTGATAGGCCAGATGTAAACAACCGCAGTTTTCTTATGTATGGTTGCCAAGTTTACATAAGATTTATTTTAAAAAACAAAAAAATCGTTTTTACGTATTATAACGAATTTTTTTTTTAAATAACGTTATATTATGTATATTGGACCTAAAATTTATCGAGTGGAATGGAAAACTATATATGTAGCTTAATGACAACGATGAACGCTTGTTGTCTTTAGATTTACTGCAGGGCCTAGTCGGGAAAATTAGTAAGAGCAAGAAGCCTGTTGTCGTCTCTTCTTTCAGGGTTTTCTACTCCGAACCCTTTCACGTCTCACTTTTTCCCACATTTATCTAAAAGTTCCTTATTAAGCTGATTTTTGAATCGAAAAGAAAAAAAATCCACCATTGTTTAGTGTGAATTCCTTTCTAATTTTAAAACCAAACACTCCGTTGAATTCACACATTTGAATCACTGGGCAACGACGCGAAAATAAATGAACCATCAATCCGCAGTAACACTCTCGACTA